>NC_134267.1:192450325-192768713 GCF_031893055.1 Leptodactylus fuscus
AAAAGGTCAACCTCATTTAAATACGTTTAATACTTGGATGTGGTCTCGTGTATCTTATGACATTCTAGTAGAATACCCGGCGGCTTCGCTCGCGCAAAATATGTTTAATTATTGATTATGTTATAGTAAAATTTTCCATGTCACACTACAGTAAATCTACTTTTCTACTTTAATTTTTTTATTATTTTGACATTTTATTAATTTGTCATAACATTGATGTGAACAACTTTTTTTTATTTCAACATTTTTATTGTTTTTACATATTCAATACATATTATGTAGTAGAAACTATTACAACTATTTTTTGAACTATTTTTACTCAAAGATTAAAATTTCTGCCCCTTACACAAACATATAAAACAATTACACCCAATTAACAATATAGTGCAGCCCTTCCCCCCTCCCTCCAGTGTAATTTATAAGTAGTTCACAGACAAAAGAGTAAAATTGGATTCCAGTTACACAACTATCTATTGTCGGGCTTCAGTGATGAAAGCTCCCTGTATAGTAAGAAATAATGACAATCTTACTATCAGGCTGTTTTCACCTGACCAATATTGCTGCTCAGTAAGGCTGCTTGCACACTACAGTAACATTACAGTCTCCGGGCCGTAGATTCTACATCTCCATAGACTTCTATGGAGCCTGCAAAATTCACAGCTTTGTGCACAAAGAAGTCTATGGAACCGCCAAATCCATGGCCTGGAGGCCCGTGAAAAATACTGCAGTGTGAAAACAGCCACTAAGGATACCAGACTTGTTATGCCAGTGCATGCGTGCATGCACGTGTGTGGTCTGTGTATATGTATGCGTGTATGTGCGCATATGATCCATGTGTTTGTGCGTGCGCAGTGCAAGTGTCCATGTGTGTGGTAGTTGTGTGTGAGTACGCATGTGCTCTGTTCGTCCATGTGTGTAGTGTGCATCCATCTGAGTGTGTTTGTGTGCGTGTGTGGTACTTGCGTGCATGCGCGTGTGTGGTATTTATTGGGTGGTGTTGGTGTTGTGTGTGTCTAGAGTGGTCTAGTGTTTGTGTGGTGTTGTGCTTGTGGGTTGGTGTATGTGTGCTGTCTGTGTGATGTTGATATGGTGTCTGAGCTATTTGTGTGTTGTGTGTGGTGGTGCGGCCCTTTTAGCAGCGACTCTTTGGCGCTGTTGTTATAATCCGTCCCTGTGCTAGCAAGATTTAGCTTGCACAGAATTCTGCTACTGTGGGTGGAGAGGGGGCGTTCAAAATTTCACCCAAATTGGGCGAGAATTGTGGATTTGTATAGAGCAGACTACTACAGATTTTAAGTTTATATATATATATATATATATATATATATATATATATATATATATATATATATATATATATATGTATATATATAGATCCAATAAAGGTTACGTTTATTGGCACAACCTTATATCTCACCGTACCCATCTTTCCTTTCCCATAGTCTACAGTCCATACATAACCAGCTCTATTTTGACCTTGTTCACATATCTGTGTCGTCTTCAAAATGTGTCCATGTGTTCCCTGGTCTGGGCCTATGATATTGTAGCCCTTTGTAATGGCCTAAGCCTCTAGAATATGGATGTTGGATTTCATTGTAGCTTTATAATTCGGTACCATAGATGTCTTTATGGCCTACACAGAAGACTGAACATTACTCTATAGGAATATACAGCGTATAGAGGTTTATTATATGGTCATATCCAGGTCTATGGGCATTTGTTTTCACTATAAAGCTCAGTCAGGAATCTGAAACCTGCCGAAACATGACAGATGCCCCAATCTAGAAAAGGATGGGTGGACGCAGAACACCCTCACTAGTTTTATGTCAGTGAAGTCTTAATGAAGTGAACTGACCACATTCTGCAACCAACGCTATATTTAGGATGAGGGTGCAGTGGAAGAGGCGCTGGCTTTTGATTTTCTAATCAACAAACGTTCCTCCTGAGCAGATGTCTTGTGGGGTCTGCCGGGGGGAGAGATGTGGGGTGCACGATGTACTGTGTTGGGGAGAGATGTAGATCTAATAAAGGTTACGTTTATTAGCACAACCTCATATCTCACAGTACCCATCTTTCCTTTCCCATAGTCTACAGTCCATACATAACCAGCTTTATTTTGACCTTGTTCACATATCTGTGTCGTTTTCAAAATGTGGGGTGCAGGGTGTACTGTGTGGGGGAGAGCTGTGGGGTGCACAGTGTACTGTGTGGGAGAGATGTGGGGTGCAGGGTGTACTGTGTGTGGGGGAGAGATGTGGGGTGTACTGTGTGGGAGAGATGTGGGGTGCAGGGTGTACTGTGTGGGAGGGAGTTGTGGAGTGCAGAGTGTATTGTGTGGGAGGGAGTTGTGGGGTGCAGGGTGTACTGTGTGGGAGGGAGCTGTGGGGTGCAGGAAGGGGTTAAAATATGAAATGCAGCAGTGCTGTTTAGTGGCGGGGGCTGCAGTCAATGTACACACTTATTTTGGCTTATGATTAGACCTACTGTTATCCCTCTATTCAGCTACCTTTATTATCCTGACTTAGAAACATTTCTTACATTTCACCAGGTCTAGTCTGGTTCCTTCTAGAGGTGGGACCACTACTTATTGGCTGCTCTATATAGGCTGAGATTGACAGACATTGATCTACAGAGATCCTACAATGTAATAGTATACAGGTAGAGACCTGGCAGGTCTATATATTTGACAATTGTAGACTCGCATCACGTTATAACATTCATAGAAATGGCCAAATCTTGGATTTTTCTCTCCACAAGAATCATTTCTAATCCACCTCTCAGGCCTGGTCCACATCTCACATCTCACGTTCTGTGAAGACATTACTGCAGCTCAGCTCATACAATGTCCACAGAACTGCAGAAATTTCTTCACATTAAACATTTTACAAATTGAAACACAGAAACATATTTTTAACAACTTTTATTTAAAATCAGTTGGAGAATGAGGTATTGGTTATAGTTTTGCCAAAATGTAAAAAAGTTCTATTAAATTGTTCTTTAAAAAAAATAAATAAATAAATAAGATGCGAAAAAATATTTTGGCAAAAATATGTAAGCTCGCAACCCACGTCAAGGATCCTCATTTTCTTGCGAGTCCCTACTCTAACTAAGGGTAAGTTCACATGACAATTTTTGGTCCGGAACCTGAGGCGGAGGCCGCCTCAGGTTCCGGACCAAAAGCCAGGTGGCCGCGACTGAAAGCCGGTGCACTGCACCATCATCCAGCCGCGCACTCCACTCCGGATTAGGCCTAATGAATGGGCCTAGTCCGGAGGAGGGAGTGTCTTCAGGCCGAATTGTAAGGCGACTCGGCCTGAAGAATGAGCACCTCGCTTCTTTTTTCCGTGAGTCGAAAGAAACGGCTCCCGAAAAAAACTCCTGAGTGGCTCCCATTGATTTCAATGGGAGACATCTTTTTGGTCAGGATTTTGAGCCGGATACGGCCTCAAAATCCTGACCAAAAAACTCCATGTGAACTTACCATAACAAAGCAAACCTGTCTAACTAAATGGCAGTAAGGGGGCATTCACACAGACTTTTGTGGTGCTGTTTTGGCAACAAAACTCGTGTGAAGAATCAGCGCTGTAAAAACAGAATCCCATTGAGTTCAATGGGTTCCGTCTTACGCGTGTTAGACATTGAACTGAATGGGATTCTGTTTTTACAGCGCTGATTCTTCACACTAGTTTTGTGGCAAAATCAGCGCCACAAAACTCCGTATGAATGTAACCTAAAGGTAAACTTCTGACGTCTTCTATTTTTTCAGTGAATGATTGAGGAGACGCGGAGGACATGGGAAAAACTAATTTTATACCTTTTATTAGCAATAAGCAGAGGAGCCATTATTAATAATAAGGGCTTGTATTATATCCTACTAAATGATGGGGGTTGTGGTTCTTATCTCAGGTCCATGGAGTCTGAGCTCCTGTGATAGTCCATCTGACCATCCATAAATAAGGTCCTGAGATAAGAACCACAACCCTATGATCCAGAAGAAGGCAAAGAAAAACCCCGGAGATCTACATCTCAGGGGAAAAAATAATTCCTTCCTGACCCCAAATATGGCGATCGGTGATATAACCCTGGATCATGTCTATCCATCTGCCTACTGCTGACCAGAAACCTGACGCCCGCTCCGAAGAGCTTACAGTCTAGAAATACTGCCCGAAGGCTCACAATGTATATATATATATATATATATATATATATATATATATATATATATATATATATATATAGTAACATACTGTATATATCAGGGGTAGGTATGACGCTGAGTGGTGAGGAACGCCCCAGTACTAGTCTATGGACGGGTACTGTCAGGAGGGGGGGGGCGTTCCTCACAGCTCAGTGTCATGGTTGGGCGGTAATGAATGACTCCTCACAGTACAGTGCTACGGACAGACTATCAGGAGGGGCGTTCCCGGCTAGTCTGTCAGGTACACCCTTCTGACAGTGGAGAGCTCCCGGTAAATGCACCAATAGCTCTTCACCGGGGGCACATAAAGGGAAAACAGACAGTGCGCTGAATGCAGTTAACCCAATCATGGCCCTCACATTAACCTCTGTGTGCTTTACATAAAGGTTACTGATATATGAGACATATGGAGTTAATAATTAAGTATCTTCATCATTAAGGTCCTTTATTATTATCTCCAACCCTTATATGAGGAACATGATGGGGTTAATTGCTATTAACGTGAGGCACATGGACTTACTACAACTATATTAATAACCAAATGCCTGACATTGCCCACCCCCATACCCACCAGTCCCCTACCCCCAACCCAGCGTGAGGCACATGGACTTACTACAACTATATTAATAACCAAATGCCTGACATTGCCCACCCCCATACCCACCAGTCCCCTCACCCCAACCCCGCGTGAGGCACATGGACTTACTACAACTATATTAATAACCAAATGCCTGACATTGCCCACCCCCATACCCACCAGTCCCCTACCCCCAACCCAGCGTGAGGCACATGGACTTACTACAACTATATTAATAACCAAATGCCTGACATTGCCCACCCCCATACCCACCAGTCCCCTCACCCCAACCCCGCGTGAGGCACATGGACTTACTACAACTATATTAATAACCAAATGCCTGACATTGCCCACCCCCATACCCACCAGTCTCCCTACCCCAACCCCGCGTGAGGCACATGGACTTACTACAACTATATTAATAACCAAATGCCTGACATTGTCCACCCCCATACCCACCAGTCTCCCTACCCCCAACCCAGCGTGAGGCACATGGACTTACTACAACTATATTAATAACCAAATTCCTGACAATGCCCACCCCCATACCCACCAGTCCACCCCACACCCCCCATGAGGCAGATGGAGTTCTTCTCCTCTCCTCTTCTTCTTTTCAAGAGTCCGAAGTCTCACAATGTATATAGATATATATGTAGTAATATGTATATAATATAAAACAATCCCCTCTAATGATGGTAGTTATCCTGCTCCGGAGAGCTTACAGACTAGTAAGAAATCCTCTCTATGATGATACATAATAAATGATGACCATGATGGCTGCTTATCTGCGGGGCAGGGGCGGCTACACGGCAACGTCAGCCACAACACACATCACACAGTCAAAGACTACTGTGTAGTGGTCAAATTCCGGCATCACCGCCAGTAACGTGAATGTGGTTCTGTCTCGATGACTCACAAGGGCTCAATGATGGTCTGACCACCAGTTGAAGCCGTTGCCAGAATATAGCAGATTACGTGCTTGTTATAACGCAACCACATTCACTTCCATTAAATGGAAAAGCCCTAACACTGTAATCTCCAACCACATGACATATGCTGCAGCCAAAGCTGCCATGTAGCCCCAACCTCAGAGATAGGAGCCATCCTGGTCATCATTAGCCCTAGACTAAAAGAGAGGATTCCTGCCAATAAAGTCAGTTTTAAAGAGGACCTTTCATGGGTTTAAGCACAGGAAGAATTATATTCTGCTGGAAATTTGACAATGCTCTGAATTCAGCGCACTGTTGACTTTCCCGATCTGTGCCTTCTTCACAGCAGCGCCTATCGCGCTGTACAGTGTGAGCGGGGAGGAACGCCCCCTCCCTCTTCTCACAGTGCTCGTCCATAGACGAGTATTATCAGGAGGGGAGGGGGCGTTCCTCCCCGCTCACACTGTACAGCGCGATAGGCGCTACTGTGGAGAAGGACGTCGTTCCTGACAGACTGTCAGGAACGCCTTTCTGACGGTGAAGAGCTATGGTACCGGCACCGATAGCTTTTCACCTGGGGCACAGATGGGGGAAGTCGACAGTGCGCTGAATTCAGAGCCCTGTTGGCTTTCCTGCTGTATATAATACTGCCTGTGCCCAAACCCATGAAAGGTCCTCTTTAAGATGCCTATTTACTTTAATCTATTCCTAAACTTAATCTATTCCGGAGAGTTCCTTCCAACCTTCCATGATAAGACCAGCCCTGCTCTTCTGAGCTTACAAACTAAAGGAAACCATCATTAATGTCTGCCCTGCTCCAAGGAGCTTACAAGCTAAAGGAAGGAACCCTCCATTCCCTTGTCTAATACCTGTATTGTTGATGTGTTGAGAAGATCTTGCGTAAAGAACTTCTGCAAATAAAAAACAAAAACAAAGGGAAAATCAAAATGATTTCTCTCCACTGCATCCTGACTGTGATGTCACATGGCCTTGTGATGTCATACGAGCTAGTGATGTTCCATGGGAGAATTAATCTAAGGTTATTTGGAGTTACTAAAATGAAAAATTTTGGCTCTGCCGACATTTGCACAAACATCAATTTCTAGTGAGTGTGGCTTATCAGATTGGGTGGAGCCTCCAAGATTCTGACATATCCACTGGGGCCTCCCCGATCCTGACATATCCACTGGGGCCTCCCCGATCCTGACATATCCACTGGGGCCTCCTTGATCCTGAAATATCTACTTGGGCCTCCCCGATCCTGACATATCCACTGGGGCCTCCCCGATCCTGACATATCCACTGGGGCCTCCCTGATTCTGACATATCCACTGGGGTTTCCCCGATCCGGACATATCCACTGGGGTCTCCCCAATCCTGCTACTGTACTGTACTGGGCTACTGTACATACCTGCTGTAGTCCTCCCCCGCCCCAGCATGCATGCCCCCTATAGTACTGGGCTAAATCTTCCCTATAGTACTTACCTGTTGTAGTCCTCGCCTCAGCATGGACCATCTTCATCTGTCAGCATCCTCTGAGCAGCTCCGGTAGTGTCAGGTCAATTTATACCTTTGCCATCATTGTGATGTCATCATGTTCTAGTGATGTCATAATGGTCTTGGAATTCCAATGCAAAAGGTCAACCTCATTTAAATACGCAGTAAAGGTCAACCTCATTTGCATATGACATCATTGTGATGTCATCATGTTCTAGTGATATCATAATGGTCTTGGAATTCCAATGCAAAAGGTCAACCTCATTTAAATACGCAGTAAAGGTCAACCTCATTTGCATATGACATCATTGTGATCTCATCATGTTCTAGTGATGTCATAATGGTCTTGGAATTCCAATGCAAAAGGTCAACCTCATTTAAATACGTTTAATACTTGGATGTGGTCTCGTGTATCTTATGACATTCTAGTAGAATACCCGGCGGCTTCGCTCGCGCAAAATATGTTTAATTATTGATTATGTTATAGTAAAATTTTCCATGTCACACTACAGTAAATCTACTTTTCTACTTTAATTTTTTTATTATTTTGACATTTTATTAATTTGTCATAACATTGATGTGAACAACTTTTTTTTATTTCAACATTTTTATTGTTTTTACATATTCAATACATATTATGTAGTAGAAACTATTACAACTATTTTTTGAACTATTTTTACTCAAAGATTAAAATTTCTGCCCCTTACACAAACATATAAAACAATTACACCCAATTAACAATATAGTGCAGCCCTTCCCCCCTCCCTCCAGTGTAATTTATAAGTAGTTCACAGACAAAAGAGTAAAATTGGATTCCAGTTACACAACTATCTATTGTCGGGCTTCAGTGATGAAAGCTCCCTGTATAGTAAGAAATAATGACAATCTTACTATCAGGCTGTTTTCACCTGACCAATATTGCTGCTCAGTAAGGCTGCTTGCACACTACAGTAACATTACAGTCTCCGGGCCGTAGATTCTACATCTCCATAGACTTCTATGGAGCCTGCAAAATTCACAGCTTTGTGCACAAAGAAGTCTATGGAACCGCCAAATCCATGGCCTGGAGGCCCGTGAAAAATACTGCAGTGTGAAAACAGCCACTAAGGATACCAGACTTGTTATGCCAGTGCATGCGTGCATGCACGTGTGTGGTCTGTGTATATGTATGCGTCTATGTGCGCATATGATCCATGTGTTTGTGCGTGCGCAGTGCAAGTGTCCATGTGTGTGGTAGTTGTGTGTGAGTACGCATGTGCTCTGTTCGTCCATGTGTGTAGTGTGCATCCATCTGAGTGTGTTTGTGTGCGTGTGTGGTACTTGCGTGCATGCGCGTGTGTGGTATTTATTGGGTGGTGTTGGTGTTGTGTGTGTCTAGAGTGGTCTAGTGTTTGTGTGGTGTTGTGCTTGTGGGTTGGTGTATGTGTGCTGTCTGTGTGATGTTGATATGGTGTCTGAGCTATTTGTGTGTTGTGTGTGGTGGTGCGGCCCTTTTAGCAGCGACTCTTTGGCGCTGTTGTTATAATCCGTCCCTGTGCTAGCAAGATTTAGCTTGCACAGAATTCTGCTACTGTGGGTGGAGAGGGGGCGTTCAAAATTTCACCCAAATTGGGCGAGAATTGTGGATTTGTATAGAGCAGACTACTACAGATTTTAAGTTTTATATATATATATATATATATATATATATATATATATATATATATATATATATGTATATATATAGATCCAATAAAGGTTACGTTTATTGGCACAACCTTATATCTCACCGTACCCATCTTTCCTTTCCCATAGTCTACAGTCCATACATAACCAGCTCTATTTTGACCTTGTTCACATATCTGTGTCGTCTTCAAAATGTGTCCATGTGTTCCCTGGTCTGGGCCTATGATATTGTAGCCCTTTGTAATGGCCTAAGCCTCTAGAATATGGATGTTGGATTTCATTGTAGCTTTATAATTCGGTACCATAGATGTCTTTATGGCCTACACAGAAGACTGAACATTACTCTATAGGAATATACAGCGTATAGAGGTTTATTATATGGTCATATCCAGGTCTATGGGCATTTGTTTTCACTATAAAGCTCAGTCAGGAATCTGAAACCTGCCGAAACATGACAGATGCCCCAATCTAGAAAAGGATGGGTGGACGCAGAACACCCTCACTAGTTTTATGTCAGTGAAGTCTTAATGAAGTGAACTGACCACATTCTGCAACCAACGCTATATTTAGGATGAGGGTGCAGTGGAAGAGGCGCTGGCTTTTGATTTTCTAATCAACAAACGTTCCTCCTGAGCAGATGTCTTGTGGGGTCTGCCGGGGGGAGAGATGTGGGGTGCACGATGTACTGTGTTGGGGAGAGATGTAGATCTCATAAAGGTTACGTTTATTAGCACAACCTCATATCTCACAGTACCCATCTTTCCTTTCCCATAGTCTACAGTCCATACATAACCAGCTTTATTTTGACCTTGTTCACATATCTGTGTCGTTTTCAAAATGTGGGGTGCAGGGTGTACTGTGTGGGGGAGAGCTGTGGGGTGCACAGTGTACTGTGTGGGAGAGATGTGGGGTGCAGGGTGTACTGTGTGTGGGGGAGAGATGTGGGGTGTACTGTGTGGGAGAGATGTGGGGTGCAGGGTGTACTGTGTGGGAGGGAGTTGTGGAGTGCAGAGTGTATTGTGTGGGAGGGAGTTGTGGGGTGCAGGGTGTACTGTGTGGGAGGGAGCTGTGGGGTGCAGGAAGGGGTTAAAATATGAAATGCAGCAGTGCTGTTTAGTGGTGGGGGCTGCAGTCAATGTACACACTTATTTTGGCTTATGATTAGACCTATTGTTATCCCTCTATTCAGCTACCTTTATTATCCTGACTTAGAAACATTTCTTACATTTCACCAGGTCTAGTCTGGTTCCTTCTAGAGGTGGGACCACTACTTATTGGCTGCCCTATATAGGCTGAGATTGACAGACATTGATCTACAGAGATCCTACAATGTAATAGTATACAGGTAGAGACCTGGCAGGTCTATATATTTGACAATTGTAGACTCGCATCACGTTATAACATTCATAGAAATGGCCAAATCTTGGATTTTTCTCTCCACAAGAATCATTTCTAATCCACCTCTCAGGCCTGGTCCACATCTCACATCTCACGTTCTGTGAAGACATTACTGCAGCTCAGCTCATACAATGTCCACAGAACTGCAGAAATTTCTTCACATTAAACATTTTACAAATTGAAACACAGAAACATATTTTTAACAACTTTTATTTAAAATCAGTTGGAGAATGAGGTATTGGTTATAGTTTTGCCAAAATGTAAAAAAGTTCTATTAAATTGTTCTTTAAAAAAAATAAATAAATAAATAAGATGCGAAAAAATATTTTGGCAAAAATATGTAAGCTCGCAACCCACGTCAAGGGTCCTCATTTTCTTGTGAGTCCCTACTCTAACTAAGGGTAAGTTCACATGACAATTTTTGGTCCGGAACCTGAGGCGGAGGCCGCCTCAGGTTCCGGACCAAAAGCCAGGTGGCCGCGACTGAAAGCCGGTGCACTGCACCATCATCCAGCCGCGCACTCCACTCCGGATTAGGCCTAATGAATGGGCCTAGTCCGGAGGAGGGAGTGTCTTCAGGCCGAATTGTAAGGCGACTCGGCCTGAAGAATGAGCACCTCGCTTCTTTTTTCCGTGAGTCGAAAGAAACGGCTCCCGAAAAAAACTCCTGAGTGGCTCCCATTGATTTCAATGGGAGACATCTTTTTGGTCAGGATTTTGAGCCGGATACGGCCTCAAAATCCTGACCAAAAAACTCCATGTGAACTTACCATAACAAAGCAAACCTGTCTAACTAAATGGCAGTAAGGGGGCATTCACACAGACTTTTGTGATGCTGTTTTGGCAACAAAACTCGTGTGAAGAATCAGCGCTGTAAAAACAGAATCCCATTGAGTTCAATGGGTTCCGTCTTACGCGTGTTAGACATTGAACTGAATGGGATTCTGTTTTTACAGCGCTGATTCTTCACACTAGTTTTGTGGCAAAATCAGCGCCACAAAACTCCGTATGAATGTAACCTAAAGGTAAACTTCTGACGTCTTCTATTTTTTCAGTGAATGATTGAGGAGACGCGGAGGACATGGGAAAAACTAATTTTATACCTTTTATTAGCAATAAGCAGAGGAGCCATTATTAATAATAAGGGCTTGTATTATATCCTACTAAATGATGGGGGTTGTGGTTCTTATCTCAGGTCCATGGAGTCTGAGCTCCTGTGATAGTCCATCTGACCATCCATAAATAAGGTCCTGAGATAAGAACCACAACCCTATGATCCAGAAGAAGGCAAAGAAAAACCCCGGAGATCTACATCTCAGGGGAAAAAATAATTCCTTCCTGACCCCAAATATGGCGATCGGTGATATAACCCTGGATCATGTCTATCCATCTGCCTACTGCTGACCAGAAACCTGACGCCCGCTCCGAAGAGCTTACAGTCTAGAAATACTGCCCGAAGGCTCACAATGTATATATATATATATATATATATATATATATATATATATATATATATATACATATATATATAGTAACATACTGTATATATCAGGGGTAGGTATGACGCTGAGTGGTGAGGAACGCCCCAGTACTAGTCTATGGACGGGTACTGTCAGGAGGGGGGGGGCGTTCCTCACAGCTCAGTGTCATGGTTGGGCGGTAATGAATGACTCCTCACAGTACAGTGCTACGGACAGACTATCAGGAGGGGCGTTCCCGGCTAGTCTGTCAGGTACACCCTTCTGACAGTGGAGAGCTCCCGGTAAATGCACCAATAGCTCTTCACCGGGGGCACATAAAGGGAAAACAGACAGTGCGCTGAATGCAGTTAACCCAATCATGGCCCTCACATTAACCTCTGTGTGCTTTACATAAAGGTTACTGATATATGAGACATATGGAGTTAATAATTAAGTATCTTCATCATTAAGGTCCTTTATTATTATCTCCAACCCTTATATGAGGAACATGATGGGGTTAATTGCTATTAACGTGAGGCACATGGACTTACTACAACTATATTAATAACCAAATGCCTGACATTGCCCACCCCCATACCCACCAGTCCCCTACCCTCAACCCAGCGTGAGGCACATGGACTTACTACAACTATATTAATAACCAAATGCCTGACATTGCCCACCCCCATACCCACCAGTCCCCTCACCCCAACCCCGCGTGAGGCACATGGACTTACTACAACTATATTAATAACCAAATGCCTGACATTGACCACCCCCATACCCACCAGTCCCCTACCCCCAACCCAGCGTGAGGCACATGGACTTACTACAACTATATTAATAACCAAATGCCTGACATTGCCCACCCCCATACCCACCAGTCCCCTCACCCCAACCCCGCGTGAGGCACATGGACTTACTACAACTATATTAATAACCAAATGCCTGACATTGCCCACCCCCATACCCACCAGTCTCCCTACCCCAACCCCGCGTGAGGCACATGGACTTACTACAACTATATTAATAACCAAATGCCTGACATTGTCCACCCCCATACCCACCAGTCTCCCTACCCCCAACCCAGCGTGAGGCACATGGACTTACTACAACTATATTAATAACCAAATTCCTGACAATGCCCACCCCCATACCCACCAGTCCACCCCACACCCCGCATGAGGCAGATGGAGTTCTTCTCCTCTCCTCTTCTTCTTTTCAAGAGTCCGAAGTCTCACAATGTATATAGATATATATGTAGTAATATGTATATAATATAAAACAATCCCTTCTAATGATGGTAGTTATCCTGCTCCGGAGAGCTTACAGACTAGTAAGAAATCCTCTCTATGATGATACATAATAAATGATGACCATGATGGCTGCTTATCTGCGGGGCAGGGGCGGCTACACGGCAACGTCAGCCACAACACACATCACACAGTCAAAGACTACTGTGTAGTGGTCAAATTCCGGCATCACCGCCAGTAACGTGAATGTGGTTCTGTCTCGATGACTCACAAGGGCTCAATGATGGTCTGACCACCAGTTGAAGCCGTTGCCAGAATATAGCAGATTACGTGCTTGTCATAACGCAACCACATTCACTTCCATTAAATGGAAAAGCCCTAACACTGTAATCTCCAACCACATGACATATGCTGCAGCCAAAGCTGCCATGTAGCCCCAACCTCAGAGATAGGAGCCATCCTGGTCATCATTAGCCCTAGACTAAAAGAGAGGATTCCTGCCAATAAAGTCAGTTTTAAAGAGGACCTTTCATGGGTTTAAGCACAGGAAGAATTATATACTGCTGGAAATTTGACAGTGCTCTGAATTCAGCGCACTGTTGACTTTCCCGATCTGTGCCTTCTTCACAGCAGCGCCTATCGCGCTGTACAGTGTGAGTGGGGAGGAACGCCCCCTCCCTCTTCTCACAGTGCTCGTCCATAGACGAGTATTATCAGGAGGGGAGGGGGCGTTCCTCCCCGCTCACACTGTACAGCGCGATAGGCGCTGCTGTGGAGAAGGACGTCGTTCCTGACAGACTGTCAGGAACGCCCTTCTGACGGTGAAGAGCTACGGTACCGGCACCGATAGCTTTTCACCTGGGGCACAGATGGGGGAAGTCGACAGTGCGCTGAATTCAGAGCCCTGTTGGCTTTCCTGCGGTATATAATACTGCCTGTGCCCAAACCCATGAAAGGTCCTCTTTAAGATGCCTATTTACTTTAATCTATTCCTAAACTTAATCTATTCCGGAGAGTTCCTTCCAACCTTCCATGATAAGACCAGCCCTGCTCTTCTGAGCTTACAAACTAAAGGAAACCATCATTAATGTCTGCCCTGCTCCAAGGAGCTTACAAGCTAAAGGAAGGAACCCTCCATTCCCTTGTCTAATACCTGTATTGTTGATGTGTTGAGAAGATCTTGCGTAAAGAACTTCTGCAAATAAAAAACATAAACAAAGGGAAAATCAAAATGATTTCTCTCCACTGCATCCTGACTGTGATGTCACATGGCCTTGTGATGTCATACGAGCTAGTGATGTTCTATGGGAGAATTAATCTAAGGTTGTTTGGAGTTACTAAAATGAAAAATTTTGGCTCTGCCGACATTTGAACAAACATCAATTTCTAGTGAGTGTGGCTTATCAGATTGGGTGGAGCCTCCAAGATTCTGACATATCCACTGGGGCCTCCCCGATCCTGACATATCCACTGGGGCCTCCCCGATCCTGACATATCCACTGGGGCCTCCTTGATCCTGAAATATCCACTTGGGCCTCCCCGATCCTGACATATCCACTGGGGCCTCCCCGATCCTGACATATCCACTGGGGCCTCCTTGATCCTGACATATCCACTGGGGCCTCCCCGATCCTGACATATCCACTGGGGCCTCCCTGATTCTGACATATCCACTGGGGTTTCCCCGATCCGGACATATCCACTGGGGTCTCCCCAATCCTGCTACTGTACTGTACTGGGCTACTGTACATACCTGCTGTAGTCCTCCCCCGCCCCAGCATGCATGCCCCCTATAGTACTGGGCTAAATCTTCCCTATAGTACTTACCTGTTGTAGTCCTCGCCTCAGCATGGACCATCTTCATCTGTCAGCATCCTCTGAGCAGCTCCGGTAGTGTCAGGTCAATTTATACCTTTGCCATCATTGTGATGTCATCATGTTCTAGTGATGTCATAATGGTCTTGGAATTCCAATGCAAAAGGTCAACCTCTTTTAAATACGCAGTAAAAGTCAACCTCATTTGCATATGACATCATTGTGATGTCATCATGTTCTAGTGATATCATAATGGTCTTGGAATTCCAATGCAAAAGGTCAACCTCATTTAAATACGCAGTAAAGGTCAACCTCATTTGCATATGACATCATTGTAATCTCATCATGTTCTAGTGATGTCATAATGGTCTTGGAATTCCAATGCAAAAGGTCAACCTCATTAAAATACGTTTAATACTTGGATGTGGTCTCGTGTATCTTATGACATTCTAGTAGAATACCCGGCGGCTTCGCTCGCGCAAAATATGTTTCTGCCCCTTACACAAACATATAAAACAATTACACCCAATTAACAATATAGTGCAGCCCTTCCCCCCTCCCTCCAGTGTAATTTATAAGTAGTTCACAGACAAATGAGTAAAATTGGTTTCCAGTTACACAACTATCTATTGTCGGGCTTCAGTGATGAAAGCTCCCTGTATAGTAAGAAATAATGACAATCTTACTATCAGGCTGTTTTCACCTGACCAATATTGCTGCTCAGTAAGGCTGCTTGCACACTACAGTAACATTACAGTCTCCGGGCCGTAGATTCTACATCTCCATAGACTTCTATGGAGCCTGCAAAATTCACAGCTTTGTGCACAAAGAAGTCTATGGAACCGCCAAATCCATGGCCTGGAGGCCCGTGAAAAATACTGCAGTGTGAAAACAGCCACTAAGGATACCAGACTTGTTATGCCAGTGCATGCGTGCATGCGCGTGTGTGGTCTGTGTATATGTATGCGTGTATGTGCGCATATGATCCATGTGTTTGTGCGTGCGCAGTGCAAGTGTCCATGTGTGTGGTAGTTGTGTGTGAGTACGCATGTGCTCTGTTCGTCCGTGTGTGTAGTGTGCATCCATCTGAGTGTGTTTGTGTGCGTGTTTGGTACTTGCGTGCATGCGCGTGTGTGTTTGGTACTTGCGTGCATGCGCGTGTGTGTGCTATTTATTGGGTGGTGTTGGTGTTGTGTGTGTCTAGAGTGGTCTAGTGTTTGTGTGGTGTTGTGCTTGTGGGTTGGTGTATGTGTGCTGTCTGTGTGATGTTGATATGGTGTCTGAGCTATTTGTGTGTTGTGTGTGGTGGTGCGGCCCCTTTAGCAGCGACTCTTTGGCGCTGTTGTTATAATCCGTCCCTGTGCTAGCAAGATTTAGCTTGCACAGTATTCTGCTACTGTATTTCGGACCATTCTCTGTAAACCCTAGAGATGGTTGTGCGTGAAAATCCCAGTAGATCAGCAGTTTCTGAAATACTCAGACCAGCCCTTCTGGCACCAACAACCATGCCACATTCAAAGGCACTCAAATCACCTTTCTTCCCCATACTGATGCTCGGTTTGAACTGCAGGAGATTGTCTTGACCATGTCTACATGCCTAAATGCACTGAGTTGCCGCCATGTGATTGGCTGATTAGAAATTAAGTGTTAACGAGCAGTTGGACAGGTGTACCTAATAAAGTGGCCGGTGAGTGTATATATATCCAATAAAGGTTACGTTTATTGGCACAACCTTATATCTCACAGTACCCATCTTTCCTTTCCCATAGTCTACAGTCCATACATAACCAGCTCTATTTTGACCTTGTTCACATATCTGTGTCGTCTTCAACATGTGTCCATGTGTTCCCTGGTCTGGGCCTATGATATTGTAGCCCTTTGTAATGGCCTAACCCTCCAGAATATGGATGTTGGATTTCATTGTAGCTTTATAATTCGGTACCATAGATGTCTTTATGGCCTACACAGAAGACTGAACATTACTCTATAGGAATATACAGCGTATAGAGGTTTATTATATGGTCATATCCAGGTCTATGGGCATTTGTTTTCACTATAAAGCTCAGTCAGGAATCTGAAACCTGCCGAAACATGACAGATACCCCAATCTAGAAAAGGATGGGTGGACGCAGAACACCCTCACTAGTTTTATGTCAGTGAAGTCTTAATGAAGTGAACTGACCACATTCTGCAACCAACGCTATATTTAGGATGAGGGTGCAGTGGAAGAGGCGCTGGCTTTTGATTTTCTAATCAACAAACGTTCCTCCTGAGCAGTTGTCTTGTGGGGTCTGCCGGGGGGACAGATGTGGGGTGCACGATGCACTGTGTTGGGGAGAGATGTAGATCTCATAAAGGTTACGTTTATTGGCACAACCTCATATCTCACAGTACCCATCTTTCCTTTCCCATAGTCTACAGTCCATACATAACCAGCTTTATTTTGACCTTGTTCACATATCTGTGTTGTCTTCAAAATGTGGGGTGCAGGGTGTACTGTGTGTGGGGGAGAGATGTGGGGTGCACAGTGTACTGTGTGGGAGAGATGTGGGGTGCAGGGTGTACTGTGTGTGGGGGAGAGATGTGGGGTGTACTGTGTGGGAGAGATGTGGGGTGCAGGGTGTACTGTGTGGGAGGGAGTTGTGGAGTGCAGAGTGTATTGTGTGGGAGGGAGTTGTGGGGTGCAGGGTGTACTGTGTGGGAGGGAGCTGTGGGGTGCAGGAAGGGGTTAAAATATGAAATGCAGCAGTGCTGTTTAGTGGCGGGGGCTGCAGTCAATGTACACACTTATTTTGGCTTATGATTAGACCTATTGTTATCCCTCTATTCAGCTACCTCTATTATCCTGACTTAGAAACATTTCTTACATTTCACCAGGTCTAGTCTGGTTCCTTCTAGAGGTGGGACCACTACTTATTGGCTGCCCTATATAGGCTGAGATTGACAGACATTGATCTACAGAGATCCTACAATGTAATAGTATACAGGTAGAGACCTGGCAGGTCTATATATTTGACAATTGTAGACTCACATCACGTTATAACATTCATAGAAATGGCCAAATCTTGGATTTTTCTCTCCACAAGAATAATTTCTAATCCACCTCTCAGGCCTGGTCCACATCTCACATCGAGTGATTATGAAGATAATCTTGTTTCCCTTAGTCCTAACAGCGGCACAATGTGTGGTATTTCTGCCCCTGTGTGCTGGTAGGACAGTCAGATATTTAATTAGCCAATAAACGCGTGGCAGGCCCTATAAGAGGGCACAAGAACCTCCCCTCTGCGTGTAAATACAAAAGTACCTCCATAATATCTATACACAGTTTCATACATAAGATATGATTCCCAGGGTGGGAAATCTTGTGCCGCTGTTAGGACTAAGGGAAACAAGATTATCTTCATAATCACTCGTTCCCTGTCGTCCTCAACAGCGGCACAATGTGGGGATATAGCAAGTAGGTCCCCAAGATGGGTGGGATTTAACCCATAACTGAACTTAAGATGGTATGGGCAAAGGCAGTGGAGTCTGCCACTTGGTCCTTCAGGCGATAATGCCGGATGAAGGTAGATTCAGATGCCCATGAGGCAGCTGCACATATTTGATCCACCGGCAAGGCACTTCTTTCTGCCCGAGAGGTGGACACTGCCCTGGTTGAATGGGCATGAAGGAATGATGGAGCCGACAGACCTTGGGCGGTATAGGCGACTTTAATAGTCTCGGTAACCCACCGGGATATAGTGGCTTTAGCGGCTTTGACGCCCCTGTTTCTCCCAGTGTAGCTGACCAACAAGTTTTCAGTTCGCCTAAAAGGGCGAGTGCGCTGCAAATAGATCTGCAGGCATCTGACCACATCCAGTTTGTGCCATCTTTCTTCTTCAGCCGAAGAAGGGAAGGGAAAAAATACCGGAAGGGAGATTATCTGGTTCCTGTTTACAGCGGATGGTACCTTGGGACGAAAACCCGGGAGGAACCTAAGCTGCACATGGTCGGAGAAAAAGGTGGTGTATGGCTGCTCAGCGGACAAGGCTTGCAGTTCACCAACCCGTTTGGCAGTTGTTATTGCCAATAGTAGCGCCATCTTGCCGGTTAGTGACTTGAGGGAGATTTCCTCCAAAGGTTCAAATGGATGAACACATAGAGCGTTTAGGACCGGAATAAGGTCCCATTGGTGGACAGGGGTGTTTACCACCGGTCTCAGCCTAGTTGCCCCTTTTATAAAGGTGCTCACTAAGGAATCCTGAGACAAACGCCTCCCCAGATAGGCGGACAGGGCCGACACGTGCACCTTGAGTGTGGCTGCAGCAAGACACCTGTCTAGTCCGTCTTGAAGGAAGTCCAGGATCACCTCCGTCGGGGGATCGGTGGAGTCCACTTGATGTTGCAGACACCAGGCATTAAAGATGTTACCTATTCGACGGTAGTTCCTGTTAGTCGAATCTGCTCTGGCGCTGGATAGGGTCTTCAAGACGGCTTGTGACAGTCCTCTATTTCTCAATAGGGACTGGTCAACCTCCAGGCTGTCAGGTTGAGTCTCCTCAGATCCTGGCATCTCAGCTCTCCTTGGGTTACCAGGTCTGGGAGTGGGGGAAGCCTCCAATATATGCCCTGACTCATTTGTATGAGCTGAGCAAACCAAGCCCTTTTTGGCCAGAACGGGATTATGGCTATTCCCGAGGCTTGGTCCTGTCTTATTTTTATCAATACCTTCGGTATGATTGGAATTGGAGGGAATATGTAAAACAGCCTGAACCTCCATGGGATGGACAGGGCATCCACTGCCAAGGGATTGTCCTCCTGGTACAGGGAGCAGAAGGTCCCTACCTTGACGTTGAGTCGGGTAGCCATAAGATCGACCTCCGGGAGACCCCATCTCTGGACGATCTGTTGAAATACGTCTAGATTGAGAGACCATTCTCCTGATACGGTAATACCCCGACTCAGCTGATCCGCTACTATGTTCAGGGAGCCCTTTATGTGAACAGCGGATAAGTGGACTAGATTCTTCTCTGCCCAGGCAAATATGAGATTCGTCTCTCTCAGCAAGGCTGGTGACCTGGTGCCCCCTTGTTTGTTTATGTAGATTACCACCGTCGTATTGTCTGACCGGACCTTGACTGACTTGCCTTTCAATTCTGGGGCAAAGTGTACTAGGGCCAGGTACACTGCTCTGAGTTCCTTGAGATTGGATGACCCCAGCTCCGGACATCTCCATCGTCCCTGAACAGTTTTGTCCTGACAATGGGCTCCCCATCCCCACTGGGATGCATCTGTTGTCAACAGGGTCCACACTGTCGGGACCGTGGACCTTCCGTCTTTCAGGTGTATCCACCATCTAAGGGAAAGACGGGTAGCGGGAGAAAGGCAGATCTTCTTGTGCAATCCCCGTGGAGACCTGTTCCAGGTTCTCAACACTTCCATCTGTAGGGGACGCAAATGCCATAAAGCCCAAGGGACCGCCCTGGCCGAGGATGACATCAGGCCCAGGACTCTCATGGCGGTGCGGATGGTCACCCGCCGAGTGCACAATAGGAATCGCGCACTGGCCTGGATCCTTTCTTTCCTTGGACTGGAGAGGAAGATCTGCATCGCTTCTGAATCCACTAGAAAACCGAGGAATTTCCTTCGGGTGGATGGAACGACTTCGGATTTCTCCCAATCGATAATCCATCCTAATTCTTGTAGGAAGTTGATGGCAAGGTTGAGCTGCTGGAGGAGAGCAGCAGGAGACTGAGCTTTCAGTAGCCAGTCGTCTAGATAGGGAACGATGAAAAGACCCTGAAGTCTGAGGGCCGTGGCGACCGGAGCGATCACCTTGGTGAATACCAGTGGGGCGGATGTGATGCCGAAAGGCAGAGCTGTGAATTGATAGTGCTCCCTGTGGCCGGCCATAGAGACGGCAATCCTGAGAAACTTCCTGTGGGAACAAGCAATAGGGACATGTAGGTAGGCGTCCTTCAAGTCGAGGGTAACCATCACCTCTCCTGGTTGAAGAAAAGCAGCTACGGAATCCACGGTCTCCATTCGAAATGACCTCTTCCTGATAAACTGGTTGAGGTACCTCAGGTCTATTATCATCCTCCAGCCCCCGGTGACCTTGGGGACCAGAAAGACGGGGGAGTAAACTCCCAGTCCGTGATCTGAGGCTGGTACCTTCTCCAGGGCGCCTTTGGTAACATAATCGGCAACTGAGGCCTCCAGACTGGCCTGCTGAGAAGGTGGAAGAATTCGGGTGGAGACGAACCGATCTGGAGGTGGAAGGTGAAAATCGATGAGATACCCGTGCTGTATGATCTTCAACACCCATGGGTCTTGAATATGGGTGAACCATGCTTTGAAAAAGGAGGAAAGACGTCCTCCCACAGGAAGGGGGGCCACAGGGAGCTGCCCCACGTCAAAACTCAGGCTTCCTCTTGGCATCCTCCTTGGAAGCGCCGCAACCAGCTCCCCTAGGGCGGTATCTAGAACGCCGTTGCTGAGCTGGGCGTCTGTAATTAGAGGAAGAACCTCTGCCTCTAGAGGGAGCACGTCTGCCTCTGGATGCTTGAGGTAGGGACTTTCCCCTACCTTCAGCTAATCCCTCCATAATGGCATCCAAACTTTGGCCAAACACTCTTCCCGGCTCAAAAGGGAGAGCGCAGAGAGCTGCCTTAGATGCAAAATCTGCACGCCAAGGCTTTAGCCACAGGGGTCTACGGGCAGCGGTAGACAACGCCATAGATTTGGCAGAGATCTTGAATTGATGGCGGGAAGCTTCCGCCAGATAATCTGCAGCCCTATGAATTCTCTTCATAGAGGTCAGGATTTCATCTCTATCCACGCCCGTGTCTATATCCCGTTCCAAGGCGGCTAAACGGTTGCGCAGAAAGTCGCCAGCCGTGGAGGAGGCTATGGCCACAGAGGCTTGTGCAGAAGAAGCGGAGTAGATCTTTTTTAGAACGGAGTCCGCCCTACGGTCCAGAGGGTCTTGAAGATTTGAACCGTCTTCTAGGGGCACCAGGGTTCTGTGGGACATCTTGGCTACGGCCAAATCCACCTTCGGGGGAGGCCCCCAGGAATCCCACTGGGCAGTGTCAACAGGAAACAGAGTCTTGAAAATCCTGGAGAGCGAGTGTCCCTTCTCTGGCTGTTTCCACTGCTGCGCCATAAGGTCGGACAGCGTGGCGTCCACATGGAAGGCAATATGTCCCCCAGAGGCAGACGTGGAGGCTTCCCCGTCAATATCTCGGCCCACTGTAGACCGGATGGACTTCAGCAGCCTGCCTGTTTGTTCATAGTGGAACACAGGTCTGCTGGAAATTACTGAGTCGTCCTCGGAGGAATCATCCTCTGCCACCCGCAGCTGTTCCAACGGGGGGAGGGACGAGGAACGGTGCTCAGGGCATGGTCTCTTGCTGAGCTGAGACAAGGTGGAATGGATTCCTTTGAGAGAATCATCCTGTAAGACAAAGAAGGAGAGTACAAGCAAGGGAAAAACTAATTACCCAAGCGATGCCCAAACTCACTATCTCCTTGACCCAAGCCATCATATCTCTGGGAGAGGGCTCCTCAGGTGGAGGACCTCTGCACCCGCGACAACGGGCCCATTCGTAGCCTAAAAATAATAGGCAAGTTATAGGACCACAGTACATCAAAGGGAACAACCCCTTAAGCCGCTACCTACCATCAGGGAGCGGTGTGTCGCAATTGAAACAGGAAAGATGTTTCCTCTTAGCAGAGGCTTTCCTCCTACCATCCCCAGGAGGGGTAGTAGAGGATGACATATCCTGCAGAAAGAGATAATAGACCATGCTATACTGTCACCATAACATCATACCATGATTTAAAAAAGGGTAGATCTTACCAGGTTCAGTAGACCGGAACAATAACAGTGACAGCCCAATAGGGTTAACAACAACAACAACCCCAACTCACAGTATACAAGTGTACACACAATGCACTGCCTTCCAGATAATGTAGGAAGGTAACTAGTAACACGGCCGGCCTGACCTTTAACCTGGCCGGCCGGAAATGGGAGGGGCCAACCGCTCCTGTCCTTACCCCCAACAGGGGTTAAATAAGAATCATTTTTCCTCCCCTCCCCCAGCAAGCCCAAGGGGGAACTCACCCCCTCCTCAGCTAAGGGCTCCTTAAATAACACAGTGGAGCCCGGAGACGATTGCGGGCCGCGGCTGCCGCGCTGCGAACTTCCGGTCAAAACCGGAAGTGCGCGCAGGCAAAATGCGGCCGCCGCAAATGCAGCCGAGAACCAAAGTTCCGGCTGCCGCCTGGACCCGCCGCAACCACGAACCTGAGCGGCGTGGTGAAGGGACGTCCAGGAGATCAGCGCTACGCTTCCTGCAGACGCTGGAGAGGTGAGGGGGGAGGGAAGGGGGGAGAGGAGAAGGAGGATTAGGGAAGTCACCAAACGCAGGCTAATCAGCTCCCTCTTCCCAAAGGAAAGAGGGAGACTTTTAAAAGAACACAACACGCTCAGCCCAGCTGAGCCCTGTAAGAGGACACAAGTCCACCCACCTGTCCTCTGTCCACACAGGACAGAAAAAAACACGCAGAGGGGAGGTTCTTGTGCCCTCTTATAGGGCCTGCCACGCGTTTATTGGCTAAATAAATATCCGCCTGTCCTACCAGCACACAGGGGCAGAAATACCCCACATTGTGCCGCTGTTGAGGACGACAGGGAACTCACGTTCTGTGAAGACATTACTGCAGCTCAGCTCATACAATGTCCACAGAACTGCAGAAATTTCTTCACATTAAACATTTTACAAATTGAAACACAGAAACATATTTTTAACAACTTTTATTTAAAATCAGTTGGAGAATGAGGTATTGGTTATAGTTTTGCCAAAATGTAAAAAAGTTCTATTAAATTGTTCTTAAAAAAAAAAATAAAAAAAAATAAGGTGCGAAAAAATATTTTGGCAAAAATATGTAAGCTCGCAACCCACGTCAAGGGTCCTCATTTTCTTGCGAGTCCCTACTCTAACTAAGGGTAAGTTCACATGACAATTTTTGGTCCGGAACCTGAGGCGGAGGCCGCCTCAGGTTCCGGACCAAAAGCCAGGTGGCCGCGACTGAAAGCCGGTGCACTGCACCATCATCCAGCCGCGCACTCCACTCCGGATTAGGCCTAATGAATGGGCCTAGTCCGGAGGAAGGAGTGTCTTCAGGCCGAATTGTAAGGCGACTCGAACTGAAAAATGAGCACCACGCTTCTTTTTTCCGTGAGTCGGAAGAAACGGCTCCCGAAAAAAACTCCTGAGTGGCTCCCATTGATTTCAATGGGAGACATCTTTTTGGTCAGGATTTTGAGCCGGATACGGCCTCAAAATCCTGACCAAAAAACTCCATGTGAACTTACCATAACAAGGCAAACCTGTCTAACTAAATGGCAGTAAGGGGGCATTCACACAGACTTTTGTGGTGCTGTTTTGGCAACAAAACTCGTGTGAAGAATCAGCGCTGTAAAAACAGAATCCCATTGAGTTCAATGGGTTCCGTCTTATGCGTGTTAGACATTGAACTGAATGGGATTCTGTTTTTACAGCGCTGATTCTTCACACTAGTTTTGTGGCAAAATCAGCGCCACAAAACTCCGTATGAATGTAACCTAAAGGTAAACTTCTGACGTCTTCTATTTTTTCAGTGAATGATTGAGGAGATGCGGAGGACATGGGAAAAACTAATTTTATACCTTTTATTAGCAATAAGCAGAGGAGCCATTATTAATAATAATAGATTGTATTGTATCCTACTAAATGATGGGGGTTGTGGTTCTTATCTCAGGTCCATGGAGTCTGAGCTCCTGTGATAGTCCATCTGACCATCCATAAATAAGGTCCTGAGATAAGAACCACAACCCTATGATCCAGAAGAAGGCAAAGAAAAACCCCGGAGATCTTCATCTCAGGGGAAAAAATAATTCCTTCCTGACCCCAAATATGGCGATCGGTGATATAACCCTGGATCATGTCTATCCATCTGCCTACTGCTGACCAGAAACCTGATGCCCGCTCCGAAGAGCTTACAGTCTAGAAATACTGCCCGAAGGCTCACAATGTGTGTATATATATATATATATATATATATATATATATATATATAGTAACATACTGTATATATCAGGGGTAGGTATGACGCTGAGTGGTGAGGAACGCCCCAGTACTAGTCTATGGACGGGTACTGTCAGGAGGGGGGGAGGGGGGGCGTTCCTCACAGCTCAGTGTCATGGTTGGGCGGTAATGAATGACTCCTCACAGTACAGTGCTACGGACAGACTATCAGGAGGGGCGTTCCCGGCTAGTCTGTCAGGTACACCCTTCTGACAGTGGAGAGCTCCCGGTAAATGCACCAATAGCTCTTCACCGGGGGCACATAAAGGGAAAACAGACAGTGCACTGAATGCAGTTAACCCCATCATGGCCCTCACATTAACCTCTGTGTGCTTTACATAAAGGTTACTGATATATGAGACATATGGAGTTAATAATTAAGTATCTTCATCATTAAGGTCCTTTATTATTAGCTCCAAACCTTATATGAGGAACATGATGGGGTTAATTGCTATTAACGTGAGGCACATGGACTTACTACAACTATATTAATAACCAAATGCCTGACATTGCCCACCCCCATACCCACCAGTCCCCTCACCCCAACCCCGCGTGAGGCACATGGACTTACTACAACTATATTAATAACCAAATGCCTGACATTGCCCACCCCCATACCCACCAGTCCCCAACCCCCAACCCAGCGTGAGGCACATGGACTTACTGCAACTATATTAATAACCAAATGCCTGACATTGCCCACCCCCATACCCACCAGTCCCCTCACCCCAACCCCGCGTGAGGCACATGGACTTACTACAACTATATTAATAACCAAATGCCTGACATTGCCCACCCCCATACCCAACAGTCCCCAACCCCCAACCCAGCGTGAGGCACATGGACTTACTGCAACTATATTAATAACCAAATGCCTGACATTGTCCACCCCCATACCCACCAGTCCCCAACCCCCAACCCAGCGTGAGGCACATGGACTTACTACAACTATATTAATAACCAAATTCCTGACAATGCCCACCCCCATACCCACCAGTCCACCCCACAGACGAGTATTATCAGGAGGGGAGGGGGCGTTCCTCCCCGCTCACACTGTACAGCGCGATAGGCGCTGCTGTGGAGAAGGACGTCGTTCCTGACAGACTGTCAGGAACGCCCTTCTGACGGTGAAGAGCTACGGTACCGGCACCGATAGCTTTTCACCTGGGGCACAGATGGGGGAAGTCGACAGTGCGCTGAATTCAGAGCCCTGTTGGCTTTCCTGCGGTATATAATACTGCCTGTGCCCAAACCCATGAAAGGTCCTCTTTAAGATGCCTATTTACTTTAATCTATTCCTAAACTTAATCTATTCCGGAGAGTTCCTTCCAACCTTCCATGATAAGACCAGCCCTGCTCTTCTGAGCTTTCAAACTAAAGGAAACCATCACTGTACGTCATGGGTCGCATGGGGATGTATGGAGCGAGCTCACACGCTGAGCTCGCTCCATACACGGCAGATGCCGGCTGTATAATACAGCCAGGACCTGCCACTAACAGCAGCGGTCGGTGCCCGAGCCGATCGCTGCTGTTAACCCTTTACACACTGCGGTCAAACGTGACCGCAGTGTGTAAACGGCGCCGGCGGCATGGGCGCCGCCATGTTTCGCCGATCGCCGCCCTCCTGAACGTCACAAGAGGGCGGTGATCGGTTGCTATGACAGCCGGAAGCCTATTGAAGGCTTCCAGGCTTGTCTCTGCACTAGATCTATTAGACGATGCCAGAGGCATCGTCTAATAGAAGTGCTGCGATTTTCCTATTCACTGCAATACTGTAGTATTGCAGTGAATAGTATGAGCGATCAGACTCCCTAGGTTTCAAGGTACCTAAGGGGTCTGATCATAAATGTAACAGAAGAAAAAAAAAAGTTTTTAAAAGTATTAAAAAAATAAAAAAAATATAAAAGTTCAAATCACCCCCCTTTCCCTAGATCAGCTATAAAAGTAATTAAAGAACATTAAACATAAACATATTAGGTATCACTGCGCTCCAAAATGCCTGAACTATTAGAATATTAAAACATTTATCCCGTACTGCGAACGGCGTAGCGGCAAAAAAAAATAAAAACAGCCAAAAAGCGTTTTTTTCAACACTTTGCCTCCTATAAAAAATTGAATAAAAAGTGATCAAACCATTGGATCTTTCCCCAAATGGTATCAATAGAAACGTCATCTTGTCCCGCATAAAAAGACACCACAACCAGCTCCATACATGGAAATATGAAAAAGTTACAGGTGTTAGAACATGATGACACAAATTTTTTTTTCTATTTTGCAAAGTTTATCATTTTTTTAAAAGTATCAAAAATTTTCAAATACTATATAAATTTGGTATCACCGCGTTTGTACTGACACGTAGAACACAGGTAACATGTCATTTGTACCAAACAGTGAATGCTGTAAAAATTAAACCCATAAGAAAATGGCGCAAATGCATTTTTTCTCCAATTGCGCCTCATTCTGAATTTTTTTCCAGCTTCCCAGTACATTGCAAAGCATATTGAATGGTGCCATTACAAAGTACAATTTGTCCCGCAAACAATAAGCTATCATGTGACTCTGTGAACTGAAAAATGAAAAAGTTATGGCTCTTGAAATGTGAGGAGGGAAAAACGAAAATGCGAAACTGGCCTGGTCCTTAAGGGGTTAATGTCTGCCCTGCTCCAAGGAGCTTACAAGCTAAAGGAAGGAACCCTCCATTCCCTTGTCTAATACCTGTATTGTTGATGTGTTGAGAAGATCTTGCGTAAAGAACTTCTGCAAATAAAAAACAAAAACAAAGGGAAAATCAAAATGATTTCTCTCCACTGCATCCTGACTGTGATGTCACATGGCCTTGTGATGTCATACGAGCTAGTGATGTTCCATGGGAGAATTAATCTAAGGTTGTTTGGAGTTACTAAAATGAAAAATTTTGGCTCTGCCGACATTTGCACAAACATCAATTTCTAGTGAGTGTGGCTTATCAGATTGGGTGGAGCCTCCAAGATTCTGACATATCCACTGGGGCCTCCCCGATCCTGACATATCCACTGGGGCCTCCCCGATCCTGACATATCCACTGGGGCCTCCTTGATCCTGAAATATCCACTTGGGCCTCCCCGATCCTGACATATCCACTGGGGCCTCCCCGATCCTGACATATCCACTGGGGCCTCCCTGATTCTGACATATCCACTGGGGTTTCCCCGATCCGGACATATCCACTGGGGTCTCCCCAATCCTGCTACTGTACTGTACTGGGCTACTGTACATACCTGCTGTAGTCCTCCCCCGCCCCAGCATGCATGCCCCCTATAGTACTGGGCTAAATCTTCCCTATAGTACTTACCTGTTGTAGTCCTCGCCTCAGCATGGACCATCTTCATCTGTCAGCATCCTCTGAGCAGCTCCGGTAGTGTCAGGTCAATTTATACCTTTGCCATCATTGTGATGTCATCATGTTCTAGTGATGTCATAATGGTCTTGGAATTCCAATGCAAAAGGTCAACCTCTTTTAAATACGCAGTAAAGGTCAACCTCATTTGCATTTGACATCATTGTGATGTCATCATGTTCTAGTGATATCATAATGGTCTTGGAATTCCAAGGCAAAAGGTCAACCGCATTTAAATACGTTTAATACTTGGATGTGGTCTCGTGTTTCTTATGACATTCTAGTAGAATACCCGGCGGCTTCGCTCGCGCAAAATATGTTTAATTTTTGATTATGTTATAGTAAAATTTTCCATGTCACACTACAGTAAATCTATTTTTCTACTTTAATTTTTTTATTATTTTGACATTTTATTAATTTGTCATAACATTGATGTGAACAACTTTTTTTTATTTCAACATTTTTATTGTTTTTACATATTCAATACATATTATGTAGTAGAAACTATTACAACTATTTTTTGAACTATTTTTACTCAAAGATTAAAATTTCTGCCCCTTACACAAACATATAAAACAATTACACCCAATTAACAATATAGTGCAGCCCTTCCCCCCTCCCTCCAGTGTAATTTATAAGTAGTTCACAGACAAAAGAGTAAAATTGGTTTCCAGTTACACAACTATCTATTGTCGGGCTTCAGTGATGAAAGCTCCCTGTATAGTAAGAAATAATGACAATCTTACTATCAGGCTGTTTTCACCTGACCAATATTGCTGCTCAGTAAGGCTGCTTGCACACTACAGTAACATTACAGTCTCCGGGCCGTAGATTCTACATCTCCATAGACTTCTATGGAGCCTGCAAAATTCACAGCTTTGTGCACAAAGAAGTCTATGGAACCGCCAAATCCATGGCCTGGAGGCCCGTGAAAAATACTGCAGTGTGAAAACAGCCACTAAGGATACCAGACTTGTTATGCCAGTGCATGCGTGCATGCACGTGTGTGGTCTGTGTATATGTATGCGTGTATGTGCGCATATGATCCATGTGTTTGTGCGTGCGCAGTGCAAATGTCCATGTGTGTGGTAGTTGTGTGTGAGTACGCATGTGCTCTGTTCGTCCGTATGTGTAGTGTGCATCCATCTGAGTGTGTTTGTGTGCGTGTGTGGTACTTGCCTGCATGCGCGTGTGTGTGGTATTTATTGGGTGGTGTTGGTGTTGTGTGTGTCTAGAGTGGTCTAGTGTTTGTGTGGTGTTGTGCTTGTGGGTTGGTGTATGTGTGCTGTCTGTGTGATGTTGATATGGTGTCTGAGCTATTTGTGTGTTGTGTGTGGTGGTGCGGCCCCTTTAGCAGCGACTCTTTGGCGCTGTTGTTATAATCCGTCCCTGTGCTAGCAAGATTTAGCTTGCACAGTATTCTGCTACTGTGGGTGGAGAGGGGGCGTTCAAAATACACCCAATTAACAATATAGTGCAGCCCTTCCCAGGGTCGGACTGGCCCACCGGTGTACCGGTGAATCCCCCGGTGGGCCCCAGGCCCCGACTGTTAAATCCTCATTTTACTAATACAGATACATTGGTCAGGGCCCCCAATCGAGCACCTGACCAATGCATCTGCATTTGCCTCAGAACACAGGGGCCTCCATTAGCTGATGCTGCACATAGTGTCCTCCCGATATATAGGGAAAGTATATACCGGAGGACACGTGCGCAGCTTCAGCCTCAGCTACAATGGCAGCTTGTACTCCTGTCACTGACCTGCTGCTCTCCTGTGAGGACCTGCTGTGCTGCCTGCACTTCCTGCTTCCCTCCCTCTCCCCTCACAGTGAGTCTCTCACATCGGATCGTGTGGGGAAAACAGGAGCTGTCTCATGCAATGCTGTGCTCTTCTGGAAAATGTAAGTATATCATTTTGGTAAAATCTGTCTATGTAATATGTATATATGTGTACATTTGTGTACTGTATGTGTGTTGTATATTGTGTGAGTACTGTATCTTTGTATACAGGTATGTATACTGTATACAGGTATGTATACAGTATACTACAATAATGTTTATGGGTGAGTGTATGTATGTATATATGTGAGTATATATAGTATTCATACATTCCTATAAGTATATACAGTATATGACATATATGGTATCAGGGGCGTAACTACCATAGAGGCAGCGGAGGCGGCTGCCACAGGGCCCGGGCCATTAGGGGGCCTGGTGACAGCCGATACCGCTGCGTTTTTTTTTTTTAATAGGCTGTTACGGGCCCTATTCACTTGCCGATCCTGGCTGGGCTGGGATCGGTAAGTGACACTGCGGGTCCCACAAATACCATCATTATACTCGGGGGTCTTTGCAGACCCCCAAGTATAATGATCGGCGGATCGGGAGAGGTAAGAGAACATAACAAACAGTGTTACTTACCTCTCCACGATCCTGCCAGGCATCCTTCCTGACGTCTCTGACGTCACATGAACCCGGCCTGCGTCCCGGGTCATGTGATGTCTGACGTCATTTCAGAAGGACGACAGTGGAGAAGACAGCGTAGGAGCCGGAGACAGGTAAGAAACAGTAATTTTTTATGTTTTTATTCCCCCGGGTCTCCGATTATTATACTCTGGGGTCTGAAAAGACCCCAGAGTATAATAACTGTGTATGGGTGTCCACAGTGGGACATAATACTGTGTGCAGGGGCCACTATGGGGCATAATACTGTGTGCAGGGGCCACTATGGGGGATAATACTGAGTGCAGGGGCCACTATGGGGGATAATACTGTGTGCTGGGGCCAGTAAGGGACATAATACTGTGTGCAGGGGCCACTATGGGGGATAATACTGTGTGCAGGGGCCAGTAAGGGACATAATACTGTGTGCAGGGGCCAGTAAGGGACATAATACTGTGTGCAGGGGCCGCTATGGGGGATAATACTGTGTGCAGGGGCCACTATGGGGGATAATACTGTGTGCAGGGGCCACTATGGGGGATAATACTGTGTGCAGGGGCCAGTAAGGGACATAATACTGTGTGCAGGGGCCAGTAAGGGACATAATACTGTGTGCAGGGGCCAGTAAGGGACATAATACTGTGTGCAGGGGCCACTATAGGACATAATACTGTGTGCAGGGGCCACTATGGGGGATGATACTGTGTGCTGGGACCAGTAAGGGACATAATACTGTGTGCTGGGGCCAGTAAGGGACATAATACTGTGTGCAGGGGCCAGTAAGGGACATAATACTGTGTGCAGGGGCCGCTATGGGGGATAATACTGTGTGCAGGGGCCGCTATGGGGCATAATACTGTGTGCAGGGGCCACTATGGGACATAATACTGTGTGCAGGGGCAACTATGGGGGATAATACTGTGTGCAGGGGCCACTATGGGGGATAATACTGTGTGCAGGGGCCACTATGGGGGATAATACTGTGTGTAGGGGCCACTATGGGGGATAATACTGTGTGCATGGGCCACTATGGGGGATAATACTGTGTGCAGGGGCCACTATGGGGTATAATACTGTGTGCAGGGGCCACTAAGGGTCATAATACTGTGTGCAGGGGCCATTATAGGGGAAAATACTGTGTGCTCCCATAGATTAGATTTCCGCGCGGTCTCTGTACGGAACATGTGGACAGGAAAGTAGATCATGAAGTACTTTTCTGTCCGCATGTTCCATGTGGACACCGCACGGAAAGCACACGGACTCCATTTTAATCTATGGGGTCCATGTGCTTTCACAGCACACCGCTTGCTAATGCGTTCAGTAGTCTGTTCGGGGGCCACCATGCGGACATCCCAAATGGATTACTGAACGCAGATGTGAACCAGGCCTGAGTGTGTAGGTATATAGTGTGTGCAATCCCATCCACACATTGCAGAAAAATACATGCAGTAGAGGTGTAAAAAAAAAAAAAAAAAGCCTACTCACCTGTCCCCAGCACCCTGTTGTCCCCCGCCTGTGTCTATTCGGTCTCACGGTCTCATTTCTGGAAATTCTTTACCTAACTAGTCTCAGCGATCACATGAGGTGCAGGACTCCCAGCAAGGAGGCGCCAGTACGAGACTGAATGGACACTGGCAGCGCACAACGGAGTAATGGGGACAGATGAGTATGCTTTTTTTATTTATTTGTTTTTTATTTTACACTTCCCACCCGGGACATGAGTTGCTCCAATTCCTGGACAACCACTTTAATGGCTAGTTCACACGGGGAAGTTGGCAGCGGATTTTGAGGTGGAATCCTCCTCAAAATCCGCTGCCAAAAATAACTCCCAATGACTTCAATGGGAGCTGCTTGCTTCTTTTTTCCGCTAGCTAGTAGCGGAAAAAAGAAGCGAGCTGCCCTATCTTGCCGCAGCTTTCCGCGGCTGAATCAATCTCAGCATCTGCGGCACGAGGCTCCGGCCCATTCATTTGAGTCTAATCCGGAGCGGAATGCCACGACGGGATGCCTGGCATCTGCGACAGAATGTTCACACGCAGAGTTCATGTAACTCTGTGTGAACTAGCTCTAAAGGATTTATTCATCTTTCTAATATTGATGGTCTGTCCTTAGGATAAGCCATCAATATTACATCTACGATGATACAACAGCCAGGACCTCTGCAGATCAGCCTTTTCCAGGACCGAACAGCTATAGGTAATAGTAGCATTTATAGGAGATGCGCTGTTCACATGCCATACAAGGTGTAGCAATACATTTAGGTAGTCCACATGGTATAGTGGGTGAGCAGCATGGCTCCCGACATGTTATTACCTTTAGACGTCGTGTTTTGGTACCGCTGATCTGCAGGGTCCTGGGGGTGGGCCCCTAGAAACAATTCCACTGGTGGGCCCTAGACACCGCAGTCCGACCCTGGCCCTTCCCCCCTCCCTCCAGTGTAATTTATAAGTAGTTCACAGACAAAAGAGTAAAATTGGATTCCAGTTACACAACTATCTATTGTCGGGCTTCAGTGATGAAAGCTCCCTGTATAGTAAGAAATAATGACAATCTTACTATCAGGCTGTTTTCACCTGACCAATATTGCTGCTCAGTAAGGCTGCTTGCACACTACAGTAACATTACAGTCTCCGGGCCGTAGATTCTACATCTCCATAGACTTCTATGGAGCCTGCAATATTCACAGCTTTGTGCACAAAGAAGTCTATGGAACCGCCAAATCCATGGCCTGGAGGCCCGTGAAAAATACTGCAGTGTGAAAACAGCCACTAAGGATACCAGACTTGTTATGCCAGTGCATGCGTGCATGCACGTGTGTGGTCTGTGTATATGTATGCGTGTATGTGCGCATATGATCCATGTGTTTGTGCGTGCGCAGTGCAAGTGTCCATGTGTGTGGTAGTTGTGTGTGAGTACGCATGTGCTCTGTTCGTCCGTGTGTGTAGTGTGCATCCATCTGAGTGTGTTTGTGTGCGTGTTTGGTACTTGCGTGCATGCGCGTGTGTGTGCTATTTATTGGGTGGTGTTGGTGTTGTGTGTGTCTAGAGTGGTCTAGTGTTTGTGTGGTGTTGTGCTTGTGGGTTGGTGTATGTGTGCTGTCTGTGTGATGTTGATATGGTGTCTGAGCTATTTGTGTGTTGTGTGTGGTGGTGCGACCCCTTTAGCAGCGACTCTTTGGCGCTGTTGTTATAATCCGTCCCTGTGCTAGCAAGATTTAGCTTGCACAGTATTCTGCTACTGTGGGTGGAGAGGGGGCGTTCAAAATTTCACCCAAATTGGGTGAGAATTGTGGATGTGTATAGAGCAGACTACTACAGATTTTAAGATATATATATATAGATCCAATAAAGGTTACATTTATTGGCACAACCTTATATCTCACAGTACCCATCTTTCCTTTCCCATAGTCTACAGTCCATACATAACCAGCTCTATTTTGACCTTGTTCACATATCTGTGTCGTCTTCAAAATGTGTCCATGTGTTCCCTGGTCTGGGCCTATGATATTGTAGCCCTTTGTAATGGCCTAAGCCTCCAGAATATGGATGTTGGATTTCATTGTAGCTTTATAATTCGGTACCATAGATGTCTTTATGGCCTACACAGAAGACTGAACATTACTCTATAGGAATATACAGCGTATAGAGGTTTATTATATGGTCATATCCAGGTCTATGGGCATTTGTTTTCACTATAAAGCTGAGTCAGGAAACTGAAACCTGCCGAAACATGACAGATACCCCAATCTAGAAAAGGATGGGTGGACGCAGAACACCCTCACTAGTTTTATGTCAGTGAAGTCTTAATGAAGTGAACTGACCACATTCTGCAACCAATGCTATATTTAGGATGAGGGTGCAGTGGAAGAGGCGCTGGCTTTTGATTTTCTAATCAACAAACGTTCCTCCTGAGCAGTTGTCTTGTGGGGTCTGCCAGGGGGAGAGATGTGGGGTGCACGATGTACTGTGATGGGGAGAGATGTAGATCTCATAAAGGTTACGTTTATTGGCACAACCTCATATCTCACAGTACCCATCTTTCCTTTCCCATAGTCTACAGTCCATACATAACCAGCTTTATTTTGACCTTGTTCACATATCTGTGTTGTCTTCAAAATGTGGGGTGCAGGGTGTACTATGTGTGGGGGAGAGATGTGGGGTGCACAGTGTACTGTGTGGGAGAGATGTGGGGTGCAGGGTGTACTGTGTGGGGGAGAGTTGTGGGGTGTACTGTGTGGGAGGGAGTTGTGGGGTGCAGAGTGTACTGTGTGGGAGGGAGTTGTGGAGTGCAGAGTGTATTGTGTGGGAGGGAGTTGTGGGGTGCAGGGTGTACTGTGTGGGAGGGAGCTGTGGGGTGCAGGAAGGGGTTAAAATATGAAATGCAGCAGTGCTGTTTAGTGGCGGGGGCTGCAGTCAATGTACACACTTATTTTGGCTTATGATTAGACCTATTGTTATCCCTCTATTCAGCTACCTCTATTATCCTGACTTAGAAACATTTCTTACATTTCACCAGGTCTAGTCTGGTTCCTTCTAGAGGTGGGACCACTACTTATTATCTGCCCTATATAGGCTGAGATTGACAGACATTGATCTACAGAGATCCTACAATGTAATAGTATACAGGTAGAGACCTGGCAGGTCTATATATTTGACAATTGTAGACTCACATCACGTTATAACATTCATAGAAATGGCCAAATCTTGGATTTTTCTCTCCACAAGAATAATTTCTAATCCGCCTCTCAGGCCTGGTCCACATCTCACATCTCACGTTCTGTGAAGACATTACTGCAGCTCAGCTCATACAATGTCCACAGAACTGCAGAAATTTCTTCACATTAAACATTTTACAAATTGAAACACAGAAACATATTTTTAACAACTTTTATTTAAAATCAGTTGGAGAATGAGGTATTGGTTATAGTTTTGCCAAAATGTAAAAAAGTTCTATTAAATTGTTCTTTAAAAAAAAAAAAAAAAAAAAGGTGCGAAAAAATATTTTGGCAAAAATATGTAAGCTCGCAACCCACGTCAAGGGTCCTCATTTTCTTGCGAGTCCCTACTCTAACTAAGGGTAAGTTCACATGACAATTTTTGGTCCGGAACCTGAGGCGGAGGCCGCCTTAGGTTCCGGACCAAAAGCCAGGTGGCCGCGACTGAAAACCGGTGCACTGCACCATCATCCAGCCGCGCACTCCACTCCGGATTAGGCCTAATGAATGGGCCTAGTCCGGAGGAGGGAGTGTCTTCAGGCCGAATTGTAAGGCGACTCGGCCTGAAGAATGAGCACCTCGCTTCTTTTTTCCGTGAGTCGGAAGAAACGGCTCCCGAAAAAAACTCCTGAGTGGCTCCCATTGATTTCAATGGGAGACGTCTTTTTGATCAGGATTTTGAGCCGGATACGGCCTCAAAATCCTGACCAAAAAACTCCATGTGAACTTACCATAACAAAGCAAACCTGTCTAACTAAATGGCAGTAAGGGGGCATTCACACAGACTTTTGTGGTGCTGTTTTGGCAACAAAACTCGTGTGAAGAATCAGCACTGTAAAAACAGAATCCCATTGAGTTCAATGGGTTCCGTCTTACGCGTGTTAGACATTGAACTGAATGGGATTCTGTTTTTACAGCGCTGATTCTTCACACTAGTTTTGTGGCAAAATCAGCGCCACAAAACTCCGTATGAATGTAACCTAAAGGTAAACTTCTGACGTCTTCTATTTTTTCAGTGAATGATTGAGGAGACGCGGAGGACATGGGAAAAACTAATTTTATACCTTTTATTAGCAATAAGCAGAGGAGCCATTATTAATAATAAGGGCTTGTATTATATCCTACTAAATGATGGGGGTTGTGGTTCTTATCTCAGGTCCATGGAGTCTGAGCTCCTGTGATAGTCCATCTGACCATCCATAAATAAGGTCCTGAGATAAGAACCACAACCCTATGATCCAGAAGAAGGCAAAGAGAAACCCCGGAGATCTACATCTCAGGGGAAAAAATAATTCCTTCCTGACCCCAAATATGGCGATCGGTGATATAACCCTGGATCATGTCTATCCATCTGCCTACTGCTGACCAGAAACCTGACGCCCGCTCCGAAGAGCTTACAGTCTAGAAATACTGCCCGAAGGCTCACAATGTATATAGATATATATATATATATAGTAACATACTGTATATATCAGGGGTAGGTATGACGCTGAGTGTTGAGGAACGCCCCAGTACTAGTCTATGGACGGGTACTGTCAGGAGGGGGGGGGGCGTTCCTCACAGCGCAGTGTCATGGTTGGGCGGTAATGAATGACTCCTCACAGTACAGTGCTATGGATAGACTATCAGGAGGGGCATTCCCGGCTAGTCTGTCAGGTACACCCTTCTGACAGTGGAGAGCTCCCGGTAAATGCATCAATAGCTCTTCACCGGGGGCACATAAAGGGAAAACAGACAGTGCGCTGAATGCAGTTAACCCCATCATGGCCCTCACATTAACCTCTGTGTGCTTTACATAAAGGTTACTGATATATGAGACATATGGAGTTAATAATTAAGTATCTTCATCATTAAGGTCCTTTATTATTATCTCCAACCCTTATATGAGGAACATGATGGGGTTAATTGCTATTAACGTGAGGCACATGGACTTACTACAACTATATTAATAACCAAATGCCTGACATTGCCCACCCCCATACCCACCAGTCTCCCTACCCCCAACCCCCAATCCCCTCTAATGATGGTAGTTATCCTGCTCCGGAGATCTTACAGACTAGTAAGAAATCCTCTCTATGATGATACATAATAAATGATGACCATGATGGCTGCTTATCTGCGGGGCAGGGGCGGCTACACGGCAACGTCAGCCACAACACACATCACACAGTCAAAGACTACTGTGTAGTGGTCAAATTCCGGCATCACAGCCAGTAACGTGAATGTGGTTCTGTCTCGATGACTCACAAGGGCTCAATGATGGTCTGACCACCAGTTGAAGCCGTTGCCAGAATATAGCAGATTACGTGCTTGTCATAACGCAACCACATTCACATCCATTAAATGGAAAAGCCCTAACATTGCAATCTCTAACCACATGACGTATGCTGCAGCCAAAGCTGCCATGTAGCCCCAACCTCAGAGATAGGAGCCATCCTGGTCATCATTAGCCCTAGACTAAAAGAGAGGATTCCTGCCAATAAAGTCAGTTTTAAAGAGGACCTTTCATGGGTTTAAGCACAGGAAGAATTATATACTGCTGGAAATTTGACAGTGCTCTGAATTCAGCGCACTGTTGACTTTCCCGATCTGTGCCTTCTTCACAGCAGCGCCTATCGCGCTGTACAGTGTGAGCGGGGAGGAACGCCCCCTCCCTCTTCTCACAGTGCTCGTCCATAGACGAGTATTATCAGGAGGGGAGGGGGCGTTCCTCCCCGCTCACACTGTACAGCGCGATAGGCGCTTCTGTGGAGAAGGACGTCGTTCCTGACAGACTGTCAGGAACGCCCTTCTGACGGTGAAGAGCTACGGTACCGGCACCGATAGCTTTTTACCTGGTGCACAGATGGGGAAAGTCGACAGTGCGCTGAATTCAGAGCCCTGTTGGCTTTCCTGCGGTATATAATACTGCCTGTGCCCAAACCCATGAAAGGTCCTCTTTAAGATGCCTATTTACTTTAATCTATTCCTAAACTTAATCTATTCCGGAGAGTTCCTTCCAACCTTCCATGATAAGACCAGCCCTGCTCTTCTGAGCTTACAAACTAAAGGAAACCATCATTAATGTCTGCCCTGCTCCAAGGAGCTTACAAGCTAAAGGAAGGAACCCTCCATTCCCTTGTCTAATACCTGTATTGTTGATGTGTTGAGAAGATCTTGCGTAAAGAACTTCTGCAAATAAAAAACAAAAACAAAGGGAAAATCAAAATGATTTCTCTCCACTGCATCCTGACTGTGATGTCACATGGCCTTGTGATGTCATACGAGCTAGTGATGTTCCATGGGAGAATTAATCTAAGGTTGTTTGGAGTTACTAAAATGGAAAATTTTGGCTCTGCCGACATTTGCACAAACATCAATTTCTAGTGAGTGTGGCTTATCAGATTGGGTGGAGCCTCCAAGATTCTGACATATCCACTGGGGCCTCCCCGATCCTGACATATCCACTGGGGCCTCCCCGATCCTGACATATCCACTGGGGCCTCCTTGATCCTGAAATATCCACTTGGGCCTCCCCGATCCTGACATATCCACTGGGGCCTCCCCGATCCTGACATATCCACTGGGGCCTCCCTGATTCTGACATATCCACTGGGGTTTCCCCGATCCGGACATATCCACTGGGGTCTCCCCAATCCTGCTACTGTACTGTACTGGGCTACTGTACATACCTGCTGTAGTCCTCCCCCGCCCCAGCATGCATGCCCCCTATAGTACTGGGATAAATCTTCCCTATAGTACTTACCTGTTGTAGTCCTCGCCTCAGCATGGACCATCTTCATCTGTCAGCATCCTCTGAGCAGCTCCGGTAGTGTCAGGTCAATTTATACCTTTGCCATCATTGTGATGTCATCATGTTCTAGTGATGTCATAATGGTCTTGGAATTCCAATGCAAAAGGTCAACCTCTTTTAAATACGCAGTAAAGGTCAACCTTATTTGCATATGACATCATTGTGATGTCATCATGTTCTAGTGATATCATAATGGTCTTGGAATTCCAATGCAAAAGGTCAACCTCTTTTAAATACGCAGTAAAGGTCAACCTCATTTGCATATGACATCATTGTGATCTCATCATGTTCTAGTGATGTCATAATGGTCTTGGAATTCCAATGCAAAAGGTCAACCTCATTTAAATACGTTTAATACTTGGATGTGGTCTCGTGTTTCTTATGACATTCTAGTAGAATACCCGGCGGCTTCGCTCGCGCAAAATATGTTTAATTATTGATTATGTTATAGTAAAATTTTCCATGTCACACTACAGTAAATCTATTTTTCTACTTTAATTTTTTTATTATTTTGACATTTTATTAATTTGTCATAACACTGATGTGAACAACTTTTTTTTTATTTCAACATTTTTATTGTTTTTACATATTCAATACATATTATGTAGTAGAAACTATTACAACTATTTTTTGAACTATTTTTACTCAAAGATTAAAATTTCTGCCCCTTACACAAACCTATAAAACAATTACACCCAACTAACAATATAGTGCAGCTCTTCCCCCCTCCCTCCAGTGTAATTTATAAGTAGTTCACAGACAAAAGAGTAAAATTGGTTTCCAGTTACACAACTATCTATTGTCGGGCTTCAGTGATGAAAGCTCCCTGTATAGTAAGAAATAATGACAATCTTACTATCAGGCTGTTTTCACCTGACCAATATTGCTGCTCAGTAAGGCTGCTTGCACACTACAGTAACATTACAGTCTCCGGGCCGTAGATTCTACATCTCCATAGACTTCTATGGAGCCTGCAAAATTCACAGCTTTGTGCACAAAGAAGTCTATGGAACCGCCAAATCCATGGCCTGGAGGCTCGTGAAAAATACTGCAGTGTGAAAACAGCCACTAAGGATACCAGACTTGTTATGCCAGTGCATGCGTGCATGCACGTGTGTGGTCTGTGTATATGTATGCGTGTATGTGCGCATATGATCCATGTGTTTGTGTGTGCGCAGTGCAAGTGTCCATGTGTGTGGTAGTTGTGTGTGAGTACGCATGTGCTTTGTTCGTCCGTGTGTGTAGTGTGCATCCATCTGAGTGTGTTTGTGTGCGTGTGTGGTACTTGCTTGCATGCGTGTGTGTGTGGTATTTATTGGGTGGTGTTGGTGTAGTGTGTGTCTAGAGTGGTCTTTTGTTTGTGTGGTGTTGTGCTTGTGGGTTGGTGTATGTGTGCTGTCTGTGTGATGTTGATATGGTGTCTGAGCTATTTGTGTGTTGTGTGTGGTGGTGCGGCCCCTTTAGCAGCGACTCTTTGGCGCTGTTGTTATAATCCGTCCCTGTGCTAGCAAGATTTAGCTTGCACAGTATTCTGCTACTGTGGGTGGAAAGGGGGCGTTCAAAATTTCACCCAAATTGGGTGAGAATTGTGGATTTGTATAGAGCAGACTACTACAGATTTTAAGATATTTATATATATATATATATATATATATATATATATATATATATATCTATATATAGATCCAATAAAGGTTACGTTTATTGGCACAACCTTATATCTCACCGTACCCATCTTTCCTTTCCCATAGTCTACAGTCCATACATAACCAGCTCTTTTTTGACCTTGTTCACATATCTGTGTCGTCTTCAAAATGTGTCCATGTGTTCCCTGGTCTGGGCCTATGATATTGTAGTCCTTTGTAATGGCCTAACCCTCCAGAATATGGATGTTGGATTTCATTGTAGCTTTATAATTCGGTACCATAGATGTCTTTATGGCCTACACAGAAGACTGAACATTACTCTATAGGAATATACAGCGTATAGAGGTTTATTATATGGTCATATCCAGGTCTATGGGCATTTGTTTTCACTATAAAGCTCAGTCAGGAATCTGAAACCTGCCGAAACATGACAGATACCCCAATCTAGAAAAGGATGGGTGGACGCAGAACACCCTCACTAGTTTTATGTCAGTGAAGTCTTAATGAAGTGAACTGACCACATTCTGCAACCAACGCTATATTTAGGATGAGGGTGCAGTGGAAGAGGCGCTGGCTTTTGATTTTCTAATCAACAAACGTTCCTCCTGAGCAGTTGTCTTGTGGGGTCTGCCAGGGGGAGAGATGTGGGGTGCACGATGTACTGTGTTGGGGAGAGATGTAGATCTAATAAAGGTTACGTTTATTGGCACAACCTCATATCTCACAGTACCCATCTTTCCTTTCCCATAGTTTACAGTCCATACATAACCAGCTTTATTTTGACCTTGTTCACATATCTGTGTCGTCTTCAAAATGTGGGGTGCAGGGTGTACTGTGTGGGGGAGAGCTGTGGGGTGCACAGTGTACTGTGTGGGAGAGATGTGGGGTGCAGGGTGTACTGTGTGTGGGGGAGAGATGTGGGGTGTACTGTGTGGGAGAGATGTGGGGTGCAGAGTGTACTGTGTGGGAGGGAGTTGTGGAGTGCAGAGTGTATTGTGTGGGAGGGAGTTGTGGGGTGCAGAGTGTACTGTGTGGGAGGGAGTTGTGGAGTGCAGAGTGTATTGTGTGGGAGGGAGTTGTGGGGTGCAGGGTGTACTGTGTGGGAGGGAGCTGTGGGGTGCAGGAAGGGGTTAAAATATGAAATGCAGCAGTGCTGTTTAGTGGCGGGGGCTGCAGTCAATGTACACACTTATTTTGGCTTATGATTAGACCTATTGTTATCCCTCTATTCAGCTACCTCTATTATCCTGACTTAGAAACATTTCTTACATTTCACCAGGTCTAGTCTGGTTCCTTCTAGAGGTGGGACCACTACTTATTGGCTGCCCTATATAGGCTGAGATTGACAGACATTGATCTACAGAGATCCTACAATGTAATAGTATACAGGTAGAGACCTGGCAGGTCTATATATTTGACAATTGTAGACTCACATCACGTTATAACATTCATAGAAATGGCCAAATCTTGGATTTTTCTCTCCACAAGAATAATTTCTAATCCACCTCTCAGGCCTGGTCCACATCTCACATCTCACGTTCTGTGAAGACATTACTGCAGCTCAGCTCATACAATGTCCACAGAACTGCAGAAATTTCTTCACATTAAACATTTTACAAATTGAAACACAGAAACATATTTTTAACAACTTTTATTTAAAATCAGTTGGAGAATGAGGTATTGGTTATAGTTTTGCCAAAATGTAAAAAAGTTCTATTAAATTGTTCTTTAAAAAAAAAAAAAAAGGTGCGAAAAAATATTTTGGCAAAAATATGTAAGCTCGCAACCCACGTCAAGGGTCCTCATTTTCTTGCGAGTCCCTACTCTAACTAAGGGTAAGTTCACATGACAATTTTTGGTCCGGAACCTGAGGCGGAGGCCGCCTCAGGTTCCGGACCAAAAGCCAGGTGGCCGCGACTGAAAGCCGGTGCACTGCACCATCATCCAGCCGCGCACTCCACTCCGGATTAGGCCTAATGAATGGGCCTAGTCCGGAGGAGGGAGTGTCTTCAGGCCGAATTGTAAGGCGACTCGGCCTGAAGAATGAGCACCTCGCTTCTTTTTTCCGTGAGTCGGAAGAAACGGCTCCCGAAAAAAACTCCTGAGTGGCTCCCATTGATTTCAATGGGAGACATCTTTTTGGTCAGGATTTTGAGCCGGATACGGCCTCAAAATCCTGACCAAAAAACTCCATGTGAACTTACCATAACAAAGCAAACCTGTCTAACTAAATGGCAGTAAGGGGGCATTCACACAGACTTTTGTGGTGCTGTTTTGGCAACAAAACTCGTGTGAAGAATCAGCGCTGTAAAAACAGAATCCCATTGAGTTCAATGGGTTCCGTCTTACGCGTGTTAGACATTGAACTGAATGGGATTCTGTTTTTACAGCGCTGATTCTTCACACTAGTTTTGTGGCAAAATCAGCGCCACAAAACTCCGTATGAATGTAACCTAAAGGTAAACTTCTGACGTCTTCTATTTTTTCAGTGAATGATTGAGGAGACGCGGAGGACATGGGAAAAACTAATTTTATACCTTTTATTAGCAATAAGCAGAGGAGCCATTATTAATAATAAGGGCTTGTATTATATCCTACTAAATGATGGGGGTTGTGGTTCTTATCTCAGGTCCATGGAGTCTGAGCTCCTGTGATAGTCCATCTGACCATCCATAAATAAGGTCCTGAGATAAGAACCACAACCCTATGATCCAGAAGAAGGCAAAGAAAAACCCCGGAGATCTACATCTCAGGGGAAAAAAATAATTCCTTCCTGACCCCAAATATGGCGATCGGTGATATAACCCTGGATCATGTCTATCCATCTGCCTACTGCTGACCAGAAACCTGACGCCCGCTCCGAAGAGCTTACAGTCTAGAAATACTGCCCGAAGGCTCACAATGTATATAGAGATATATATATATAGTAACATACTGTATATATCAGGGGTAGGTATGACGCTGAGTGGTGAGGAACGCCCCAGTACTAGTCTATGGACGGGTACTGTCAGGAGGGGGGGGGGGCGTTCCTCACAGCTCAGTGTCATGGTTGGGCGGTAATGAATGACTCCTCACAGTACAGTGCTACGGACAGGCTATCAGGAGGGGCGTTCCCGGCTAGTCTGTCAGGTACACCCTTCTGACAGTGGAGAGCTCCCGGTAAATGCACCAATAGCTCTTCACCGGGGGCACATAAAGGGAAAACAGACAGTGCGCTGAATGCAGTTAAACCCATCATGGCCCTCACATTAACCTCTGTGTGCTTTACATAAAGGTCACTGATATATGAGACATATGGAGTTAATAATTAAGTATCTTCATCATTAAGGTCCTTTATTATTATCTCCAACCCTTATATGAGGAACATGATGGGGTTAATTGCTATTAACGTGAGGCACATGGACTTACTACAACTATATTAATAACCAAATGCCTGACATTGCCCACCCCCATACCCACCAGTCCCCTACACCCAACCCAGCGTGAGGCACATGGACTTACTACAACTATATTAATAACCAAATGCCTGACATTGCCCACCCCCATACCCACCAGTCCCCTCACCCCAACCCAGCATGAGGCACATGGACTTACTACAACTATATTAATAACCAAATTCCTGACAATGCCCACACCCATACCCACGAGTCCACCCCACACCCCGCATGAGGCAGATGGAGTTCTTCTCCTCTCCTCTTCTTCTTTTCAAGAGTCCGAAGTCTCACAATGTATATAGATATATATGTAGTAATATGTATATAATATAAAACAATCCCTTCTAATGATGGTAGTTATCCTGCTCCAGAGAACTTACAGACTAGTAAAAAATCCTCTCTATGATGATACATAATAAATGATGACCATGATGGCTGCTTATCTGCGGGGCAGGGGCGGCTACACGGCAACGTCAGCCACAACACACATCACACAGTCAAAGACTACTGTGTAGTGGTCAAATTCCGGCATCACCGCCAGTAACGTGAATGTGGTTTTGTCTCGATGACTCACAAGGGCTCAATGATGGTCTGACCACCAGTTGAAGCCGTTGCCAGAATATAGCAGATTACGTGCTTGTTATAACGCAACCACATTCACTTCCATTAAATGGAAAAGCCTTAACACTGTAATCTCCAACCACATGACATATGCTGCAGCCAAAGCTGCCATGTAGCCCCAACCTCAGAGATAGGAGCCATCCTGGTCATCATTAGCCCTAGACTAAAAGAGAGGATTCCTGCCAATAAAGTCAGTTTTAAAGAGGACCTTTCATGGGTTTAAGCACAGGAAGAATTATATACTGCTGGAAATTTGACAGTGCTCTGAATTCAGCGCACTGTTGACTTTCCCGATCTGTGCCTTCTTCACAGCAGCGCCTATCGAGCTGTACAGTGTGAGCGGGGAGGAACGCACCCTCCCTCTTCTCACAGTGCTCGTCCATAGACGAGTATTATCAGGAGGGGAGGGGGCGTTCCTCCCCGCTCACACTGTACAGCGCGATAGGCGCTGCTGTGGAGAAGGACGTCGTTCCTGACAGACTGTCAGGAACGCCCTTCTGACGGTGAAGAGCTACGGTACCGGCACCGATAGCTTTTCACCTGGGGCACAGATGGGGGAAGTCGACAGTGCGCTGAATTCAGAGCCCTGTTGGCTTTCCTGCGGTATATAATACTGCCTGTGCCCAAACCCATGAAAGGTCCTCTTTAAGATGCCTATTTACTTTAATCTATTCCTAAACTTAATCTATTCCGGAGAGTTCCTTCCAACCTTCCATGATAAGACCAGCCCTGCTCTTCTGAGCTTACAAACTAAAGGAAACCATCATTAATGTCTGCCCTGCTCCAAGGAGCTTGCAAGCTAAAGGAAGGAACCCTCCATTCCCTTGTCTAATACCTGTATTGTTGATGTGTTGAGAAGATCTTGCGTAAAGAACTTCTGCAAATAAAAAACAAAAACAAACGGAAAATCAAAATGATTTCTCTCCACTGCATCCTGACTGTGATGTCACATGGCCTTGTGATGTCATACGAGCTAGTGATGTTCCATGGGAGAATTAATCTAAGGTTGTTTGGAGTTACTAAAATGGAAAATGTTGGCTCTGCCGACATTTGCACAAACATCAATTTCTAGTGAGTGTGGCTTATCAGATTGGGTGGAGCCTCCCCGATCCTGACATATCCACTGGGGCCTCCTTGATCCTGAAATATCCACTTGGGTCTCCCCGATGCTGACATATCCACTGGGGCCTCCACGATCCTGAAATATCCACTTGGGTCTCCCTGATCCTGACATATCCACTGGGGCCTCCCCGATCCTGACATATCCACTGGGGCCTCCCTGATCCTGACATATCCACTGGGGCCTCCTTGATCCTGAAATATCCACTTGGGTCTCCCCGATCCTGACATATCCACTGGGGCCTCCCCGATCCTGACATATCCACTGGGGCCTCCCTGATTCTGACATATCCACTGGGGTTTCCCCGATCCTGACATATCCACTGGGGTCTCCCCAATCCTGCTACTGTACTGTACTGGGCTACTGTACATACCTGCTGTAGTCCTCCCCTGCCCCAGCATGCATGCCCCCTATAGTACTGGGCTAAATCTTCCCTATTGTACTTACCTGTTGTAGTCCTCGCCTCAGCATGGACCATCTTCATCTGTCAGCATCCTCTGAGCAGCTCCGGTAGTGTCAGGTCAATTTATACCTTTGCCATCATTGTGATGTCATCATGTTCTAGTGATGTCATAATGGTCTTGGAATTCCAATGCAAAAGGTCAACCTCTTTTAAATATGCAGTAAAGGTCAACCTCATTTGCATATGACATCATTGTGATGTCATCATGTTCTAGTGATATCATAATGGTCTTGGAATTCCAATGCAAAAGGTCAACCTCATTTAACCACATGAGGACCACCGTACGTAAATTTACGGCCTCATGTGCTGGTACCTAAAGACCGGACTATTGCCGAAATACGTCCGGCCTTTAGGTACGTTGCTGGCGGGGGGAGGGGTGCGGGGGTGGACAGAGGTTACGTGTTACTAACACCTAACCCCTTCCTCCATAACGTCCAGTCGGAACTGAGTCCGACTGGACGTGTTAACCCTTTCGATCGCGCCGTGAAACATCACGGCGCGATCGAAAGGGATCCGCCGGCAATTGAAGCTGATCGGCACCCCCCGCGGCGATTAAAGCATCAACTGATTCAAGTGTCCTAAAGGGACACATGAAAAAGTTAAAATAAAAGTTTAAAAAAAAAAAAAAAAAAAAAGTGTTTGAAAAAAGTAATAAAGTTCTAAAGTCCAAAAATCCCTTTTTTCTATACAAAATGAATTATATAAAAAAAGCACTAAAAATTAAAAAAAGCAATGCATATTTGGTATCGCCGCATCCGTAACAACCTGTACAATAAAACTGAAGTAATATTTAATGTACACAATGAACGTCGGAAAAAAAAGTGGAAAAAACTCGCCGGAAGTAACTGATTTTTTTTTTTTAAATCCAGCAAGAAAGAGTTAATAAAATGTATTCAGTAAGTTGTAGGCACCCAAAAATGGTGTCATTAAAAAATACATCACATCCCGCTAACAACAAGCCCTTATATGGCCGCGTCACCAGAAAAATAAAGAAAATATAGCATCTAGCAATGTGAAGACAAAATCCCGCAAAATAGCCAAATCATTAGAACACAACTGGCTGCGTCATGTAGGGAATATATAAACTGTGCGAGCGAATATCAGGGGACACCCCAGATTTACAGCTTATGAGGGAAAAGACACCAGAAGTGATCCCCAGAGTGACTCCCCCAATCATAGGAGCTACTGGAACATAGTAGGGAATTTGGTGTTTGCAATGTTCTCCGCACAGCTTACATATTCCCTCTTTGCCACCCGCTGTGCAGTCACGTCTGGGATACTAATACTCACTAAATTTTCATCAGGGTCAATGTCCCGAAAATCTAAAACAACCCTCCTTGGCCGCAGTGATATAGTCCATTGATCCAACAGTCCAATAGTCCTTTAGGTTTCCTTCTCAGGATCCTTATCCTCTATCAGTATAACAAGACTTTCCTTATAATCTCACAGCTGTACTGGTTATCAGCAGGAACAGGAAGGGACCAAAGGCTTCAAGTATGACTCACATATATCTTGACGCGGGGAGGAGGAATATCGTTCACTCCCGGTGATTACCATAATCGAGATCACTTTACCATTTAAAACGCCCCACCCCTCCCAATAAGACACAAACACATCTGACTGGATTTAATTTGGCCTATTCAGGCCGATTTATTAAACATATAACAAAATACGAAAATACGGTATAACCATTACAACACCACCATCCAACTGGGCGGTGTATAATTACTCCCCCCCCCCCCCCCCCGAGTAAACCTTTACAAAGTGAACCCTTTTAACAGTGCAAACTAACAACACCCCAGCCAATCCCACCGTGGGGATAGGCACCACCCCGAATCTGCCCAGGCGCAAGGACACCAACCTCGAGCAGAACTTCACAATCTGCGAGCATAAGCCTGAGACCCCATAGGGACCTGAGCCCAACTAGGAGACACCCCAGGCTTGAACCTTACCCCACTAGGAGCCCCATACCACAGATGAGGTCGTAAAAACAACCTGTTAGGCCTCTAACCCCCCAACCCCCAGGCAAACCAACCCCCCATAAACAAACTGACAACCAAAATAAGGGCGGGAGGGCGGGCCACTTCACACATTGGCTAACGCTCCACTGAGCCCTACTGGCCACACCCCCACCTTAAATTAACTCCTACTCCGCCCCCTTATTTTCCCGCTCTCAACCGTTAGGGGTTAACCCTTACGTTCCCTAATTCTCCCCCCTGTCATGCCGTCCCCAGGCCCTAGGGCCTAGGGCCTTTTCTTGACGCGGGGAGGAGGAATATCGTTCACTCCCGGTGATTACCATAATCGAGATCACTTTACCATTTAAAACGCCCCACCCCTCCCAATAAGACACAAACACATCTGACTGGATTTAATTTGGCCTATTCAGGCCGATTTATTAAACAAATAACAAAGTACGAAAATACGGTATAACCGTTACAACACCACCATCCAACTGGGCGGTGTATAATTACTCCCCCCCCCCCCCGAGTAAACCTTTACAAAGTGAACCCTTTTAACAGTGCAAACTAACAACACCCCAGCCAATCCCACCGTGGGGATAGGCACCACCCCGAATCTGCCCAGGCGCAAGGACACCAACCTCGAGCAGAACTTCACAATCTGCGAGCATAAGCCTGAGACCCCATAGGGACCTGAGCCCAACTAGGAGACACCCCAGGCTTGAACCTTACCCCACTAGGAGCCCCATACCACAGATGAGGTCGTAAAAACAACCTGTTAGGCCTCTAACCCCCCAACCCCCAGGCCACAGACTATCGGACATGACCACTTATGGCCGAGAGTCCCGCCACACCGCCAAAGCACGCTCAACTCCATCCCTCAGACCAAGCATCCAAATATCCGTCCCAATGGCGTTCAAATGAACGCCATCGCGACGCAAGTGTTCAATAGACGGCACCTCCAACTCCCTATGGCGAATCACCAGCCCACCGTTACGCACCACGAAACGCGCCACCTCCCGATTCACTTTAATGCGCGTTTTTTCAATCCGAACAGCAGAGCGGGCATGGCGCCACACGAGACGCGCCACAATATCGGACCAGACAACCAGGAGGCCCGGGAACTCAGTCAGCAGGCGCAACACGTCAAATTTAATATCCCTGATCAGGTCACGTGACGGCCGGGCACCCAGATCATTGCCCCCGACATGCAAGACCAGAACATGCGGGGGGGAATCAACCCGGCAATAAAAATGAAATTCAGGCAAAACCCTGCTCCACGGCATGCCACGAACCCCGATCCACCGGACAACAGCCTCTTCACGACGTAGACCCAGCTGCCGCCCATCAGGACGGACCTCAGCACGCAGGGCCCCCCAGAAGACGTAGGAATGGCCCAAAATCCACATTAAACACGGACCTAGAAAAGAAAAGAAGAAAAACAACTGCCACCACACATGAACACAAACAAGCACGAACAAAAGCAACCCAACCAATAGACAAACAACCAAAAACGCCCTAGGGCAACAAATGAGGGTGCACGTACAGGCGGAACCGCTCAGATTCCCAACGCCCGATGCGCCGCTCCACGTCATCACCCAATCCCCAGCGCGCCGCCTCCGTGGCGGCGCCGATCCGGAACGAATGCGTCCCAAATTCACCCGGCGCCTCCCCAGCCACCGCCAAGGCCTTCTTAAAAACTGCGCAAAACTGAAAGCGCGAAAGCGCTCCACCACCAACGTGACACAACAGAGGTCCAGGCAAGGACCCACGAACCCGCAAAAAGGCGGAAACTCCCGCAACTGGACAAGAAGAGTCCCCGGACAACCCATACAAAACCACCAAACGACCCCGGCCAACCGGATCAGTCTTGGACCTGCGCAGGAAGCACTCCACGCGATCCTCAAACAAAGAAACCTCACCCAATTGCAAGCCACCCCCTGAAGCCACGGAACCACTCACTAATTCACCCACACGAAAGGCCCCGAAGAAAGCCAATAAAAAAGCAGCACGAAATAAAAGAACCTCGTAATCATCAAAACACAAGGCAGGCAAAACACCCAGCAATCGACCCAATAAATCAAACGACACCGGCCGGCGGAGATCCCGCCGCCTGGCACCGCGCCGAAAACCACGCATGGCCTGCCTGACAGGAAAATCTTTCGTGACATCACGCACACCCTGCAAATGAAACAAAAAAGCCAGGCCAGCGAGACGCTGGGACACAGAGGAAGAAGACCGACCCTCACCAAAAGCAACGCCCACCCAAGACAATACGAAACACAACCGATCACCATCACTCAACTCACTCCCAGCCCCACCAGACAGACCGTCCCAATCCCGCCAAACCTTCGAGTAACGATCCCAGGTCGCGTCAGACACCGACCGCCGAATCAACTCTGCTGCGGAACGGAAACCAGAGACCAGAGATGAGGTGGGCAGTCCTCCCCCACCGGAGCCGCGTCCGGGGCCAGTTCTCGAAACCTGCCGAACTGAAACCGTGACAAAGAGTCAGCAACAGAATTAAGGACCCCAGGCACATGACGCGCAGACACATGAACATTCAACTCCAGACACCGCAACACCAGATGCCGCAACAGCGAAACCACCGGGGGGGGAGGAAGCAGACTGCGAATTAATCAAAAACACCACCGCGCTATTGTCACAATGAAAACAAACACGCCGATCCCGTAGGTCACCGCCCCACAACTCGACAGCCACCAGGATCGGGAACAACTCCAACAAAGCCAAGTTTCTAACCAAGCCAGACGCAACTCAAGCAGGCGGCCAAGCCCCCGCGCACCAACGACCACCAAAATAAGCCCCAAACCCCACAGACCCAGACGCGTCCGTATGAAGATCCAACCCAGGACTAGAGACCACCGACGATAACCACAACGAACGTCCATTAAAACGACCCAAGAAATCGTCCCAAACCAACAGGTCCGCCCGCACCGCGGCAGTCAAGCGCACCCGATGATGAGGTGACCGCACCCCCGCCGTCAGTGCAGCAAGCCGGCGGCAAAAAACCCGGCCCATCGGCATAATGCGACAGGCAAAGTTCAACTTGCCGAGGAGCGACTGCACCTCACGTAGACGCAGCTTGCGAACCCCCAAAAACTGACGCACCGAGGCCCGCAAATCCTCTAACTTATCCGACGGCAGCCGAGACTCCATACGCACGGAATCCAATTCAATCCCCAAAAACTTCATAACAACCCCAGGACCCTCAGTCTTATCCGGGGCAAGGGGAACACCAAACAAATGCGCCATCCGCTCGATCGTGCGCAACAAAACCAAACAGTCGGAAGAATCGCCCGGGCCAACACACAAAAAAATCATCCAGATAATGGATGATGGAGGACAAACCCGACATGTGCCGAACGGTTCACTCTAAGAAGGAACTAAAAGCCTCAAAGTAGGCACAAGAAATAGAACAACCCATGGGAAGACAGCAGTCAACATAATACTGACCCTCCCACATGCAACCCAACAAATGGAAGCTGTCGGGGTGAACCGGCAAAAGCCGGAACGCCGCCTCAATGTCCGGGCCAGCCTTCCGCACCAAAGCAACCGCCTTGTCAAAAGACGCATAGGTAACTGTAGACAACTCGGGAGCAATCCCGTCATTAACAGAGGCACCCGCCGGAAAAGACAAATGGTGGATGAGCCGAAATTTATTCGGCTCCCGTTTCGGAACCACTCCGAGGGGAGACACCCGCAAATTAGGCAAAGGAGGGGACTCAAAAGGCCCCGCCATACGGCCAAGCTCCACCTCTTTTCGCAGCTTCGCACCCACCACATCCGGGTGATCCCTGGCCGACTTCAAATTCCCGGGACGAAAAACGGGGGCAGTCGCATCAAACGGGATGCGAAAACCCTCCCCAAACCCCTCCGCCAGCAGGCAAGCAGCGACCCTGTCCGGATACCTATTTAGAAAAGGTCGCATGACCTCGACCTTCACCGGAGTCCTCCCTCTTCTCGCCAACGGATTCGCCCGACTTACCCTTACCTCGCTTAAAGCACCTGTTAAGCCCGTGCGCCCCGCCACAACCGGAGCACTCGTGCTTAAAGCGGCAGGTTGCACCGAACTTGCACAGCCCTTCGTTATACATCCAACAAAAACCCTTTCGCTGGGATGCCGAGGATCCGGCCGCTGAGCCAGCACCCCCGGCGCCCCCACGAAAGGACTGAGCAGCGTAGTCATCAGTCGCATCCACAAAGCGATATCCTTGTGGTCCCAACGCAGCTCAGGCCTCACCGCTTTTCGCTGCCGAAACTGCTCATCGTACCGGAGCCAAGCCACTCCACCATACACATGATGAGCCTCCCCAATCGCATCCATATACCCAAAAAGAGCGGAGCAATGTTCCGGTTCCTTTTCCCCGATCACACTTGCCAATATGGCGTAAGCCTGAAGCCAATTGAGAAATGTGCGAGGGATTAAACGGTAACGCCGCTTCTCCTCATCCTCCTTCTTAGAATCACTGGGTTTTACCCTATCCAAATTGAACTTATCTAAAGGGAGAAGGGAGAAAATCTCCACATATTCCCCTTTCCAAATCCTATCACGTACCTCCTGCTTGAGATGCGCCCCAAGGGGGCCCTCAAAACAAACATACACCTCCCCTTTAGCCCTGTCATCCATCCGCACTACATCAACCGCCTTCTCCTTTTCCTTATCAGAAGACGGTGCCCCCGCATCAGACCCCACAGCAGCGGGAACACCCCCACCAATGACAGCAGCATCCCCCGCCGAGACCCCAGCAGCCCCCAAAACAACCCCAGCGGACCCTACAACTCCACCGGACCCCCCCACAGAACCAGAAGCACCCACGGCGGCACCCCCAGACTCCCCAACCGACAGCGCGGCCGCACCAAGGGAAGAAACCGCCACAGACCCCGCAACACAAGGAGACCCAGGACCCACCCAGACGGCCCAACGCCACCTGAAGACGCACCCACCAACTGACGCAATAAAGACACCACCTGACGCAAATCTTCCCCAGAGCTAGCTACACTACCAGAGGACCCTGACACATCACCCCCCACCCCACTGCACACTGCAACAGCACCCCCCCCCCCCAACAGAGCCCCCCGAAACAGAAGAATGAAACCCCGCAATCTCACCAGGCTGCACCACGGTCCTCCCCGGATCAGCCGCCACAGGTCTGGCATCCTCAGGAGCAGAAGAGCACTGTCCTTCTTCACCGCTGGATTCCCCGTCGTCGGCACCAGAAGGAAGGGGCGTGGCCAGCACTCCACACGGGCGCCGCCCCACAGGAGACGATCCATCCCCTACTTCGGCCGGCCTCTTCCGGCCCAGGCCCGAACTCCCACGGGAAGAAGGCCCGGCCTCACCCGAACTGTAGGCCGCCACAGTACCGGCGCTCTCAGACGCCGTCAGCAGAGAAGAGGAGGGCAGGAGAGCCGACCCCGCCCGCAACAACCACGCGCCGTGCCCGCCCCCCAGAGCCAAGGGAGGCGGTCGTTCTGGTCCGGGACACTGAAGAGGAGGAGGGGGGGAAACGACCTCCGACCTCCCCTCCGGACGGCTGCGGCCTGTGCGCGGATTCCTCCCGCGCTCCGGGTGAACCGCGGGAGAGCTGGCCCGGGTGCCCAAAGCCGGAGGGTCCCTCCTGGGGCTCCGAGATGGCCGCCTCGCCGCCCGCCCCCTTTCCGGAGAATAGCGCTCCGGCGGCCGTGACCGCCGAGCACGCGAGGAGACCAGGGGAGAAGAGCCCTGGCCAGGGGGCAGCCGAACCTCCGCAACCAAGTCATCCAGGACCCGGTCGCCGTGAACCGCCGCCGCCGCCTGCAGCAGGGCCCTCAGCGCAGCTAAATCAGCCATGACAGGTAGGATGCGTCCACTTCACACGTTGGCTAACGCTCCACTGAGCCCTACTGGCCACACCCCCAACTTAAATTAACTCCTACTCCGCCCCCTTATTTTCCCGCTCTCAACCGTTAGGGGTTAACCCTTACGTTCCCTAATCCTCCCCCCTGTCATGCCGTCCCCAGGCCCTAGGGCCTAGGGCCTCTTCTGATGTAGTGATGCTAAATCCTGCAGCCGCCCATCCTCCACTCACCAGGTCACACATGGCTACTACTAAACACCGCACTTAGTAATGATCTGCTTATGCCATCAGTGGGGGCAAATGCTCTCAGTAAAAATACTCTCTTACCACCGGACATCAGGACTTATTCATCCTCTTTGATCCGTGCTGTTTCCAAGTCTTCTTTCCTCCTGGACCATTTTTGGTGCCGCAATGTTTTAGAACCTGAAAAGATAGCTAAAAGGTTTGGGTCTAGCATGGTGACCCCTGTGGTGAGGCATGTCCCCTAGGCCTCTGCAGATGGGTTAGTGGCAGTGTCTGCCCACATGTTACCTCTACTTCCTTTCATATCAGCCTTGGTGTGTGTCCTGACTTTCGACTATACCCACCTGTGTGGGGGCAGCAGGGTCTCCATCACTACCTGAACAGACTGGAAATCCTTTTAGGCTTAATATTAACCTTACAAAAAGCTCTCGCTCTCCAGCTTGGACAATAGTCCTACTATAGCAAACACCTACCCTCAGGCCTTGTACCCCCTCCAGTGATGGCTTCTCATGAACTGAGACCTGTGGAGTCCCATAATAGGCCTCCTTAAGCTTGGTTTACCTCGTATTCGATGACTGTGGCATATCTGATGCAGGATCCACCATCTTTCCCAAATCCAAGACCATCTATAATAGAGCTCAATCAAAAAGTTATCAGTAGGTTCTTATTAACAAGAAAAAAAAAAATTGAGTTGTCTTTACTTCCCCCCTGGAAAAAAACAGACAAACAAAAACAAAACAAAAACCTTCTAATGCAGCAAGCAAATGTGACTTGTCAGAGAAATGAACTTTAGCACAATTTAATGTACGTGGACTGGACCTGAGAAAAATAACCTTTAATTACAATTCAATATTCATTAACAATGGCTTTTGATCTTCTGCTTTTTTTTTTTTTTTTTTTTTTCCCAAAATCACTTCATGTTCTGTGAGAGAGATATACAAAGTCTCTGCAAGGTGAAAGCCAGACAATACAAGAAGAGCCAGTATTATCTTATCATGCTGCAGCTCACATAGCTGCCTATCCCACTCATAGCTGCAGCTGGACATTCCCCCCCCTGTATCTCATAGCTGTGTCTTGTGTAGGACTACAGACTTCAGCAATCTCTCTTAAAGAAACAGAAACACATTTATATAATCTCATCATATCAATGCAATAAGGTTAGGCACATATTCAGAATATATATATATATATATATATATATATATATATATATATATATATATATATATATCAGCAGAGAAAGCAGAAACATTAACTGAAGGATCAAATCAATTTCCTGGTCACACAACAAAATCATATACAGGGAACATTACACAGCAGATATGGGAGTGATTTCTAATTCTCTTAGTATAGACACAAAGGAAGTTTTCTCTCTTTTTTTCTTTTTCCTAACCCACCCCCAAAACATCATTACATGACAATTTTACACAATGGGGGACAATCTTAGTTTCAATCAGCTTATAACAACCTATGTTCACTTTCTTGTGCAATCTTTTCACTTGCTGGAGCAATCTTTTCACTTGCTACAACCCAAAATCTGCTAACCCTCCTATCATGTACATATTATCACATCACTTTATGTTTCAACTTTCTAAGTTCCATATTTTTGACATCCTAAACTTAGGCAACATACCTAAACCTCCTGTTTCATGCCACTTTCTGGCATCTTTTCATTACATCAACATTTTTCAACTATTCATTCCATGAGTCACATAACCCAACACATTGTGACCACTCATTGACCAAAATACATAGGGATCCCGCTGGAATGTCAACAAATGTATTTACAACCTCTTTCTTTTTAAAGATATAAATGTTTAGCACAATCTCACACTATATTCCGGATTATTGGATGGAGGTCTCAAAATTCCAGATTATCGGAATTTTCCTAAAATTTTACTTTTAAAGTCAAAATGTTGCTAACAACACAGTCCTAACAAAAAAACCTTCTACCGTACCCCACTTCTGATACCATATGTTTTCCCAACTATCTTAAAAGGTTGGGTACGGCTTTAAAGAAGGCAACACCAAATGCTTTTCTAAGACAATTGTATGTCGGATCAGTGACTACATAAGAAGAGAACGGAAGCTAGTGTGATATTGTGCACACTTCTGTATGATACAAATTATAAAGATTAATATACAAAGATTAAAATACGGCACAGACCAGATGAGTTACCTTCCCTCACAACCGTGATCTGAGTCAGCTCAGGAAAATATACAATCACGAGGTACAAATATGTGACAAATAATATGGATTCCGGTCTCTAATGGTAAATTAGATACGTTTAGGATAATTAGCATAACATGACTGGGTATAAAGTTACAACATAAGTTCCAACACATAACTATTGGATAACACACAGAGAAGAAGTTCCATCTCATTATAGATAACAGTTTCCAGCACGGGAGAGGGAGTGAACACTGGGCAGCGTCAGTGAATAGAATATAAGATGTAGATGGTCACATATGAAATCCCTCTATTCCCCTAGATTTCACATAGATACAAAAACAAACAAGTAAAAATCAGCACTGTCAACAGTTTAAGTTACAATAACAGACAAAACAGTAAGCTCACATAAGACATGACCATAACATCATATGTTTGGATATCCCTGCACATGTAATGTCCTGGTACTGCTAGTCCAATTCCCTCTAGTAGTCCGTGCAGACCGAGATGGTATGGACATTTGCATATAAGGTAAAAAAATTCCTCCCCCGTCATCCCTTCTATATTTCACCAGAGCCAGCACACACAGGGGGTCTATATGCGCCATCTTGTGGATGTTTTTGTGTACTACACCTGCCTATATTTACCATTGTAATGTAATATGAGCTGGCACTGTACAGGGAGTGTCCATTATAATTAGGTGACCTCCAGGACCACTCAAGGATGCTTGGCTGGCCTGGAGGCGGGGCTGAGTGACCGCCCTCTCTAGAGATGGGTTGGGGACTTTTTGGTCTTTTGTCTTAGGTCTGGAGCTGAGCACATAGGAAGCTGTAAAAATGGCAGCTAAGTCTCCGGGAAATTGTAACAGAGACGTCTTTTCCTCTGTACCCACGATTCTTCTCATAGAATACTTTCTTCTGAATCTCCAAGCAGAGATGTCTTTTCCTCTGCCTCCAAGATGTTCCTCAGAGAGTGTTTTCCTCTGAAGCTCCACGTCTCTACGAGTAGGCCGTCCTGTTATCCATACATCTGGGAACTCCACACGTATCTATTCAAGTAAGTCTTTGGGACAAATCTATATTTAAGGAGCCCATGGCTAGTTCGACGGAAATTGAGGGTCGCCCGCCGTCGATAACTTGTATCTCCTCTTCTATATACGTGTACCCAGCTTTGTTGAGGTCTAACCCCCTGGATACAGGCCATCCTTACAAGTATATACAAGTTTAACTTCCCAAGCAACTACGAGTTAACCAAGCCCAAGGTATTCTTGCTCAAAGCTCCATCACCTGATTAAGTGGACACTGTCTATAAAGATCGCTGTATGAAGAATCACTGTGAATGTGAAGAATGTGAAGAATCACTCTGTCATCTGTATATTTGTATCAACTCGTCCTGCTAGTAAAAAAAGCAACGATTACCCCCGAAGCCTGGTTGTCTGTTGTCACTGTCAGATATCACGTGGGGGAGGGTAGTCGGGGACATCAAAAAGGAGATATTGTGCGCTTTCGGGACCCAGGGACCCCCCTTGAAAGCTGGCCACATCGGATATATATTACCCGTGATACCAGCCCTGGCCCTCTTGAGTGTTGCACACACATTGTCATTATATGTTACTTAGGTTAACTCTTTTGTACCAAATGATTTTCCTTTGGACAAAAACAGATATGACACATAGACTGTGGACTCTTGTGGTGGCACAAAGCCAAGTTTCAACTCCTCTGTGTTCCCCAGTAATCTATCAGATAAAACAACCTTGAAACTCTTCGCAGTCAGTTAAATGCTTTGATTGCTCTCTACAGAAATACAGGGATATAGGAAGACAATTCAAGCAGATAGAAGTTAATACTGACACCAAAATTACATATTAATATTTTTGTGCAATTTTTGAATATTTTCATGGCAAACCTCACTCTAATTATCACAGATGTTCAGAACCGCTTAAACTATACTTGAAGTTGCTTTAAGAGCAAACTGCTAGACTTTAACATTTTCTTTACCAGATTCTAATCAAAGTCTCAACCACTGTGAAACATCACATTCTCCTTACAAAGGCATAAAAGTCAAATACTAATATTGTTTATTAACATAATGGACATTAGCAATTACAAATTGAACCATATATGCAGAATTTTCAAGCATCATACCAGTGATGTTACACTCAATCACTTATAGCTGACATCTTAGTTACTCATCTCCAATCTGGGTTTTTCTCATCACATCGGGGACAGGTCCATACACCTTCTCCTTTTCCCTCATAAGGAGGGGGCTTCATGGAATGGGCTAGCTTTGCCTTGTCACGCATCATCTCGGAGCACCCTTTGTGGGCCAGTTCTCTTTCCTGACTCTCTCACTATGATCTACGATACTATGGATGCCTTTTTGCAAATTCTTTGCCCTTAGGTCGCCTGCATGGTCTTATCTAAATTGTTCCCAAAATTCTCCATTCGAAATGCCATCCTTTTTCACCCCAGCCTTTTTGAAAACTTTCTAAGCTAATTCAGCTATTTCTTTCCCTTCCCCTTCCTCTATTAATTTCAGTGGGGTGAACCATATCTTTGTAGGTCCCACCCCCATTTCGGCTGTTAGCTACGCAGCCGCTGTCCAGGCCGTCTACGGAGAGTTATCGGGGTCTCTTAAGACACGAACTCTGGTCCCGGAAGTACGGAGATCACAGAGAGCTACGGAGAGTTATCGGGGTCTGCTAAGACACAAACTCTGGCTCTGGGCTCCTGGAGTTGAGTCACAGAAAGTTATCGGGGTCACTTAGGACACGAACTCTAGCTCCAAACTCCTTTCTTTCTCTTTCTTTCTGAGGGGAGGGGTCTAGGGCAATTTAACTCTTAGGGATCAAGGGGTGACCAAGGCTCCGGGGAACTCTTATAGATTCGAACACAAACATATGCCAAGAATATTGCTAAACCCACCATGCAAGCGCCTATCAGGACCAGTTCGATGCTCTCTACAGACAACATATCCCCTCATAGGGTTCTTCCGTCTATGTACAAAGGTACAGGGCACAAGGTGTTATACAAAACATGCAGCGACTAACCTCCCATCGACACAGGAACAAGATCACGTAGGAGCCCAGATAATATAATGGCAAGACAATGGTTTACCTCAGCGCTGTTTTATCTGGGGTCCTCCGGTTCTCGGTCCAAATCGGTCGGTGGGTGGATGGTCCCTCTATCGGCTGGACATCGAGCCCCTTTGAGGAGAGCCCTGGTCTAAGATTGACCGATAGTGATAGATGGCCACCGCGCCTTGTTTCATATGGCTAGCGAGTAAATGATATAAAGAATCGATCTTACTAGCTCAATTATTTATGGTCACATGGTTATTTATCTCCAACATAGAGGAGTTGGGAGCTATGCGTGACAACTTCAGTGGGGATATCATTTAAATATATCTATAACGGAAGCTGCGGGGTTTGTTGGTTATATACGGCAACTCTGCCACCCACTGCAGTAAATAGCTACATGTAACCCATATGTATCAACCATACAGTCCTATGAAAAAGTTTGGTCACCCCTATTAATCTTAATCATTTTTAGTTTTAAATATTTTGGTGTTTGCAGCAGCCATTTCAGTTTGATATAACTAATAACTGATGGACACAGTAATATTTCAGGATTGAAATGAGGTTTATTGTACTAACAGAAAATGTGCAATATGCATTAAACCAAAATTTGACTGGTGCAAAAGTATGGGCACCCTTATCATTTTATTGATTTGAATACTCCTAACTACTTTTTACTGACTTACTGAAGCACAAAATTGGTTTTGTAACCTCACTGAGCTTTGAATTTCATAGCCAGGTGTATCCAATCATGAGAAAAGGTATTTAAGGTGGCCAATTGCAAGTTGTTCTCCTATTTGAATCTCCTCTGAAGAGTGGCATCATGGGCTACTCAAAACAACTCTCAAATGATCTGAAAACAAAGATTGTCCAACATAGTTGTTCAGGGGAAGGATACAAAAAGTTATCTCAGAGATTTAACTTGTCAGTTTCCACTGTGAGGAACATAGTAAGGAAATGGAAGACCACAGGGACAGTTCTTGTTAAGTCCAGAAGTGGCAGGCCAAGAAAAATATCAGAAAGGCAGAGAAGAAGAATGGTGAGAACAGTCAAGGACAATCCACAGACCACCTCCAAAGAGCTGCAGCATCATCTTGCTGCAGATGGTGTCACTGTGCATCGGTCAAAAATACAGCGCACTTTGCACAAGGAGAAGCTGTATGGGAGAGTGATGAGAAAGAAGCCGTTTCTGCAAGCACACCACAAACAGAGTCGCCTGAGGTATGCAGAAGCACATTTGGACAAGCCAGCTTCATTTTGGAAGAAGTTCCTGTGGACTGATGAAACAAAGATTGAGTTGTTTGGTCATACAAAAAGGAATGATGCATGGCGTCCAAAAAAAACAGCATTCCAAGAAAAACACATGCTACCCACTGTAAAATTTGGTGGAGGTTCCATCATGCTTTGGGGCTGTGTGGCCAATGCCGGCACCGGGAATCTTGTTAAAGTTGAGGGTCGCATGGATTCCACTCAGTATCAGCAGATTCTTCAGAATAATGTTCAAGAATCAGTGACGAAGTTGAAGTTACCCCGGGGATGGATATTTCAGCAAGACAATGATCCAAAACACCGCTCCAAATCGACTCAGGAATTCATGCAGAGGAACAATTACAATGTTCTGGAATGGCCATCCCAGTCCCCAGACCTGAATATCATTGAACATCTGTGGGATGATCTGAAGCGGGCTGTCCATGGTCGGCCACCATCAAACTTAACTGAACTTGAATTGTTTTGTAAAGAGGAATGGTCCAAAATACCTTCATCCAGGATCCAGGAACTGATTAAAAGCTACAGGAGGCGACTAGAGGCTGTTATCTTTGCAAAAGGAGGATCTACTAAATATTGATGTCACTTTTTTGTTGAGGTGCCCATACTTTTGCACCAGTCAAATTTTGGTTTAATGCATATTGCACATTTTCTGTTAGTACAATAAACCTCATTTCAATCCTGAAATATTACTGTGTCCATCAGTTATTAGATATATCAAACTGAAATGGCTGTTGCAAACACCAAAATATTTAGAACAAAAAATGATTAAGATTAATAGGGGTGCCCAACTTTTTTCATAGGACTGTATATAAGCATCAATAGTTGGGACCTGAGCTATCAACAGGTGTTATGGGAAATTGACACCAAGGGATTGGATACATTTAAGGGCAAACATAGTATCAATTTATGCCCATATTATCCAACACCCTGTGGTTTGTGTTTTATTTTTTCACAAAGAGCACTTGGGTGATATTTTAAACGAACAATAAAAGTTATATTTTACTCTTTTCAGTGAACTCTGATTGTAATTTGGCTGTTTTAGTACAAACTAGCTGCAGATCTTCAACATGTCAAAAAAATGCTTTTGGTCACATGACATGTCACCATGTAGCAATAACCTATGGCTAAGATTCCCCTTTGCGGAAATGCAGCTTCTTTTTTTTTTTTTTTTTTTTTTTTTAGTCATAGTCAAGACTTACGACCAAAGATTGACATGTTAACCTGCAATTTTTTGCTGCACTGTTCTCTTACCGTATTCTTGATCCTTTTGAGTTGTGAAGGGGAAACTTTGGAAGTTGCAATCAAAGTCACAGCAAGTCTTATCATCTGGTGGATTACAGCTCTGTATGTTTGGAGCATAAGTAGGGCACAGACTGCATCATACATAAGAGCCAGTTCAGACATAGCTTTCTACACCACTGTGGAAAATGATGGTGCAGGTTTTAGAGCGTGCAGTAGATATAAAAATCCACTACGTTCCCATTTCATTACAGATTTTCACAGCAGATTTCACCATTTCAATGTTAAGTGCAGTTTCCCAGGGTCCCATTGTCTAGGAACCTCCAAGAGCAGGACTTTTCCTTCCATCAGAAAAGTAAAAAAAAAAATTACAGAAGAAAGCTTACATCATGTTTTTTACATTAATGCAGGCGGATACCAAAGGGAGGGGCTACATCAGCATCTCTCATGTAACGTAAGTTGCTCTCATCCTGTGATGGATAACTGTAACCAGCGCCGCACCTCCCATGAGGCGACCTGAAGCGAGCGCTTCAGGCGGCGCTATGTTAGGACCTCAGGGAGGGCGGCATTTTTTATTATCTAAGCCAGTCCAGGACAAGCTGTCCTGGACTGGCTTAGCACCGAGCGGTGGATTGGGGAGGCCACTGGAGCAGCGCTGCTCCAGCAGCCTCCCCTCACGCTCAGGCAGAGAGCAGGTCATCTCCGTGCCTGCTCTCTGCCTGCGAACGGCGCTAAGCCACGCCCCTTAGCTCAGCCACGCCCCCTCACTTGGCCACGCCCCTTCGCTCCGCCCCCCTCCGGGGGGGGGCTTTCTGTAGTTCACCTCAGGCGGAAAAAGGGGTAGGTTCACCCCTGACAGTAACGGACATTAAATTTCACAAAAGCCCTTTTTAGGGCTCAAATTCCCTACCACTGGTATACAGTATATACCTGTCCCATTGGTTGAGAAGCAAGCTGTATACTTTCATCCAGTATATACGATAGTAGATAAACACTCAATATATCTACCCTCCATGTGTACTTTAAACAAAACCACTTGTATAGTTTGTATACATCAGTTCCCTGTCGTCCTACAGCGGCACAATATGGGGTATTTCTGCCCCTGTGTGCTGGTAGGACAGGCGGATTTTTAATTAGCCAATTAATTAATCATGGCTTACCCTATAAGAGGGCCCAAGCACCTCCCCCCTGCGTGTTCTTTTCTGTCCTGTGTGACCGGACAGGTGGTGAGGAGGCCTGTGGCCTCCTGTAGGGGTAGGAAAAAGGTGTCTGTTAACCCCTTCTTCTTCCCCTTCTTTTCTCTTTCCCTTTTCTTTCCTCCTGAGAGAAAGATTTAGGTTTTGTCTTACCTGCTCTGCAGGGTGTTCTGATGGCTCAGCTGTGCACAGCTCATTCACTGCCCAGTAAAGTAAGCTGAGTCCTAGCTCCAGCTTTCCTCTGTGTTTAGTGCAAACTAAAAGCACTGATACTTTTTGCTATGGGCACTCTGTTATGTCTATTGCAATGGCCTGTATGTGCCTGTCTGTGTTACATTCACAGGCATGGAAATTGTATGGGAGCTTCCAGCGTTCCCTTTATGCTTAGTGCATAGTCTGTGCACTTATGTCTACTGCAATGACCTGTATGTGCCTGTCTGTGTTATAGTCAGAGGCATGGAAATGGTGTGGGAGCTTCCAGCGTTCCCTTTATAATTAGTGCATAGTCTGAGCACTTATGTCTATTGTGATGGCCTGTCTGTGTTATAGTCACAGGCATGGAAATGGTGTGGGAGCTTCCAGCGTTCCCTTTATAATTAGTGCATAGTCTGAGCACTTATGTCTATTGTGATGGCCTGTCTGTGTTACAGTCACAGGCATGGAAATGGTGTGGCAGCTTCCAGCATTCCCTTTACGCTTAGTGCATAGTCTGAGCACTTATGTCTAATGTGATGGCCTATATGTGCCTGGCAGGGAGAAGTAATGATTACTCTAGATCTCAAAGACGCGTATCTCCAGGGCCCTATTTTCAGTCCTCACAGGAAACATTACCAGAATCACCATTTATATGGCCCACCGCACTGCCGGTTGGCATTTTCTCAGCCCCATTCGTATTCATCAAGGTGGTCGCTCCGGTCGCCACCACCCTCAGACTACAAGGCCTATTCATCGTTCCCTACTTGAACGACTGGCTCATAAAGCTCAGTCTGCTGCAATCCTCCAACACCTCCAGATAGCTATCAACCTCCTACAGAAGTTAGGTTGGATAGTCAATTGGGAGAAATCAGAGATCGTGCCAGCTACCCGGAAGAAGTTCCTGGGTTTTATTGTGGATCCAGAGTTGATGCAGATCTTCCTTCCAGCCCAAGGAGGTTGAGTATAGAGGCTGTCGCCCGCTTCCTATTTCGGACCCGGCGAGTTACCATCCGCACCGCCATGAGAGTCCTCGGCCTGATGTCATCCTCGGCCAGGGCGGTCCCTTGGGCTTTATGGCATTTGCGTCCCCTTCAGACTGAAGTGTTGAGAACCTGGAATGGCTCTCCACAGGGATTGCACAAGAAGATCTGCTTTTCTCCCAGTACCCGTCTTTCCCTCAGATGGTGATACACCCAAAAGACGGAAGGTCCTCGGTCCCGACAGTGTGGACCCTGTTGACAATAGATGCATCCCATTTGGCATGGGGAGCCCATCTGAAAGACAAGACTGTGCAAGGTCGTTGGAGGAGACCTGAGTTGGGAACGTCCAAAGAGCCCAGAGCAGTCTATCTGGCTATTCTTCACTTTGCAAAGCTGTGAAGGTTTGTTCAGACAACATGACCACTGTAGTCTATATGAACAAACAAGATGGCACCAGATCTCCAACCCTGCTGAGAGAGGCAAAGCTTATATTTTTCCTGGGCAGGAAAGAATTTGACCCAGTTATCCGCTGTTCACATCAAAGGCTCCCTGAACATAGTAGCGGATCAGTTGAGTCGGGGTATCACTGTATCTCGTGAATGGTCACTCAGTTCAGACGTATTTCAACTGATCGTCCAGAGATGGGGTCTCCCAAAGGTCGATCTTATGGCAACCCGACTCAATGCCAAGGTGGGGACCTTCTGCTCTCTGTACCAGAAGGACAATCCCTTGGCAGTGGATGCCCCATCCATCCCATGGAGGTTCAGGCTGATATACATCTCCCTCCAATTCCAATCATACCGTGGGGTATTGATAAAATAAGACAGGACCAAGCCTCGGGAATTGCCATAATCCCGTTCTGGCCAAAAAGGGCTTGGTTTGCCCAGCTCATGTGGATGAGTCAAGGCATATACTGGAGGCTTCCCCCCTCTCCCAGACCTCGTAACCCAAGGAGAGCTGAGATGCCAGGATCTGAGGAGACTCAACCTGACAGCCTGGAGGTTGACCAGTCCCTATAAAGGAATAGAGGACTGTCTCAAGCCGTTCTGAAGACTCTCGCAAGCACCACAGCTGGGCCTACTAATACCATCTATAGAAGAATTGGTAAAATCTTCAATGCCTGGTGTCTGAACATGAAGTGGACTCCTCCGATCCCCCAGTGAGGGCGATCCTGGATTTTCTTCAAAACAGACTAGACAGAGGGCTCGCTGCTGCCACCCTAAAGGTACATGTAGCTGCTCTGTCAGCCTATCTGGGGAGGTGTTTGTCTCAAAATCCTTTAGTAAGCACCTTTATGAAAGGGGCAACTAGGCTGAGACCTGTGGTTACCACACTTGTCCACCAGTGGGACCTTAATACGGTCCTTTCGGCACTACTCACAAAGCCTTTTGAGCCGCTGGAAGAGGTCGAACTAAAGTTCCTGACCTACAAAACAGCAATTCTTCTGGCTATAGGGTCAGTGAGCTACAAGCTCTGTCTTCGGAGAAGCCATATACCTCCTCCTTCCGCTTAGGTTCCTTCCGGGCTTCAGACCCAAAATTCCTTCCACCATAAATATAAACCAGCTGATCACCTTACCAGCTTTTTTCCATCTCCTTCCTCTGCTGACGAAGAAAAGTTCCATACACTGGACCTCATGAGATGCCCGAGGATCTACCTCCAGCGTACGCGTTCCTTCAGAAAGTCAGGAAAACCTCCTCATCTTCCTGGGGAGACACAAAGGGCTTAAGACTTCCAAAGCCTCAATTTCACGCTGGGTCAGGGAGACAATTAAGTTCTCTTATTCAAGGGTGCATTCCACGAGGTTGGATTCCACCTCCTGGGCAGAAACAAAAGCCTTGTCTCTAAGTCAAATTTGCTGCTGCATATTGGTCCTCGGAAGCAACCCTTGTGTCCCACTACTACCTGGACACTCGGGCTCCAGAAGCTACTGCTTTTGGTCACGGTTTAAGTGCAGTTGGTGGTGAGGACCCACCCTAGGGGATTACTTGCTAACTCCCCATATTGTGCCTCTGTAGGACGACAGGGAACGAAGGATTATGAAGATAATCTTGTTTCCCTTAGTCCTAACAGTGGCACAAGACTTCCCGCCCGGAAGAATTTTGTTATTGTTATAAGTATACTATGTTACCTATGTATAATTAGGTTACTCTTGTATATACACGCAGGGGGGAGGTTCTTGGGCCCTCTTATAGGGCAAGCCATGATTAATTAATTGGCTAATTAAAAATCCGCCTGTCCTACCAGCACACAGAGGCAGAAATACCCCCATATTGTGCCGCTGTTATGACTAAGGGAAACAAGATTATCTTCATAATCCTTCATTTGTGCGCTCACTCATTCTACCTGTCCTATTGGGTGAGAAGCAAGCTGTATACCTTCATCCAGTATATACGGTAGTAGATAAACGCTCAATATATCTACCCTCCGTGTATACTTTAAACAAAAACACTTGTATACATCTCAAAATGCGTAACGCTAGAGCAAAGGGACGAAGACAGGGGCAAGGAAATGCAGCTGGTGAGCAAGGTTGCGGTCAAGCTACAGCGCATCCAATGCCTACTGGTGAGGGGCAGCCAGCATTGCGCTTCTCCACAATCCCTGTCTTGATGGCTACATTAAGCAGGGTGCAGGGTACAATACTGACCAGACCCGAGCACCAGGAACAGGTGATACAATGGCTATCGGATAATGCTTCCAGCAGCTTTTCCCCCAGCCAGTCAGCCACTATCTCCAGTCGTCTTCCTAGCCAAGAGTCTAGCCCTCCCAACATGCCCGATTTTCCCAGCAGAGTCATTCCACCTTTGCCCCCTCCCAGGAGCTATTTTTTGGTCCTTTTACTGTCTCTCCCTCTGTGCAACCACTTCCCGAATCCCAGGAGCTACCAGATGAGCTTTTGTGTACTGATTCCCAAACACTGGAGCATCCGCCATCTCCTTGCGATTTTGTGGTTGTGGACCCACAACCAGCATTTCCCATCCGCAGTGATGATGAGGATACACAGTTGCCATCAGGGCAGGCTGTTGTCATGTGCGGTGTGCAGGAGGAGTAGATTGAGGAATTGGAAGAGGAGGTGATGGACGACGAGGACACTGACACAACCTGGACAGGGGTGATGTCTAGCGAGGAAAGCAGTGTAGATCTGGAGGCAAGCGCAGCACCAAAAAAGGTGGCTACAGGTAGAGGCATGCCCAGAGGCAGAAGACAGCTGCTTCTCAGAAGACAGGCCAGACCCAGCAAGGCCCAAGATGTTCCCTGTCCTACGACTCCAGAAAAACTCCCCCATGGAGGCCACATTCCTCGATGGTGTGGAGATTTTTCAATGTATGTGCGGAGGACAAATTTAGTGCAGTTTGCATACTTTGTAACTCTAAACTGAGTAGGGGCTCTGAAAAGAGCAACCTTACCACCTCACCTTACCACCTCAGGCATACACCAGCAGGACAATCGTTGTCCGGCGTTGCCGCCACTGCCTCTACCACTGTGTCCAGTGCTGTCGCTGCAGTCCAGACCACCAGTCAGGACACCTCCACATCTGCCTCTGTCACTTTGGGGATTTCACCCTCATCCTCCCCTTTTCCTGCCTCCGCTCCTTCTCCTACACTATCATGCGCCTCTTCCCAGCAACCCACCATCTCCCAGGCATTTGAGTGCAGGCAAAAGTATAGCGCAAGCCACCCACATGCCCAAGCCTTAAACGGGCACATCTCCAAACTGCTGGCCCTGGAGATGTTGCCGTTCAGGCTTGTGGAGACTCAGACCTTCTGTGACCTGATGGCAGCTGCGGCACCTCGCTATGTCGTCCCTAGCCATCACTACTTCTCCCGGTGTGCCATCGCCACCTTGCAGCAGCATCTGTCCCGTAACATCAGGCGGGCCCTTAGTTCCACGTTTACACTAAGGTCCACTTGACCACCGACGCGTGGACAAGTGCATGCAGAGTATCCAGGGTATAAAAAATATTCCACAATAAATATACCACTCAAATCCAAATATCACGGAATAACTGGACTGGAGATCAAAGGGGGAATGTTCTCATCTGATAATTCTTTCCGAGACAAGTATGAATATATCACCTGTTAATCCCAGACTTGCAAAGCCCAGATTACTACAATGTGCACAGTATCAGAATCGGGCATTGGAATAAGGGCATTGGAATCTGCCATTCCCTATGCTCTGATGGTGGACATAGGTAGTCAGAGGCCTGCCAACAGCAGAGGGCCACAGTGGCTCCTCCTTATATCCAGGATCAGAGATTTGTTCACCTACCAAAGCTGGGGGCCTGTCTAGTGGCTCCGTCCCCTACCTCGTGATTGGATTATCAGAGCGAGATAGCGTGCTATGATAACAGGACACTACAATACATCTCATGAACTAGATGGCTCACATACATGAATACCGCCCTGCATAGTTTGCGTAGGTGCAAAGTTATTCTAGCGCAAAGTTTTGCTCAATGCCCAGATCATCAAGATATAACCATTCTATATGTAATCGCTGTTGAACAATATGGAAATGCCAGTCCCATAGCGTTATATACTGAACCATAGCTATTCTGTAAGAGATGCAGCACAAAAGAAGAGAGACACAAGGACTGTAACCGGACGATGCATCAAAGCGAGGCCTAGCTCACTACATATATGTACTAGATCTAGTACTATACAGATTCCCTATCCCAATGGGAGATGGAAAGCCTAAAGACCTGAGGGAATACACACATAAGCAGAGGAGGGGAGAGATACAATAGCTGAACAGTGTATAAAAATCCTACTATTTCTAAATAAATGAGGCAAACAATATGATCTCATTTAGACCCAATGGCTTCACTCATTGATGCCAATAGTTCCATTTGGCCTACCTTTTCATGGAGTCTCCTATCCAAATCCCCTCTCTGGATAGATAGTCTCACCACCTCAATACTCTGAAAAGCTATTGATTTAGGGTATCCGTCGTGTACCTCCCATATGTGATGGCTTATGGGTTGGTCCTCTCTACGGTTCACATTTCCAATGTGTTCCAGAATTCTTCTCCTATATTTCTGAGTGGTTTTGCCCACATAGTTCTTAGGGCACCCATACGTGGCTAGGCATATTAAACCCGTAGTTTTGGAGTTGATGAAATCCCTGATAGTGTATGTGGCTGCTGTAGTGGCTCTCAGAAATGTCTTCCCTTTAGTGACAAACTCACAGGCCTTACAGTTCCCACGTTTGTACTTACCATAAGGGTCAGATGTAGCAAGCCAAGTACCTGGATTTTATATGGGGTGACTGTGTGAGTCTATTACTCAGATTCTTTCTTTTGACACCAAAACTAAGTACTAAAATGGATTCGATAATTTTTTCCGCTATTTTATCACATATCATGTAGCACCAAATATTGATGTGATTTAGATTTTTCTTTTGTTCATTGTTTTCACTTTGTTCATTGACAGACATAATCTATTAACACTTCTATTTTCCACATCTGCCTCTGACAGTTTTTATAGTATAGTATAGTATATTTTCCAGGTTTTTACTCTAACTAAAGTAAGAAAAACATGGATAACCGAGAGTTAGGTTTCCCACAGTCCTTGCTAAGGATTGTCATGTCTGGTGCTGATATAGATTTCCCATAGTGGTACTTAAAGGGATCCTATCATTAAAACTCAATTTTTTTCTCACTACCACGTCAGAATAGCCTTAAGAAAGGTTATTCTTCTCCTACCTTTAGATGTCTTCTCCGTGCCGCCATTCAGCAGAAATCCCGGTTTTCGTCGGTATGCAAATGAGTTCTCTCACAGTACTGCGTGCGGGCCCCAGTGCTCAAACAGCACTGGGGGCATCCCCAATGCTGCGAGAGAAATTTCCAGTGCCACCTCCATCTTCTTCAGGAACGTCCTCTTCACGCATCTTCCTCCAGCGTTGGCTTCAAACTTCTAGGCCTCGGGCCTAGGCCAAAGCCGACTGTGCATGCCCGCCGGCCACAAGAAAATGGCTGCTTGCACAGTATTGCCCCCAGTACTGTGAGATAACTCATTTGCATACCGATGAAAACCGGGATTTATATCGAACGGCGGCGCAGAGAAGAGATCTAAAGGTAGGAGAAGAATAGCCTTTCTTAAGGCTATTCCTACGAGTTAGTGAGAAAAAATTGAGTTTTAATGATAGGATACCTTTAAGACTCGCACTGTAACTTACACCTGTCCTGGCACTAGTCATCAGGTTGGAGAAAAACATAATGCAATGCTGCTACTAATGGTTGTGCCAAAGTGCAATAAATGTGGGACACTAACATATACTGAGATCAGAAGTCTCCGCCATGTTCATGGCTCTCTCCTTTCACTTCTGTGGGTATTACAATACTGAGAAGGTCTATAGTAGCTGGCGGGTACTTCATCAGGTAGAATGGAGGATGCAAGACCCTTGTTCTTGGCAGAGGTGTCCTAGAGAAGTCCCAAAGGTAGGACCCATGCCCATCTTGTAGATACCATAAGATAGGAATTCCCAGTAACGATACAAATATCAAAAAGGACACTTCTATTCAGGTAACAATGATAATTTTTATTTTTATAGTGAACAGAATATTCTGCAGCACATTATATATCAGGGGTACAGACAATATGAGACATTACAGAGTAATACATTAATCATCACCAATTCAGTAGGAGTGAGGGCCCTGCTCACAAGAGCTTACAATCTATGAGGATGAAGGGGAGACACAAGAAGTGAAAGCTCTTAGGTAGCTGAGTGAAGGTACAGGGAGAACAACCTGGGAAGTGGACTGCGGTTAAGGAAGTAAGCCTTCTTCACTCAGGTCTAAGAGTATGAGAGACGTGCAGCCCACTATAGGACAGTGTGTCAAGAGAAACGGCATCAGATTATTGGATCCAGGCAATAAGCCAGAGTGAAAAGTAGTCCTTCCTCTGTTGAGCCTCGTCCTAATTTGCTTGCTGTAAATTGAATGGATTATCTGGTTTCTAGTATTCTAGATCTGCGGGAGCCCGATACCTGGAACCCCTGCAGATCACATGTACAGAGATAGCACAGCTCTTGGTAATGTTTACATTTCTATAGGACAGTGCTGCGTTACCTATGCTTGCTGGTACAGTTTGTACGGTGAGTGAGCAGCGCATTTTGCTGTAGGTAAATATTGCTGAGAGTAGCACTGTCTCGGTACAGGTGAGATGAGCTGCGTGTGTTTTCAGACTTCTGCAGATCTAATATTGATGGCTTGTGTTAAGTATAGAGCAACAATACTAGAAACCTGATAATCCCTTTAAATAACAGCAAAAACCATACATATATTGTGTCTCCATAAAGGCAATTTGTGAACCATGCGAGATGTTTTCATAACTTTATGAATTTTCCACTATTGTTCTATACAGGACCTATGGAGTGATCCTCATAATGTCACATCCATGTCTTATACTGCATCCCTCTCCTCTGTTCTATCTGGTAGTCCCTACAACAAAACTCTTTGAGAAGATTTATATCACCTAAGAGTTGGTTCATATCTGCGTTGGTATTCAGTTCGGAGGAGTCCGCATGGGGACTCCCCCACCCAAAGGAATATTAAACACAATTGCAAGCGCTGTGCACTAAAAGACCACGGATCCCCATAGACTATAATGGGGTCCATGTACTTGCCACCAGATCTCCGCACAGAATATAGGGACCGGACATGAAAGTAGTTCACAATCTAATTTCCTGTCCGCATGATTTATGCGGGCAGCGCGTGGCAAACACACGGACCCCATTATAGCCTATGGGGTCTGTGTGCTATCATTGCACAGCACTTGTAAATGCATTTGGTATTCCGTTCAGGGGTTCCCCATGCGGACTCTCCGAACGGATTACCAAACGCAGATGCGAACGAAGGGTCACCTCTGTTCACATTTCAGCACTACATTTATTATACATATGCAAACAGGCTAGCCTTACATGTTATATGTATAGAGAATAGAGCACCTGTTCATGGGAGCTCCTTCCCCTTGTCTATTGTAGTAAAAAAAATGTGCTAATTTTATGTATTTTATCTTGAAATATTTATCCCCATTAGATTAAATACTGGATCAGTAGGGGTCTGAACACTGAGACCCCCACATATTCTGAAAATACTTTTTTTTCTCCCAAGCTGTATATTGGTGCTCCCATTCACTTCAGTGAGAGCGTCGGTGGCAGTTGAAGTACAGCACCCTGCTATCTCTGGCACTACCACTGAAGTAAAGAAGGATGCCATCCACCAACACCAACCCTCACCAACCAGGTATTTATCCTATAGATACAGGATAAATACATTTTATGGCATAACCCCTGTAATCCAAAAGTTCTTATAAAAGGCAACCAGTCCCAGTAGCCAAAAGGGAGACCCCATATCTTCCCCATTAGTGACATTAAACTCCACCAGCTTTATCAGTAGTCACGGCAGTCCACTTGCTGTCCTAGTAGTCAAGTAGACTGGCTAACCTTCCTTGTAAGCATAGAAGTCCAGAAAACATTGGTAAATAAATCTCATACAGCTACACCCTGCTGCCAGTGAGAGGCAGGGAATGGCAGAGAGGAAGGACTTTCCATGGGATTGGAATTACCTAATTATTTTTGTTCTATAATGGTTATATTGGGGCACATAAGGGGGCATTTTTAAAGCCTTGGGTTACCTAAGGGGGCATTACCAAACTAAGGAGGCACATTAGACAGCATTAAAGACTGAAACTTCATGAGTGAGCATTATTAGAGAATGAAAGAGCATAAGTGGAAATTTTTAATGATTATAAGCACATGTAATATTGATATTATTTGTAAATAAAGGCACATGAGAGGGCACTATTGGTTAGTGTTGGCACAAGAATAGGCATTATTACTGAGCAGGTTTGTAATTGGGGCATTATTACCTAATGGGATGAGCATTATTAGTTAACATGGTGCATCAGAGCATTACTACTGAATGGGGAAAAAATTGGAGCAATGTTACTGAGGGGGGGGGGGATGCAGTGGAAAATTATTACTAAGTTGGGCACAAACTAGATATCATTACTGAGTCCAGATGGAATTGGGGCAATGTGGAGACATTGATAGGATACATAAAAGGCGGCATTATTACTGAGTACTGAAATAGATGTAGACATTACTGGGACTTTAAAAACACATTAGTACAGTATTAACAAGAGCTAAGGAGTTCTATTATTGTATGGAGGGAACTAAAAATAGCACTTATTGTGTTGTATCTGTAGAAAACATTATACTGTTTGGGACAGCTAGAAGTTTTAGAAGTGACACGTAATGCACAGGATTTATAAGAGTCACTAAAACTAGGGTACTGTTACTGTATGTTGTTCCAAAGATGGCATTATTACCTTTTGGGGCACTATAGATGGGAGGTTTGTGTAAGAAGTACAATCTATCGTCCTCCCTACCTCACAAAATTTATTATTTCCGTTATGCCTAATACAGCACCATAGCTGGAGCTGTGATAAGCTCGAGAAAATACAATTACCAGTAGGTATAAAAAAGTTTTGAATATAAAGAAACACAGATATTTTGGTGTTTCTAATTATTGACAGTGCATGAATGGATCTGCTGCCTTTTCCATTCCTGCAGTGCTTGCTAAAAAAAAATAAAAAATCCGACCTCCACCTTACCCCTTAATAGTCGGCCATCACACACCTTTTTCCCCATACCTATGACAGTACTGTCATGAGTGTGAGGAAATTCAGCTACTGGTAATGGTAAAATGGGCATAGGCATGTGCTAAGATGTTAGTTTAAAAAAAAAAAAAACCGGCCTCCTCCTTACCCCTTAATAGCCGGCCATCACACACCTTGTTATTTCCTCTTTGCCCAAGACAGCACCATGAGCTGGAGCTGTCATGAGCTTGAGGAAATCCTATTACCAGTAGGCATGAAAAAATTGGCACATGCCTATGACTATAGTAAGCGCAGATGTATTTACGCTGATACTTACCGCCAGCACAGGATTTTATCTGCTGGCTTCTCCATCTTTGGTGTTCTTCTTTGCGGATCCCACGGAGTCTCCATGGTCTTCATTCTTCCAGTACTTCCTGGGTATTGATTGAAGAGATGTCCAATCTACTGTTCTTCAAGGTGGTCTTCCAGAGGCTCAGAAGTTCGGCTTACTCAGATGACTGTAGAGCTGGTGTTCTGTCAAGGGATTCCATGTTGATAAAAGAAAATCCTTTGAACACGGCCTGGTCCTTTGATGATAAAAGTGTTCTTCTGGCCTGTCCTTCTTCCAGTTTCATCAGATTCTTCGGTCTTGGATGATGCTGAAGTTTCGGTGGCTATAAAAGAGAAAGATATATAACAGGAATATTAGTATTACAACATTTTATAACAGTCCCCATTTAAAACTCATTGTTCTAGATGAATACTACTAAAATAATAGATGGAAACTTGATAATATTAAAAATTACTGAAATAATGTTTTCTTCTAAGAATGCCATATAATAATAACAGCAGTCCTTTTTTAGATATATACTTACTACAGGAACATATGGTGGAGTCAGTTTCAGGGTTTCCACGGCAATCCAGTCGATATGCTGAAAAAATCGATGATCTCTGATGTTTCCGGTGACGCCCAATCTCTTGGCTGGATCTCTCTGAAGAAGCTAAAATGATAACGCAAAACCCATAAATATAGTCTATAGAGACGATTAAACACTTATCACTATTTTATTGAAAAGTCCGTCAATCCGCTGTCATAGAGTTCACTATTATACCATTGTACAATACATAGTACTTATACCTTGTAACTACTGACCTGTCTTATGATATCATCAAAGCCCGAATATAAATCCTCGAGTGTCGAATCTTCTGGTTGTTCACTGATGTCCATATCTTCTAGGATGGCACCAAAGGAGTACCAGTCCACTGCGGCAGTGTATTCCTCTTCAGCTAAAATTTATCATGGAGAAGAGAATTCATATTAAGTTTCTAAAATTGTTGCACAACGTTCCTATCACCATAATATTCAGGGTTTCTTAAAGAGGTTGTCCCATCACAAGGATCCTATCTATACTGCTTGTTAATGTGAATGTAAGACTTTTCCTAAATACATTGCTTCAGCAAAACTGCTTTGTTTGTCCACTATATTACTTTGTTCATTTTTTTTTTACACATCCCTTGACTTATCTGGTCATAAGTCAAGTGATGTATCTGCTGCTCTGAGGAGGGAGGGAGGAGGGGCTAAGTGCACGGGAGCGAGCCTGGAGGGGGGGGGGGGTAGTTTACCCTTTGGGGGGAAGTGGCCGCCAATACAGACCCGGCATCCGCTGTAATAGAGAGGCGGATGCCGGGGAGTGTTAGACGCCGGCACAGATGCCTGCAACATCGCTATGCTCCTGCCCTGCATGAAGCCAGCAGCGGCAAGAGCAATGCTGCTATTTCAGGGGGGGAGGGGGGGTGGAGGAGCGGAATAATAGCATCGCTTCTGCCGCTGCTGGCTTCATGCAGGGCAGGAGCATAGCGATGTTGCAGGCATCTGTGCCGGCGTCTAACACTCCGCCTCTCTATTACAGCGGATGCTGGGTCTGTATTCACATATGCAAAGCCAGCTGCGAGATGCCGCTGGCCCTGCATGCACGCTCATAGATGGTGAGACCAGTCTAGACTTCACAATGTGAATACAGAGCCGGCATCCGTTGTAATAGAGATGCGGATGCCGGGTCTGTATTCGCATTGTGAAGGCTAGACTGGTCTATGAGCGTGCACGCAGGGCCAGCGGCATCTCGCCACTGGCTTTGCATATGTAACTCCGCCCACCAATGACGCAACAAAGCAGGAAGACAGAAGATTTTACAGCAACAAAGATTGGTGAGCATGCGACGTGGGAATACCCCTTTAATTTTAAGAGAATGTCGACATTTACACACCCTTTTGACATGTAATGGGTGAGGGTCTCTACCTTGAGACCTGCACAGAAAGGGTCCATAGTGCTCTTATGGGCACTGTGCTGTGTTTTGTGTGTCTTGCGCTTTGGAATGGAATGATTTTTAGAAGGTCCCATTCACTGTAGATGAACTCTAAGGTGCATATGTAGGATTGTGTGTATAGTCCAAGATAACTAATGAGGTTACTACGAGTAAAACCTAGGAAAAATCCATTCTTCTCACCTCCGGAGCCATGTAACCTGGTGTTCCAGCATATCCAGTGGCTGTTCGGTCTTCAAGCTGGTTGTCGATTGAGAGGCCGAAGTCGGTGATCTTGAGGTGCCCGGATGCAGTCATCAAGATGTTCTCGGGCTTGAGGTCCCTGGTAAATAGAGAAAGAAATGATTATTGTTTGGAAAGATAATGTTACCATTAGTTATTACTAATACATGGCTGATTGTAAGGTGAGCACTCCTAAATGTAGTTACCGGTGGATGACGCCCTTTGAGTGGATGAATTGAAGTCCACAGACGAGTTCAGCCGCGTAGAATCTGGCAAAAAAACAATGAATGTGTGTTATATCTTGAGGAGAGCACAACAAATCCTCACCAGAACCCCTAAGACACATAAAGCTTCAAGGAGGTGACAATATCTTATATCTTACCTTTATAGCTTTGATCAGATATGGAAATGACATAAAACTTTACCTTGCACTGTAAATATCAACCTGCCCTATCATCAATAGGAAGGTGTTGAAGTCGCCGCCGCTCACGTACTCCATCCCGAGGAACAGTTGACGCTGTTACACAGAACGTATAGATATATTTATTTACATGGCCATTATTATTATTATATCTATACATTTACTACAGAATAGCTCAGTATAGCTATAGGATAAATGATATATGCCGTATTCTGTGGTCATCTCATAGTATGTATTATACAGTACTGGGCCCTATTAGCTATAGAATATCATTATTCACCCCTCAGATGCCCAAGACCTTCTTTTTAAAAAGAATCTGTGTTTTCTATTAATCAACTAAAACGATGTTCTGCAGCAGCTGGGGTTTAAAAGTCCATATAATAATAATGTAAAATAAAAGCCTAACAATGTCAGTTCTATTACTAGACAGTTTTGATAATTGAGGCCCCTACTATCATTTATTAAATATCATGGTTCTTTAGGTCTTGCAACTCTTAGGCTCGGTTCACATCTGCGTTCGTGGATTCAGTTTCCCTCTCCGAATGAAAAATGATGAAATGTTAGAGATGTTAGAGGATAAAACCCATGGACAGTGGGGTCTTTATGGCGGGGTAATACGTGCTGCTATACATATAGGATATTTTATAATTAAGAAGTCAATCTTATACCTTGGTCTGGAACGCAAAAGTGCCATGTACAAGGAAAGGGCTCCCGGACGCTGTCTGTAGAATTCGTCGCTCCACCGTCGGATCTTCTTCATTGTCAGCAAGGAGGGCTCTTTTCTCGATGATCTTCACAGCAAAATGTTTGCGGGTAGATGGATCTTCCGCCAGCAGGACCCTTCCAAAACTTCCCCGGCCGAGCTCATGATGGAATAATAGTCGTCTTTTGATGTCATAGACGGTGCTACTGGCAGCGGGTGGCCTGACATTGCTGTTTCCTAGGAGGGGAGTAAAAATTACAATATATTCAACTTTACTGGGCATTGTTCACACTGACACTGGTTGTTTTCTTTAAGTGAAGCTCTGGTGCGGGATTTCAGCAATTCTATAACATTAGTATTATCATATTCAAGTACAAAGTGAGTTACAACTTCATCTGAAATGTATCAAATTGCTTATCATTTGCATGTAACACCATTAATCTCTATAGTGTTTGCATTCACTTTACCAGCAAAGACTATGAAGTGCAACAACACAACCATGACAGTTCCTAAAAGCAACCGCAAGATAGTAAACTTACAGTAGTGTAGGAAATCCTACAAGGAATCCTACTGTTTTCTAACATAGATCCACAGCAGTTTCCTGCAGCCATCACTAGGGGGAGCTCAATGTAAAGATGTTTTTACAGCTTCTGTTGAGTTTAGTGGAAGCTGCATTACTTCCTATGTACTGAGCTCCCCCTAGTGGTGGCTGCAGGAAGACATTTTTATCATGCACTGTTGAAAAGCAAGTTACAGATTTAGAGTTGTATGGTGGAAATCTATCAGTGTATTGATGCCAATTTTGGTGAGAAATGTTCAGAATGACCCCCATATTAATAAAACACCAAACTAGAAGTAGGTTATTGTAGGCGATGTGATTGTGACTTTTTATTAATTCTGAAAGTTCCTCCACTTAACAAAACAAGGCTCTTTATGTGTTTATGGACAACCGTCTTTTATTATCCTAGATAAATTTAGCTTAATTTTGGGCTATAAAGATAAATAAAGGAAAAGTAAGTTTTTAATGCTGCATAAGGATAAGGAGTCAAGTAATTCTAAAATAAGGCTAAAATAGTGGAAACATTTATATATATCGATAGTATTAAGAAATTCATATTGGGAAGATGACAAATGTGATGTCATTGTGAAGTGAAAGCTGTGACTTTGATAAGCTGATCTGTGGGTATACCCAGGTGTCAGACCCCCCACTTATCAGATATTGGTGGTCTATCTATTTGAAACACCAAGGTGGTATGTGTAGTACATGGTAACACAATAAGTAATAGGTAATGAATAGAGTATCTGCAAAAAGCAATATATAAGCCCACAAGACATGCATTTGTCTTTGTCATTGCCTAATAGACCTTTCACTTGGTGATTATATTTGGCTCTTTGTAGCCATATAATATATACTATGGTCTTGTGGGCTTATATATTGCTTTTTGCACATACTCTTTTCATTACCTATGACTTATTGTGTTACCATGTACTACACATACCACCTTGGTGTTTACTGGTACTATTATCTCTTTGATTCCCCACAATATTTATATTTGTATTGGATGATATTTGTATCTGTATGTTTTTTATATTTAGATACTAATAAACTAGAATAGTTTTATACTATTACAGTGTGGAAGTTTTTCCTATTTATTGCTATGTGACTTTCTCCACACTTGCTATGCAGTATTGGCCTCTTATGTGTTATTACCGACCTGTTCAAAGCTGCAGTGGAGGTGACTGAGCATCTGATGGTCCTGACCAGTGGCGGATCCAGGCTTTGCGGGGCCCTGGGCAATTGACTTTGGCGAGGCCCTACTTACCGGGGGATCTGGACGGTATGGATTACCCCCCAGGGGAACGGGGGGTCTGGGGGTCCCCCCCCCCCCCCCCCCCCCGCAGGATTTTTTGAAAAAATTAGCCCTAAAAATGTGTTTTTGAGACGTTTTTTAACTAGTTAGCTGTGTTTGACCAACTGGGGGGAGGGAGATGGGCTAAGTGCACGAGAGCGAGCCTGTGTCTGTAGCTGTTCCTGTGTCTGCATCACACATGTCACCTAGCTTCCTGCTCTCAGATAGAGTAGGGGGAAATGAGTGAGGTATGGTGAAGGCTGGGGGACTGGTCTCACCATCTATTTATAGAGCTGTATGTCCGATGCCTACCTTCAACCATAATTATCCTGCACACCCCCTTTAATGTTCCCCAGGCTATGGACTTCCATCACTGCACTCCTATTGTTTAATGTCCTCCTCCAGTGACCCCCATTATTTAATGTCCCCCTCCAGTTGTCTCCAGTTTAATGTCCCTCTTAAAGAGGACCTTTCATCACTTGGGACACATGCAGTTTTATATACCGCTAGAAAGCCGACTGCCGGCTTTCATGATCTGTGCCCCAGGTAAAGAGCTATCGGTGCCGGTACTGTAGCTCTTCACGATCAGAAGGGTGTTTCTGACAGTCTGTCAGGAACGTCCTTCTTCACAGCAGCGCCTATAGCACTGTACTGTGTGAGCGGGGAGGAAGGCCCCACACTCAGTAATATATGCACCACAGTAGGGCCCTTACACTCAGTATTATATGCACCACAATAGACCCCCACACAGTATCCCACTCAGTATCATATGCATCACAGTAGTGCCCCCACACCCCGAGAATTATACTTACCTGAAGTTCCACTTGACACATCCCACGAAGAGCAGCCATGCGTCCTCCTCCATGTTCTGGCTGCAAGCGCTGATGACGTCAGTCGCTGGCAGGCACTGCGTCGGGGCAGAGGTCACTCTGCAGTCAGTGCAGGCCGTGGGCCGCACGACCACGGCCTGCACTGACAACTTTCAGCGGTATGTGCATATGTGCAGCGGCCTGTTATAAAACAAAAAAAAGTTATAATACTTACCGATCTTGCTGCTGCTGTGGCTGCTCCCGCGATCCTCTTCTCTCGGCAGTCAGACGTCTACGTATCAGTGTAGGCGGCGTAATGACGGCGCCTACGCTGATACGTAGACATCTGAACTAGCGCAAGGAGAGCGGCAGCTCTCCTGCACTGGTTCAAAGAAAAAAAAAACTAAAAAGAGGTGCAGTGCTGCCTGGCGGACACGGAGAACGGGTAGCAGTCTAATAGTGAGGATGTCTGCAATCGACCCATACTTCCTTTGCGATTGACCGGTAGATCACGATCGATGTATTGGGCACCCCTGCCCTAGACCTTAAATTCTAGTAATATCGGCCTACAAATGGCAATACTCCTGTCCAAGGTGACAAGTTCCAGAAATACTGTATATATGTCCCCCTATCTCAGCGAAAAACAGCCACAAGATCTTGCATAGCTCTTCGCAAGTCCATGAGTGTCATAGGGAGCCATTATGGCTCCCTATGACACTCATGGACTTGCGAAGAGCAATAGTCAAAAGCCTTACTACTGTAAGTGACAGGGAAGATAGTTAATATATCCCATAATCGTGAAGGTATAGAAATCACCATATAAAAGTAGCTCAAGTGAAGGGACCAGAGTCAGGAATACCAAGGAATAGGGGTAATACAACCGGCTGGCAGGATAGGGAATAAGTGGTCACATTGCTGGGGGTCTGTCCAGTGGGTCCGCCAGTGATCAGGAGAACAGAGGATTGGAAGCCCCCTGCATTCTTCATGTGAATGAAGCACCATTCACTTCAATGCTGCTTGGGATGCTAGAGATTGCAGTTGGAGGCGCCCCATAGTAGTGAATAGAGCTTCAGTCATGTAAGTGCTCTAGTGCTTCATTCACATGGAACATGCAGGGGGGCTCTCCTGATTGCAGGGGACCCATTAGTTGGACCCCGAGGGATGTGACACCTATGTCCTATCTATAGAAGTGGCTCTAATGGCAGAGCCCCTGTGAATAATGAGATTCTTAAAGAGAACCTGCCAAACAATGTAGTATAAACAATAATAACCAGAGATTCATACAATCTGAATAATAAAATAAACTATATATTAGGTATATTATAGAGCAATATCAATAAAACCTGCTCATCATACAATAACAAATAAGCATAAAGGATTGAGAAGACCGATGCATGTACAAGTAACAATGGCAATGCCAAACACACATACGTGTAAAAATCACTCAGAATGCATCAGTAACCCACAAATGTGAATTCAAAATACATCCACATGGTCTCCTTCTGCAGCCAGGCCCTGTTATGTTTATTGTATAGGGTGCTGGTACTACTGTGGTGCACATATAAAGGTGCTGGATAGGGTTGAGCGATCATGTTCAGAGAAAATTTCACGATCGCAATCGGTATTCCGAACACAATCTTTTTATGTGGGATCGAGATCGGTGATTTTTTCCCACAATGCTTTGCTTAGCCTTCACACTGAGTATACGCTGTATACTCAGTGTGAAGGCTCCGCTGCAGTTCCATAGGAATGAATGGAAGCAGCCGGCACACAGCCTTAACCCCCTGCCCGCCGGCTGCCTCCATTCATTCGAATGGGAGGCTAAACTAAACATCTCTAGCAGCTACTTACCTCTAGAGATGGCTGCTCCGGTGCCCTCCTTCTTCTTGCCTCGTTGCCCCGCCTCCTAGGTTAGTGTTTAAAACGCTAGGTTGGCGGGGCTTGTGGCTTAGGAGAGTGTGGGCGGGTACAGGGCGGGGATACGTTACATCTCCCCTCCCAGTACCCGCCCACACTCTACTAACCCGCCCACACTCTCCTAACCTGGCAGGGAGGGGGCAGCGAAAGGAGAAGAGCACTGACTGCAGAGTGACCTCTGCCCCGACGCAGTGCCTGCCAGCGACTGACGTCATCAGCGCTTGCAGCCAGAACATGGAGGAGGACGCATGGCTGCTCTTCATGGAGCAAAGCGTGGAGGCAAAGAATGAAGGCATAGGGCACAGGACCAGCCATCTCTGGAGGTAAGTGGACACCAGGGGGACTAAGTAGCCAGAGGATTAAAAAAAAATTCCTCTGGCTACTTTAGTGATTCACTACACAGCGTGGATTCTAACAATTGTTAGATTCCATGCTGTATAGTGAATAGGATTGCTTTTAAAATCCGATCTCCGATTAATAAAAAATCCCATTGACTTGCATTGGGATCGGAATTGGGATCGAGATCGGGTTCGAATGAAAAATGATCGGAAATCGTATTTTAAAATCGATCCTGAAAAGAACAGTGCTGGACTGTCCGCCAAATCTATTAGTATTGGTGTTCTGAATAAACTGGGTTTTTTTTTGTGCTGTGCACCTCATATAATCATGTGACTGGCGCCTTATACAAGCTCTGTCTATGTACATTATAAATACTAGCATCCATCCCCTGAGCTGTTGTCGCCATATATTACATGGGCCTGCTTTCAATCTGTATGATGATCATTGGGCATCAAGTAAATGTGGCCTTTTAAAATTGAGCTATATATGATACATATATCCTTTGGATATATCATAATTATGAAAGCTCAATATGGGGCCAGGAAACCAAGTAATGAAGAAAATAACTATATATATATTAATGAGGAAGGGGCTCTATTAATATTCACTACTTTAGGTGACTATTGAATCGGAGTAGGTTGGAGGGGTCATCTTATTTCAGATTATATCAATAGATGATAGGTGACACCTTAGTAGTATTGTAAAACTTGATATGACACTTACACAATCTTTAAAACTTCCAAATCTGTGACTGATGCCTTCAACAGGTATCAGAATGAGGAGTAGACCTGGTTTATACATTTTATAATTTGATAAACTTTAAAGAGGTTTTCCAGTTTCTAATACTATGGCCTATCCTTAGGAGAGGTCATCAATATTAGATCTGCGGAGGTCTGACACCTGGGACCCCAGCAGATCAGCTGTACCAGCGCGTTTCACTGTAGTTTTTACAGGTCAGGAGCCATGCTGCCTAACATGCTTTATAGAGTATACTGCATTGCTGTACCATAGACTTCAACGGGGTCAGGGTCGGACTGGCCCGCCGGAGCACCGGGGAATCCCCCGGTGGGCCCCGGGCCCCGACTATACTGCTGCTCATTTTAGCATAGGCAGGGGCCCGATCATCAATGGGCTGGATCGGGATGGTTAGGGGCCCAATTGGGGCCCTGACTTTCCAATCGGGCCTCTGCCCAGGTCAGAGCAGGATTAGGGAAGGCGCTTAGGGCGGAAGACCGGGCGATTTTTAATTTTTTTTTTCCTAAGAACCAGCGCAAGGAGAGCTACCGCTCTCCTTGTGCTTGTTCAGCCATCTACATATCAGCGTAGGCGGCGTCATCACGCCGCCTACGCTGATACACAGACGTCCTGTGAAAGAAGAGGAAGCAGCAGCAGCAGCGGTCGGTAAGTATAATAACTTTTTTTGGTATATAATAGGCCGCTGCCTGCTGCAGTATCTACCAGCAGGCAGCGGCCTATTTACCAACCCGGACCTGCTCACTGCCGCCCCCGCTTCCCCTTGTACTTTAGGCGGTAGTGAATAGGCCCGGGCCAGGCCGTGATCCCACTGCCGCTGATATTATACTCAGGGGTCTTTTCAGACTCCCGAGTATAATAATCGGAGCCCCAGGGGAGGTAAGAGAAAATAATAAACAATGTTACTTACCTCTCCGGGATCCGGTGTTAATCCAAGCAGGCTTCGGGGCTATATGGTAATGCCCAGACGTCACGTGGTCTGGAATATTACCATATAGGCCCGAAGCCTGTTCTAGCAGTACCATATAGGCCCGAAGCCTGTGGTAGTAGTAATAACGTGTTACTGCTAGCACAGGCTTTGGGCCTGTATGGCAACAGGTTGTTACTGCTACCACAGGCTTTGGGCCTATATGTTACTGCTAGCACAGGCTTTGGGCCTATATGGTAATATCCCAGACCACGTGACATCTGACACATTACCATACAGGCCTGAAGCCTGCTAGGAGTAAGATCAGATCCCGGAGAGGTGAGTAACACTGTTTAATATGTTCTCTCACCTCCCCTGGGGCTCCGATTATTATACTCGGGGGTCTAAAAAGACCCCCGGGTATAATAATAGTTCATGGATGTGCAACTGTGGGGCATAATAGAGCTTGAAGGGTCCACTGTGGCCCCTGTAACCTATATTATGCCCCACAGTGGCCCCCCTGCAATCTCTATTATGCCCCACAGTCTATTGTGCCACTGTGGGGCATAATATAGGCTGCAGGGGCTGCTGTGAGATATATATATATATATATATATATATATATTTATATATATATATATTATATACTGTGTATATATCTATAGGGGTTGGATGTGTGGAAAAGTGAGGAGTCAAAGATGTCTGTGTTTTAAACTTTACAGAGTGAAGTCACAGCTGGAAGAAGTGGTCATGGCGGTCCAAAGGGAAGAGATGGGAAATGTGGGAAGACGTCTCCTGTGAGTATTACTGCACAGAATATCACATTGCATTGTATTTATTGTAATGTTGTAATTCATTGTAATGGTACTGCTAGCACCCCCAATTCCCCCACTGTCTGAGGCAAACGATCAAAAGATGAACAACTTCTCCCCCCTTCCCCCCGGATTCAATACGGGGGGGAAGCGTCTTTTGATCGTCCACCTCAGGCAGCAGAGAGGCTAGGTTCACCACTGGGTGAGGGTACATGAAAATGGCCGGCTGGAGAATGTCCCTAGCTATTTGGGCACACCCCCTGTTGTGAACCTAGCATAAGGCTATGGCTACACTATAACTTCTGTCATACAACCAAAGATGTGTCGCCCTGTGTTTCTTTCACTCATGTTAGTGAATGGAGTCACATTGCAACCTGAGGGACCCAATGCGACCCCATTCACTAATGTGAAAGAGTCCCAAAGGGACACTGCGATCTTTGGTTGCATGAAGGAAGTAGTAGTGTAGCCATAGCTGTTTTGCACACTGTATTGTGCGTGAAAGTGCACTTTAAACGTGCATAATGGCAAAAACTGGATGGGCGATATTACATATGGCAGTAGGGTGGGCCCCTGAAAATAATCCCACTGGTGGGCCCTAGGCACCCCAGTCCGACCCTGAATAGGGTTATACTTTGTATGGTGAGTGAGCAGCACAGCTTGTGGCATGTGAATATTACTGGGACCCGCACTGCCTTGGTACGGTGATAGTGATAGTGATCTGTGGGGGTCATCTATATTAGACACTGGATAACTCCTTTATTCCTGAGTGAGTACCGTATATACTTGAGTTAAACCGACCCGAATATAAGTCGAGGCTCCTAATTTTACCACAAAAACTGGGAAAACTTATTGACATGAGTATAAGCCGAGGGGGGAAAATGGGGGTGATATGAATTTTTAATACTTTTTTTAATATATATTTTTTTTCATTTATTTATTTATTTTTATATTTATTAGATCCCCTAGGGGGTCTTTAAACCTAGGGGGTCTGATCATGGGCACTGACGGGATGGGTAGGGTGGCAGGAGTTTTTGGGTGCAGGAGATGCTGGGTGCTGGGGAAGGGGAGGGGGTGTTTTGGTTGTCTGTCTGCCCCTTCCCTGAGCTTGAGGACTGGCTTTTTCCCCCCCACTTGGAATTCAGTCTGGCTGAATATAACGTATCTGTAGTGCTCCTATTAACCCCTCCCTGATGTAATAGGAGCACTGCAGATACCCTATATTCAGCCTGGCTGTAGTCAGGCTGAATTCCAAGTGGGAGGGAAAAAAACCCAGTCTCAGGGAAGGGGCAGTTAGACAACCAAAACGCCACCCCTCCTCCCCCTTCCCAGCACCTACTGCACCCCAAACCCCCATCAACATCAATCTAGTACACTATTATTTACAAACTGCAGACTTACCGGCTATCTGGCCAATATAGGTATCCCAAGCAACCACAAGCTACTCCCACTGTTGGATGGGATCCAATCAGCATGCAAGGAGCGTGGTTCACTATGGGTTCTAGTGTACTAGGTTGCGCCATGTCCGCCATGTTCATTGTGGAGATGGTGGTGAATGGAGGAGGAGCCGTGCTGCGCAAGCTGAAGGTGAGTGTCGGGACAAAGCCTTGCATCAGGTCTGTGATCAGTCTTACCCCTCGTTCACATTAGCTTATGTATTCTGTCCGGGGGAGTCCACATGAGGACCCCCCCAGATGGAATACAATCGCAACTGCAAGCGCTGTTCAGTTAAAGCACACAGACCCCATAGACTATAATGGGGTCCGTGTGCTTGCCGCACACTGCCCACACGATTATAGTCTATGGGGTCCGTGTGCTTTAACTGGACAGTGCTTGCAGTTGCGATTGTATTCGTCTGGGGGGGGGTCCTCATGTGGACTTCCCTGGATGGAATACATAAGCTAATGTGAACCAGGGGTCAGATTAGTGGGATGGCGCTTGAGTGTGTGATGGAGGCGGCCACTGGAGTCAGGGAGTCAGGGAGAGATGACTTGGGGCGGCCCTGGAGGCAGTGCTGCTTCACCACTCACCAATCGGCAGCAGCGCTGTCTCCAGGGCCGCCCCAAGTCATCTCTCCCTGACTCCCTGACTCGAGTATAAGCCGAGGGGGACTTTTGTGGCACAAAAACTGTGCTGAAAAACTCAGCTTGTACTCGAGTATATACGGTAATTAGTTAAGACTCCCCAACTTCCAAGGTGACATTTCCTATACTATACCCAGGTTATCCAGTACACACAATCATTAAACCAGAGGTACTCAGAATGAAAACACATGCTTAGAAAAAAATGATAAACTTTATTAATCATCACGACCACCCAGTGTGCACGTTCAGGTATCATTTACATATATGTATTTATAGTTTTATTTTAAAACGGCCGGGGGGGGGGGGGGGGGGTTAAAATGAGATTAGTGGTCCCTGAATAGCCTTTTTAAAAGCTATTTACGCATATGTGGGGCTCCTACAGCATAATTTTACTGATAGAGTCCCTTTAAACCAGAGGTACTCAGAATGAAAACACAAGTTTAGAAAAAAAAAAAGATAAATTTTATTAATACTTTTAAGATACCACAAGACAAGATAATACAGTAAAAAGGCTAAAGTGCTGGACAGGTGGAATCCACCAAAAGTGGCCTGATAATAATAGTATATCTACAATGGTGTATAATAGTAATGCTATGGGATGCACATAGACAAGCATGAAGGATATAATCTACATCATAATAAGACAATAAATATATTCAGGATACATAGTGTTATTATGTAATGAGAATACAAATCACCTATCACAGGAAAGAGTATACTGAAATATCCCAAAGGAACTCAGTTATATGTTATAGGATTAAATAATGCCCCAACAACATTCACTAAAGTGCTGCTCCTAGTAGTATAGGGCCAGAGATCAGCGTATCATGGACAGGCTTCTAGCTAACAGCTTAGTATAAGTATGTATACCCATGTTAGAGATGTGAGACACAGGCCCAGGTGCACACCCCAACGCACATTTCGGGAACCTTCTTTTTTTGTGCTTTGTATACCCAAGTTATTAGTTATTAAAAAATATAAGATAAGATACTCCTTTAATAGTCCCACCATAGCTCTATTAGCAGCTAAAAAACATTACTTGGCTCGATGTGAACCCTCTCTTGAAAAATAGGCAAAGGACACCCTGGAAAACTTGACAAAAATGAAACCTTTTAAAGATGCAGCAAACTATCCAGGCATATAGATTATGGGATTGCAGGGTTACATGGTTACTACAGAAGTTGATTTTTCTTTTTCTTTTTGCCTTTTGCACAATATGTATAATATAAGAAAACTAGAAGAAAAGACAGTGAGTCTACAGTGTGTGCTGGACATTTACTTTATCCATGATCCTAACATAGGACAACAGCAGACAAGCACGTGCTATTACATCATTGGTTTGCCCATTGCATATGATACAGTATAAATGTTGTGGGTAACAGAGAAGCAATAGACATGAAATATTAGGACATTATGTGTAAAGTTTGTAGTGCCAGTCACATATATGTTATTTACCTGAGCCTTGCGGGTCCTCAGGCCGGTCTTCTTTCTTCTGGACCTCTTCTTTCTTCAGATCCATGGCTTTTGGTCCTGATGTCATCCTTCGCCTTTTCTTCTCCAGGCTTGTTGATGCATCTTGGTCCGCAGATGATAAGAAGATGGCTCCTCTCTTCTTTGGACTCTTCCTCTCTTCCACTTCTTCCTTCTCTCCGACCGATGGCTTGGTCCTCTTGACGCAAGGTTCCCGCTCATCATCGTCCGATGAGTCAATGCAGGATCTTCGTCTCTTCACTCTCTCACTCTTCACTATGGCCTCCTCTTCGTTTGGATCCATAGTATCGCAGATCAGTAGAAATCTCCAACGTCGCTCGTCTCTTCTAACTTCGCTTCTGTCTCTTCCAACTGTCACTTCTGTCACTCACCTGGCCGCACGGCATATGGCCATGTGACCAGCAGCTGACCATTCATATTGTAAAGAGAAATATTCTATAGCTGAGATTTACTGCTCAGGTAACTAAACTCCTGCGCAATGTTCTGTAGATACAAGGGGGCACTTTTACTAATGGCGGTAGAACTGTGCAAAGTGGCCGCCTCTGTCTGTTACTGCAGAACATCTTATGGGCGTAATTCAACAAGATAAAAGATTTCCATCTACTGTATCACTATTTGTATATCTATTAAACTTGGATGATCTGCTAGGACCCCTCACTCTTATTTACTTCTTAATAATTGGGTTTAATCTCGCTTATCACTTTCAATAATACAACGTATTGAAATATGATTATGTCAACCAGAGCTGGGCAATGACAAATTGGGAAATGTATTACCTACTGATATAAGCAACCAGTCATATGCAATCCCAAAATACTATAAGGGCCTCCTTGCACTCCCCCCCCCCCATTTTATAAACCCCAAAATCATCCCAAATACACTGAGTTATGCCCTAAACAATTGTTCACGTTTGTCAATCTCACATAGACAGTCTTAGGCTCCATTCACACAGAGTAACGCCAGGCGTCATTTGTGTGTAATTTGTGTGTCTTTTACGGCCGTCATAAAACGTTTACAGTCCTATGAAAAAGTTTGGTCACCCCTATTAATCTTAATCATTTTTAGTTCTAAATATTTTGGTGTTTGCAGCAGCCATTTCAGTTTGATATATCTAATAACTGATGGACACAGTAATATTTCAGGATTGAAATGAGGTTTATTGTACTAACAGAAAATGCGCAATATGCATTAAACCAAAATTTGACCGGTGCAAAAATATGGGCACCTCAACAGAAAAGTGACATTAATATTTAGTACATCCTCCTTTTGCAAAGATAACAGCCTCTAGTTGCTTCCTGTAGCTTTTAATCAGTTCCTGGATCCTGGATGAAGGTATTTTGGACCATTTCTTTCTACAAAACAATTCAAGTTCAGTTAAGTTAGATGGTCGCCGAACATGGACAGCCCGCTCTCAAATGATCTGAAAACAAAGATTGTTCAACATAGTTGTTCAGGGGAAGGATACAAAACGTTGTCTCAGAGATTTAACCTGTCAGTTTCCACTGTGAGGAACATAGTAAGGAAATGGAAGACCACAGGGACAGTTCTTGTTAAGCCCAGAAGTGGCAGGCCAAGAAAAATATCAGAAAGGCAGAGAAGAAGAATGGTGAGAACAGTCAAGGACAATCCACAGACCACCTCCAAAGAGCTGCAGCATCATCTTGCTGCAGATGGTGTCACTGTGCATCAGTCAGCAATACAGCGCACTTTGCACAAGGAGAAGCTGTATGGGAGAGTGATGAGAAAGAAGCCGTTTCTGCACGTACGCCACAAATAGAGTTGCCTGAGGTATGCAAAAGCACATTTGGAGAAGCCAACTTAATTTTGGAAACAAAGATTGAGTTGTTTGGTTATAAAAAAAAAGGCGTTATGCATGGCGTCCAAAAAGAAACAGCATTCCAAGAAAAACACATGCTACCGACTGTAAAATTTGGTGGAGGTTCCATCATGCTTTGGGGCTGTGTGGCCAATGCCGGCACCGGGAATCTTGTTAAAGTTGAGGGTCGCATGGATTCCACTCAGTATCAGCAGATTCTTGAGAATAATGTTCAAGAATCAGTGACGAAGTTGAAGTTACGCCGGGGATGGATATTTCAGCAACACAATGATCCAAAACACTGCTCCAAATCAACTCAGGCATTCATGCAGAGGAACAATTACAATGTTCTGGAATGGCCATCCCAGTCCCCAGACCTGAATATCATTGAACATCTGTGAGATGATTTGAAGCGGGCTGTCCATGCTCGGCGACCATCTAACTTAACTGAACTTGAATTGTTTGTCCAAAATACCTTTATCCAGGATCCAGGAACTGATTAAAAGCTACAGGAAGCGACTAGAGGCTGTTATCTTTGCAAAAGGAGGATCTACTAAATATTAATCTCACTTTTCTGTTGAGGTGCCCATACTTTTGCACCGGTCAAATTTTGGTTTAATGCATATTGCACATTTTCTGTTAGTACAATAAACCTCATTTCAATCCTGAAATATTACTGTGTCCATCAGTTATTAGATATATCAAACTGAAATGGCTGCTGCAAACACCAAAATATTTAGAACTAAAAATGATTAAGATTAATAGGGGTGCCCAAACTTTTTCATAGGACTGTACATAGAGTTCTATAGGAAAAGACATCCGTAATTTACGGCCGTCATTTACGGCCATCATTACAATGACGGCCGTAAATGACGGCCGTAAATTACGGACGTCTTTTCCTATAGAACCAGTGCCGCACCTCCCATGAGGTGACCTGAAGCGAGCGCTTCAGGCAGCGCTATGCCAGGGCCTCAGGGAGGGCGGCATTTTTGCTAACCTAAGCCAGTCCAGGACAAGCTGTCCTGGACTGACTTGGCATGGAGCGGTGGTTTGGGGAGGCCACTGGAGCAGCGCTGCTCCAGCAGCCTCCCCTCACGCTCAGGCAGAGAGCAGGCAGTCTCCGGGCCTGCTCTCTGCCGGCGAATGGTGCTAAGCCCCGCCCCCTTCGAATCACCACGCCCCCTCCGCTAAGTCACGCCCCCGCTCCGCCCCCTCCTCCCGGCGGGGGGGGGGGGGCAGCTTTCTGTACTTCGCCTCGGGCGACGAAAGAAGCAGGTTCACCCCTGTATAGAACTCTATGTAAACGTTTTATGACGGCCGTAAAAGACACACAAATTACACACAAATGACGCCTGGCGTTACTCTGTGTGAATGGAGCCTTATAGCTTACGCAGGCCAACTTTCTCCTTAAACATTTTATGAAATTCGCTGTCTTTGTACCTTTAATTAAAGACTAGAGATGAGCGAACGCCGTTCGATCGAATAGGTATTCAATCGAATATCATGGCGTTCGATGTATTCATTCACAATCGAATACAAGGCCGCATACGCAGTAAAAATTCGTATCCCCTCCCACCTTCCCTGGCGCGTTTTTTGCACCAATAACTGTGCAGGGCAGGTGGGACAGGAACTACGACAACGGAGGCAGTGAAAAAAATTCAAAAAACCCATTGGCTGCCGAAAACATGTGACCTCCCATTCATAAGAATAGTGTCGGCCATCTTCGTCTCATTCTCGTTTTGGAGTGATAGAGAGAGTGTGGTGTCAGACTGTCAGTGCGATACAGTGCTTTGGTTAGGCAGGAATTGGAAATAATAACAGCTCTTTTCAGAGGTCAATAGCCAATACAATCTGCAAATCATGCAGCAGGGTACGTGGGCGAGGACGCGGATACCCAGCTGGGTATTCACTCCAGAGTCCATGTCCATGTCCAAGTCCATGTTCTGGAGACGGGCTGCCAGCAGTTCCCCTCGCCGGTAGCAGCAGGGGACGTGGGAGAGGATGTGGAAGTGGATACCCAGCTGGGAATCAACTCCAGAGTCCATTTACTGGAGAGAGGCTGCCAGCAGTGCCCCTCGCCGGTAGCAGCAGGGGACGTGGGCGAGGATGTGGATATCAAGCTGGGTATCCACTTCAGAGTCCATGTACTGGAGAGAGGCTGTCAGCAGTGTCCCTCGCCAGCACCAGGGTACGTGGGCGAGGACGTGGAAGTGGATGCCCAGCTGTATATCCACTCCAGAGTCCAGGTACTGGAGAGAGGCTGCCAGCAGTGCCCCTCGCCAGTAGCAGCAGGGTACGTGGGCGAGGACGTGGATATTAAGCTGGGTATCCACTCCAGAGCCAAGTTACTGGAGAGATTCTGCCAGCAACCAATTTACTCTTCCTCATCCTTCTCATCCTCCTCCTCCTCCTCCAACCCCAGCCCCTACTACTGAATGTAGTAATAATTTTTTTTTTTTTTTAATTAAAATTTTTTTTTCATGCATACCACCCACAGGGGCGTGCAAAACAATTTTTTTTAGGGCTCCAGCCCAAGGGCCTGCAAATTATTGTTTTGGGGCTCACCCCCAAGGGCCTGAAATCTAATTTTTTAGGGCTCCCCCCAAGGGCCTGAAAATTAATGTTTTAGGGCTCATCCCCAAGGGCCTGAAATCTAATTTTTTAGGGATCACCCCAAAGGGCCTGAAATCTAATATTTTAGAGGTCACCCCAAGGGACAAAAAATAATACACTGCTGCTACAAGGCTCTGGTCACCCCAAGGGCCAAAAAATAATACACTGCTGCTGCATGGCTCTTGTCACCCCAAGGGCCAAAAAATGAAAAACTTCTGCTGCATGGCTCTACTCACTCCAAGGGCCAAAAGCACTGTGTTTTAAAGGCTCTACTCACTCCAAGGGCCCAAAACACTGCTGGTGCAAGGCTCTACTGCTCTACTCATGCCAAGGGCCAAAAGCACTGTATTTTAAAGGCTCTACTCACTCCAAGGGCCAAAAGCAGCTTAAGGGCCTGTAACTTAATTTGGAAGGGGTCATGTTAAGGGCTAGAAAAGTGAATTTTGGAAGGTCTTACCACATCACACACACACACACACACACACACACACAATGACAGTTCAGGGTGGGTACTGATGGATTTCCCATTGCCTATTCCATCTGTGGTTGTCATGTGGAATGTGATTTAAAGGGGTGCTTGTTAATGTTTCTTGAGCTTAAATTTGGGTTTGTGTCCATCCATTTGGGGAGTAAAGAAGGTTTCCAGGGATTTTTCCCACTTTGATAGAGGTTTTTTTGAGTGTGGAAAGTGTGTAGTTGATAGGCTGTGATAATAGAGGGACTTTGGCGTGTTAGATGCCCCCAGACATGCTTCCCCTGCTGTCCCAGTGTCATTCCAGGGTGTTGGCATCATTTGCTGAGGTGTGATAGTGGACTTGGTGACCCTCCTGAGTCGAATGGTGGGATCCCCTGAAACAAAGCATTTTCTCCCATAGACTATAATGGGGTTGGATATTCGTTTTAATAGTCGAATATTGAGAGGCTATTCGAAACGAATAACGAACATCGAATATTTTACTGTTCGCTCATCTCTATTAAAGACAGTTGTTTTCTAATCTATAGCATTGACTGATGTTACAGGAGACAAATATGTTTGTAGTCTATCATGTTCTTCCTGGCTTCTAGTAGCTCCATCTGCTAACTGGATGGTTTCCTTGAGCATCCTCCATAGGTCCTGGATCCTCTATCCTCACCGGCCACACACCACCTCAGGAGGCTACACCGTGCCCTGTTTGGCGTTGTCTTTGTGGTCTATGTCAATTTGAAGAAAAATGGTTTTATTGCTTTTCTGTCTTGTTGGTCCATTAGACCTTAGATTGTATCTGCCTCCAGTTTCAGCCCATTACACATCTGTATTGTCCTCTGCTCTACATGTCAAACCATCCATGAGCTTCTATGATTACTTGGGGTGTCGAAGTTGGACTTGTGGCAGGACGGTTGTGTTCCCACGTTTTTAGGTATAATGAACACCTGTGATGGGACTAGACCATCAAGTCTTCACATCTACTGATTTGTTTGCCTCCGCCCCCCCCCCCCCCCCCCCCGTCCTTTCCGCTGATGTGGGGAGGACAGTCTGAAGATATTTAAGGGGATTGGTAATTTAGCTGCAAAAACGTAAAGACTGTGTTTGTGTATTCTCTACTCAGTCTACCAAGGACCCCCTTATCTGGAGCGAGCTAAAATGTAACTTTGATAATACATTGGAAAACAGATTCACTGTACTGCCAGAAGGGCAATAACAGAACCACCGCTGTGGCAACTATATTGGCTGTTATGGGGTCCATGACATTCGGTGGCCTCTTTAAATCCATCACCTACTAGATTACTATAGCAGGTTAACAGCGTATATTCACTTACTCACCCCTGCTCCTGCCAACAGCTGCCTCCGCTTTGGCTTCCAGGGGGCGCTGCACTTTATATCCCAACTTTGAACAACATACAGATGTCACATCCTGAGGTTGTTCAGCAGCGGGATGTAATATGTAGCAACAGGCTGGAGATGAAGTGGTGACAGCCGTGGTCAGGAATGAGGACAGGTAAGTGCATATGTGACTCTGTGGGGGCCAGTAAAGGGAGCAGTATATTGTATAACCTGAGCTGGCTCCTCCACCACTGCACTAAATGAAGGAGTCTCTATGGTATTACTCAGCCCTGCTGGTCTGCGATTCATGACTTTAATGTGACATATCCAGCTCTCATCCTTTTTCTTTTTTGCTCCTATTATGCAACAGAATAGCAAAACCCACCCAAGCCTAAGTTGTGCCAGAGGCGTTAAGTAGCCCCTTACACTTCTAACCCTTTAGATATTAATTGAGATTTTTAACCATGCAAGAATTACATAATCATGGAGTTAGGGCGGGGTGAAATCTAAATCCAAAATCTTCTATTTCTCCGGCCAGCTGTAGGGTTATCTACTCCCATTATTGCATTTGGAAAGACAGAATGTGTGCCCAAATTTGTGTCTGCTTCATTGTGGCATGGCCGGTAGAGTTCATGGTCAGATGTCAGAAGAGAGTCATCTCTAGATGACAGAAACATTTCTCCTCATTTAGGGTCCATATGCAAATCTGTGAAAATTAGTGGGATTTGTTATATTTTTCACAATGGTACATAATCCAGAGAAGGGAAATTTTGTGATGACCTCAGTACAGACATCTCAACCTATCACAAATATACCTGTTTGTACGTATACCTGTAGCTATTCAGTTCTCCATACTATAACACCACTTTACCTGCAAACAATACCGTGTGGTCTTATCCTAAGACAAAAAAAAAAGGCAAGAATATAGGACTATACAGTATTTTGCTGCATTCAGTCTTCAATGTTTCTGTGTCACTTAAAGGGATTCTACCATTAAAACTCTTTTTTTTCTAGGTAACACGTTGGAATAGCCTTTAGAAAGGCTATTCGTCTCCTACCTTTGGAAGTGATCTCCGCCGCGCCATTCGTTCGAAATACCGGTTTGTACCGGTATGCTAATTAGCTCTCTCGCAGCGATGGGGGCGGGCTCCAGCGCAGGAGATGCGATGGGGGCGTCCCCATTGCTGCTTAAAAAACGACTCCAGCGCCGCCTCTGTCTTCTTCTGCATCCGCCCCTTCCTTCTGCGGCTTGACATCGGACGCCTGCGCAGTACGCTTTGTTCGGCGAACTTCCCTGAACGTACTGCGCATGCACGAAATTGCGGTTTCGGCACTATGGCCGCGGGCATACGCAGTACATTCGGCGAACTTCACTTTGCTAATCCATTCAATTTTCGAGGGCGCGGAGGGGTCTAGCCACCTACAAGGAATCAGTGAGTTAGCTGCTGAAATTAAATAAGAGATAAGTTTTTTTCTGGAGGGTTTGTAGTCTGCAGATGGCAAAGACAGGATCACTATTTCTGGAGTGAGAGTAAAATTGGGGGAGGTACATCCTCTGATTATTGTTTGGACGTCGTTCCAATACTTCGTAATGGCTGGGCATTGCCACCATATATGTAGGAGGGAACCCACAGACATCTGACATCTCCAGCACTTCTCTGTATGTGCGAGTTTCATCCTAAACAGCCATTGGGGCGTGTGGTACCACCTTGTAAGTAATTTATAGTGCCCTTCTTGTAGGCGCACACATGACGAGAAACCGTGTGAATGTGCGAGTATCTGTGTTTTTTGTTCATCTGATAATTTGATTTGCAGATCAATTTCCCAGGAAGTCAAAAATGAGGGTGTTGATGGAGTAGGTGGATTTACAAATTTAGCCAAGACAAATGAGGTTTTGCGGAGAAGTTTGACTGCAGCGGCAGTTGATCTCTCGAAGGAGATAAAGTTCGTCCTAACCGAATAAAGACTAAACCATTTCTGAGTCACTTTCTGGAGGCGGTGGAGGAAAGAGAGGGGGTCTGGTCCGAGAAGTGTGTCTAATTTTTGTGGATCAAAGGTCCCAGAGTCTGCCAGCACATCTGAGACACTGTAACGGCACAATTTTTTCCATAGGTTCGTGGGTTCGCCACCTTTCTGATCGTGCCAATAGGGTAAGATTCCAAGAGGTGTTAAAGGGGAGATGTCTGGTGCCAAAGAGTCTCTAAGTGAGCTCCAGGTTTCTGATGCTCCTAGGAGCAGCTGATCGACGTTTTTGAACTTATGACCGGGGGTCATATGAAGCCACAGGTGCGCCAGTGACTGGGGGCCAAAGGTATGTAAAGATAGTGCATGGATGGTTGGGTTCATCGCAGGTGTCGCCAGTTCTGTCCAACGTTTTAATTGGACTGCTTTATAGTATTCCATTATGTTGGGTAGGCCCATACCGCCTGAGGAGTGTTTCTTCATGAGAAATTTAATGGGTAAACGCGGTCTTTTGGACTTCCAAAGGAAACTTCTAAATATGGTGTTCATGGAACGGAAAAAAGAGGTGGGGAGGCGTATGGGGAGCATGTGTAAGCGATATAATATCGTGGGTAGCGCATAAGTCCGGATCAGGCTGCGTCGACCAAACCAAGAAAATGGGAGGGAGGAGTAATTATCTAGTGTGGTTCTAATAGATGTTAGGAGGGGGGAGAAGTTTTCCTGATATAATTTAGAGGGATCTGCTGTGAGTTTTATACCAAGGTATTTGATTGCGTTCCCGGTCCACCTGAGGGGAGAGAGTGGCTTCAAATTTTCTAATCGATGGCGCGAGATGTTGATACTTAAAACTTCGGATTTGTCTAGGTTGGTTTTATAGCCAGATATTTGGCCGTATTGGGAGAGTAAGTTCAGTATTTTGGGGAGCCCTATCTCTGGGTTAGTGAGTGTGAAGAGTACATCGTCTGCGAATGCGGCGGAGTGCATAGAAACATTTCCTATTTTAAGGCCTTCTATGTCCGGGTGCAGTCTAACTGCCTGTAGTAGAGGCTCTAAGGTGAGGATGAAAAGGGATGGGGAGAGTGGACAACCCTGTCTAGTGCCGTTTTGAATGTTAAAGCTTGGAGTAAGGGTGCTATTGACTTTCAAGCGAGCATGTGGCTGGTCATACAGCGTGAAAATCGCAGAGATGAATTGGGGAGGAGAATTAAATTTCTGGAGGACCTTTTTCATAAATGCCCAATTCACCCTATCAAAAGCTTTTTCCGCGTCTAGCCCTAACAAGGCTAGCGCAGTATTGGTTTTTCTGGCATATGTGATGGCATGGAGGAGACGGTGTGCATTGTCCTTACCCTCTCTTCCCATGACAAATCCCGACTGTTCAGGGTCGATGAGAGTGGGGATGAGATGTTTTAGTCGTGAAGCTAAGATTTTTGCCCATATTTTAAGGTCGAGATTGAAAAGGGAGATCGGGCGATAGCTACCACATTCTGTTAAATCTTTGCCTTCTTTCAGAAGGAGGGTGATATGGGCCTCCTGCATCTGCCTTGGGAGAGAGGACCCTGTTAGGAGAGCATTGCACATAAGGGATAGGTGGGGTGTCAATTCCGACAGGAATGTTTTATAGTATTGTAATGGTAAGCCGTCCGGACCCGGGCTTTTACCTATGGGGAAGGAGGAGATAGCATCTTTTATTTCTTGGTGGGAGATGGGATCTGTGAGGGAGAGAGCATCTGAGGGGGTTAGGGTTGGGAGAGGGATTGAGTCAAGAAAGGTGGTTATTAGGGTCTCTCTAGTGACCTCTGGAGTTAAGGGGCTTTGATCGGTAAGATTGTATAGTTTCGAATAGTATGTTACAAAGGCTGAAGCTATGTCCGACGTGGAGGAGCAAGAACGGCCAGCACTGTTTTTAATATTAGAGATGAAGCATTTTGATTTACGCTTATGGATCATAGAGGTCATTAGTTTACCAGCCTTGTCCCCATGAGCATAGAGCTTGTGTTGATAGTGTAAATAATGCTTCGCCGCGCGCGTGTTGAGCATATTCTTGAGGGATTCTCTAAGTCTCCTCAATTCATCTTGAAATGGGAGCTGTCGGCTGAGTTTCCTAACTCTCTCGATCACCGCTATCTCGTTTAGCAGTTTGTCAAGCGTTGCCTGCGAGTCCTTTTTAAGTTTGGATGCAAGCGAGATAAATATGCCTCTGACTACCGATTTATGAGCTTCCCATATCACAGATGGGCACATGCCTGGAGTAGAATTTAGAGCGAAGTATTCTTTTAACTGTGAGCTGACTTGAGCGATCAAGTCTGGTTTGTCTATGAGCAGTTCATTAAGCCTCCAGCAGTAATCTTGTTTGGGTAGTTGCTTAAGGGGGCGTTCACACTACCGTCGGTGTCCGACATGCAGTGTCCGCTCCTAGTGTCCGCTCAAAATCTGTCACGGACACTAGGAGCGGACACTGCATGTGTCCGTGACACCTGTCATTCACTTGAATGGGCATCGGGTGCGTTCTTTTGCACTCCGTGCCCGTCCTTCCCTGTCCGCAAGAGAAGATGTCCGACTTCTCAAGCGGACAGAAAAACCCTGCATGCAGGGTTCCTCTGCTTGCAGGGTCTGCTTGCAGGGTAATGCATGAGGGAGATGTGCCCCACGTGGGCTAGGGGAGTGACATGAAAGAGGTGTGTTTTCAGCATGATGGAGATTGGATCACAACAGCCTGGAGGGCGGAGTAGGAGGTTTAAAAGATCTGTGTGGAACAGGGCAACTCACCGCTGAATTTTTGAGCGGCGGTCCTGCCAGCGGTCAGCACACCACACCGCTATCATGTGTTACAGTGTTAAGCTGTTTATTTTGTGAAGTGAGAAAAAGACCCCTGATGACTCTTTTTAATAGAAGAAACGCTGCGTAGGGTCATAAATTCCCAGTTAGTCAGTGGACTTATCATCCAGTTCAGCATTTGTACGGTGACCTGACTGTCAGTGCCTCTCTCCTCTCTGTTGGCGTGGCAATAGGCCAGTAACCTCAGAGGGGGGGAGTGATTTGCTGGCAGTTCACGCTTTGGGTCCTGTTCACAAGTTGCTGTTTGGAAAAAAGCCACTGTGGTTTATTAGGGAGTGAGGGTGTCAATATCCTATAGGGCAGTGATGGCGAACCTTTTTGAGACCGAGTGCCCAAACTGTAACCCAAAACCCAATAAATTATCGCGGAGTGCCAACACGGCAATTTAACCTTAAAACTCTTTGGATCCACAATTGCGGACCCACAAATTACAGTCGTGTGAATGGAGCTTTACAGAGCTTGTACTGAAAGGTCTGTACACAGTACAATCTGCCCCCAGTGGCCCCCCACACACAGTACAATCTGCCCTGCAGTGGTCCCCCCACACACAGTACAATCTGTCCCGCAGTGGCCCCCACACACAGTACAATCTGCCCTGCAGTGGCCCCCACAGACAGTACAATCTGCCAGGGGGCCACACGGTGGCTCAGTGGTTAGCACTGCAGCTTTGCAGCGCTGGAATCCTGGTGTTCGAATCCCAAGGGCATAAAACCATCTGCAAGGAGTTTGTATGTTCTCCCGGTGTTTGCATGGATTTCCATCCCATATTCCAAAGACATACTGATAGGGAAAAATGTACATTGTGAGCTCTATGTGGGGCTCACAATCTACATAAAAAAAAAAGAAAAAAAAAAGACAGTACAATCTGCCCTGCAGTGGCCCCCACAGACACAGGACAATCTGCCCCGCAGTGGCCCCCACACACACTACAATCTGCCCTGCAGTGGCCCCCACAGACAGTACAATCTGCCCCGCGATGGCCCCCCCATGGGATTATACCTCCACAGTATACTCCACAGTAGCCCCCTCCCCACACAGCATGAAATGGTCCACAGTAGCCCCCTCCCCACACAGCATGAAGTGGTCCACAGTAGCCCCCTCCCCACACAGCATGAAATGGTCCACAGTAGCCCCCTCCCCACACAGCATGAAATATTCCACAGTAGCCCCCTCCCCACACAGCATGAGATGGTCCTCAGTAGCCCCCTGCCCAGACAGCATGAAATATTCCACAGTAGCCCCCTCCCCACACAGCATGAGATGGTTCACAGTAGCCCCTTCCCCACACAGCATAAAATATTCCACAGTAGTTCCCCCTCCCTAACAGCACAAAATGGTCCAGAGCAGCCCCCTCCCCAGACAATACACATATACACTAACCTGAAGGGCCGCCGGGCGTCCTCTCTTTCTCCTATACACTACGGGCGCTGATGACTTACGTCATCATGTCCGCGCCGGTGCAGAGGTCACACTCTGTATAGTCAATGTAGGCCGTGCGTACCGCGCGGCCTACACTGAAAGCTTTCAGCTGGATGTGCATTTGCACATCCAGCTGAAAGCAGCGATCGCTCGCTAACGGGGAATCCTGTACCGGATTCCCCGTTACTGAGCGATCCGGGCGACCGCAACCGTGCCAGCATAGAGGGCTCTGCGTGCCCTCTCTGGCACGCGTGCCATAGGTTCGCCATCACTGCTATAGGGCATATATAGGTGTATATACAATTGCCCCTCCCTAGTTATTTCTTCACTTTTGTATGGACTGAACAGGTGGAACACAATCATTTTGTTTTACTTTTTGGATTGGTTTTAAAGGATATCAATAAAAGTGAAATTTTATGTGTTTATTTTTTTGGGCAGATAGTGTCATTTGTCCCTCTGTGATTAAGTACACAGTCTCATCTAATGCAGTAGAGTTTAAACAGGAGTAGTGAACAAGTATTGTTCCACACAGTAGTCATTATACGATAGGCGAGCCTGAACAACAGTAGAACAGAATGAGGGGCGAGTCAGGTAGGGGACTAAGGAGGAGGCTGCGCACTAGTGGGTGCGATTGAGTCAAAAATGTGTGTGCCCTGACGGCACACTGGAAAAACAATAGGCTTGTTTACATGGTATGGACATGTGAGGATGGGCAGCGCCTTACAACTATATTCTATGAGCGCAACACTTTGTCTATAGATGGGAGGGGGTGATAGAGATAGGAAAGTACAGATGGGAGTAAGAGGGAGTTTGCGTCTACGAGTCTAATTCGCATCCAGGTGACTATGGACTTCCTTGTTTGGTTATTATCAAGATAAATTCAACAGGTGCGAGATTACTGTTGTATCATGTTTAACCACTAGATGGAGATATTCTGTTATTAATGGATATACAGAGATCATAAAGTGTAGTCTGAGAGGAGATGAATGGGGAATTCCTAAGAGAAATCCCTCATAGGGACAGTAATAAGAGAATAAGGGAGAGATAGAAGGAAACAAGAACTAGAGGAGACACTAAGGAAAGAGAAGGGAGTGAAAGGCAAATGTAGGAGTTATGAGGGACGGGAACTCAAGGACAGAGGTGCTATTCGTTGGCTGGTATATATGAGAGAGAAGTTCCGGGGTGGCAATAGAAGGTATGTAGAGAAGTAGGGAAGAGCGGAGGCAAAGAGAAATGAAAACTGTGTATACAGCAACCAATATCAACATCACATAAAAATTAGGCATTTGAAATCCCCGTAGGGTCCAGTCCCCAGCCGCCACCCGGAGCCACGGGACCCAGGGCCTACGCCCAGGACCCCGAGGCCCCGGACGGGGGCAAGGGCCCGAGAATACATATTATAGAGTCAACATATTGAAACATATGTGAGCCATGTCACCTTCAGTTCGTTAAGATCAACCGGAGGCGGCCCTGGTGACCCAAAATCTTCGTAATAGCACCCGCTGGCACAAATATGCAGTAAGGGTAGTGACACTCCGATATTCGGTTGTAGCATTTGAATTAGAGTCCTAGATGCGGAGTGTGGTATTCTATGGTTAAACAGGGGAGAGGTGGGAAGGAAGGTCTCCCGGACCAGGGAGAGACAATGTGGGCGATACTGGTAAAGCGTACGGTTGCGGCTAGAATGGGGGATGATATAGATGGGTATCACTGGTTAAGTGGCGCTATTAAAGTGGGTGGAAGGGGGATATGCAAACTCACATGTCCAATGTCCCTGCGAGCACCGGGATTTCCAGATCAAGAGTTGGCGCATCAGTCATGGTCTCGCGGACGTTGCTTGTCCAGCAACCACTTGGCTTTCGGTGACTTGTCAGGCGGTCTTTTGATTAAGGCTGAGTCGGGTATCTCCGGGAGAGAAGTGATGTCTTCTGGAATAGGCAGCCACGATGGTATGGGGATTGGAGTAACATCTAGAACGTTCCATACCGCTTCAAGATCATCCGGTGTGCGTACCACAAGCCTTCTTCCTTGTTTAAGTATGGCCAGGCCAAAGGGAAATAACCACGCATACGGGATGCCTTTTTCTTTCAAAATTTCAAGTAAGGGTCTCAGGACCCTCCTTTTGGCTAGTGTTGTTGGAGCAATGTCCTGAAACATTTGTATTTCGTGTTGTTCGTGCAGGATTGGGCGCTTTTCTCTGGCGGATGTCAGTATTGCAGTAGTGTCAACGGTTGATAGTAGGCCGCATATGACATCTCTTGGGGGCTCATTCCCCCTTGGTTTTGGACGCACCGCCCGATGGATCCTTTCGATTTGTACAGCGGCTGCTCTATCTGGACCAAGTATGGAGGAGAAGACCGACATGGCGACATCTCTTAAGGATTCAGGTAGGTAGGATTCTGGTAGTCCTTTAATTCTCAGGTTGCGCCTGCGGTTCCTGTTTTCAAGATCCTCGATGAGGTCGTATGTCCTGTTCAGGTGGCTATGGTGGAGAGATAGAAACTGAGAGGAGGAGGTAGCATGGTCTGCTAGGGATATAGAGGTATCTTCCAGTCTCTCTACTCTCCTATCCATTCGATTCATGTCCGCCCTCATTTCACTTATTTCGGCCAAGACTGGTGCTATAGCCTGGGCTAATGAGAGGACCCCTTGAATGTATATGATGAGGGGGCACATGGTGTCACTGTCCCCAGGAGTTTATATTAATTATTTATTTCGATAAATTTAATCTAATTTGGTTTGGTCTTCTTTTATTATCCCCCTATTTCTTGAGGTAATTCTACAAGATGGTGCTTACCAGTTGGGGTTAAGCAAGGTCAGCTGTGCCCTTGGCATGAGTAGGTTCTGGAAGTTTCTTTCTTGATAATCTGCCCAGTAACGGCCTAGCAGCGGATTGCCAGATGTTTCTGCCCAGCAACGAGCTTATCAGCTGATTGGACAGCTGTTTGTGAAAGGCGGGAAATTTGCAGATAAAAGACTGCTCAGCTGGTAGCTCTGTGAGAGTTCCTGAGGAGACCAGCTGGAGGAAGTCAACGCCCACCTATCTACTATGGAGGAACTATTGAAGAAGCTAATGGAGAGAGCTGAATCTGCTGGCGGAGAAGAATGGCTCCAGAGTTGCCTCTCACAGCCGGAGACAAGTGGGACATTGCGCAGCCAAGCCGAAGTACTCACCTTGTCGGATGTCGGGAGCGGAGGAGAAAGACAGCCTGCTGTCTCTGCCGGCGAAACTTCAATGCCGGCGAAGAGAAGCTGACGGAGCCGCGCGGCCTATACCCCGCCCACTGACGTCAGGCGGGGTTCAGCGAGTGCAGGCAGCCGGATCAGGGGAGAGCAGCGTGTGGAGCCCGGATGGAGGGAGAGACCGCAGCTGCAGCAGGAGAGCGGCGGTTGCCGCGAAGACGCCGCCCTGGAGCCCAGCAGACCCCAAGGCAGTAGAGGTCAGAGGAGCATGGCGGGGGGGAGCGCGGGGGGGTCGCGGGACACGCAACGGCGGCATGATAGCCCATGTCCCCCCAGGCACCCTTATCAGGGTATCTCGGGTGAGAGACAGGGAAGGAGCTATAGCCTGGGATCACAACATCATTCTGAGTTGTGGCAGCTGCCGGTTGTAGATGTACCTGCCCCTCTTGCGTCCCCTGCTGTGGTGCAGAAGACAAGTTTACAGCACAGAGATGGATCCGGTGCCACTGATGACAGCTTTCAAAATCCACATCAATCCTCTGGTATAGGCCAGGAGGCCGCAACGGCTGGTGAGAACATCCATGTCAAGTCTGTGTTGAGATTTAATGCAGTTAATTAACAATTTTGCTAGTGCTTCTAAAGCATCTTCTATATCAGAGGCTTGGATTAAGCCTTCTAGTGTGATTAGCAATGTTTGTAGTGATGCGAATGTTAACCCGGTTATTGAAAAAGGGTCAGGAGTATCTGAAACTTGTGTGAAGGAAGCAATGGCTTGTGAAATTTCCCCGTTTGGCTTTCATTTGAATATTTCTGTGAAAGAGCGGATCTGGAAATTAGAATTTGTTGAATTACTGTCATTGCTTCCTTCCGCAAAGGAAACATTAGTTAAGGTTGATAATAAATAAATAAATAAATAAATAAATAAAATGATGAAAGAAAGCGAGTTGCACCGCGTTCTTTCCACAATTGGTTGCAGGCCTTCTGCATATACGCTGCGGTACTAAAAAAAAAAAAAAAAAACATCCAAATTTATGTTCAGGGCTGTTCCAACATATAGTTATAATTCTAGAAGCTTACAGAAATTTTGGAGGGATGGCCTGGTTTACATATGTTGAATTATTTCATCAAAAAATAGCAGTGTACCCCTCCCTAAAATGGGGTGTAAAAGATGTTGGATTATGGTTGAATCTCATGTTACCGCAGCGGAATGCTCCAGTAAGGCAATCTACTCCTACTCAACCTACCATGAGGAAAGGAGTATGTTTTGCTTTTAATGAATCTTCATGTAGATGGTTTAATAATTGTAGGTACCGTCATGAATGTTCCTTTTGTGGCGGTGCCCACCTCATGTCAAAATGCTTTAGAAAGAATGCACTGTCAACAGCAGCCTAGTACAAAGGAGTTCTGATAATTTTAAGTCTGTTAATTTACATAAGCAAGTAGTGGCTAAGAAAATTGAAAAAGAATTAGAGTCAGGTAGGATAGCAGGCCCATTTTTGGACCCACCTTTCCTTAACTTTAGAATTTCCCCTTTGGGTATCGTTCCTAAGAAAGAACCTGGGTAATTTAGATTAATACACCACTTGTCCTACCCCAGGCATCATTCTCTGAATGATGAATTATTAAAAGAAGAATGTACAGTTGAATATGCTTCTTTTGATGATGCATTGGTATTGTTAAGGAGATGCAGGCATGGGGCCTGGCTTGCAAAGGCGGATATTAAGTCTGCTTTTCGCTTGCTGCCAGTACACCTGAAAGGTTTTAATTCGTTAGGTTTTCAGTTCGATGGTAGGTATTATTTCGACAAGTGTCTTCCTATGGGATTTAGTAGGTCATGTAGTTATTTTGAAGCTTTTTCTTCATTTTTGCATTGGGTATTGGAGAAAGAAGCGGGTAATGTTAATATTGTTCATTATCTTGATGATTTCTTGTTTGTAAGTAGTTCGGATTCTGATGGTTGTAGTTTGTTATTGTCTAAGTTTTTAGAGATTTGTAATTGTTTTGGAATCCCGATTGCAGATGAAAAGACTGTGTTACCTTGTTTGTCATTAGAATTTTTAGGAATAGTTATTGACTCAGAAAAAATGGAATTTCATTTACCCATAGAGAAAATTGTTAAGATGAAAGCATTGCTAGTTGATTTTTTTAGCTAGAGCTAAAGTCACACTAAAACAGTTGCAATCGCTCCTAGGTTTGTTAAATTTTGCTGGGCGAGTAATTCCGATCGGTAGAGTTTTTTGTAAACGTTTATACAGAGCTACGTGTGGTTTACAGTCACCACAGTCACACATCAGATTGACTAGAAGTCTAAAAGAGGATTTAAATCTATGGCTAGAGTTTCTTTCACATTATAACGGTTCTAGTTGTTGGCAGTCAGAGTTCATTGAGTCAGATGCATTTCAGTTATTTACTGATGCAGCTGGTGGAATTGGGTATGGAGCTTTTTGTCAGGGCCTGTGGTCAGCGGAGCATTGGCCTAAGGTTTGGTTTGAGAATGATATTGTGAAGAACATTGTTTTACTGGAATTATTCCCTGTAGTAGTAGCAGTAGTTATATGGGGTTTAGTTTTCCAAAATAAATTTTTTTTATTGTATTCAGATAATCAAGGAGTGGTATTTGCTATCAACACACTCTCTTCTAAGTCAGAAATGGTGGTTAAATTGTTACTGCTTTTAGTTTTGTGTTGCTTGAAGTTTAACGTGTGGATTAAAGCGAGATATGTAGCAGGGAGAAATAATGTTATAGCCGATTCCTTATCTTGTTTGCAGCTAGATCAATTTTTTACCCTGGTACCGAATGCAGAGAGATTTGGGATTCCGTGTCCAGTACATCTTTGGGACCTTATTTGGGATTGATTGGTGAGAATTTAAGAGCATCCATTGCGCCGAGAACATGGACTGATTACTCGGCTGCATGGAAAGACTGGATTTAATTTTGTAATTCAATAGGAGTTAATTGCCTAGCAACTAATGTAGCCTTAGTATTGATTTTTATCTGTGATCTTATGCAAAAAGGTTTATCAAGTGCATCAATTCAGAAGCAATTAGCTGGAATATCATTCTTTCTGAAGTTGTCAGGTAATCCAACTTTAGCTCCCCAATTTTGGTGAAACAAATGTTGAAGGGGCATCACAGAATGGTACCTCCTCAACCAAGAAGAATGCCAATATCAATTGCATTATTAGAGAAATTATGGGAGGTGTTAGAAGTGATCTGTTTTAATCAATTTGAGTTATCTTTATTTAGAACTGCTTTTACAGTTGCCTTTTTTGCAGCGTTGCGGATTTCAGAGTTGGTGGCAGAAAACAGCTGTTCTAAATCAGGTTTGGATATAAAAGATGTTCAATTGGATGATAACATATTGACAATTTTCTTGCGAAGGTCCAAAACTGATCTATTGGCAAAGGGTTGTTTTATTCAATTATATGCATTGCAGCAGAGGAATATTTGTCCCATTGCTATTGTAGCAAAGTGGTTAGTAACAAGACCCAATACGGTTGGTAACTTTTTGCTACATGCAAATCTTAAGCCGTTAACAAAGTTTCAATTCAACTCTGTCCTTAGAAAATGTTTATGTCAGTTGGGTTTGCAACATTTTAAAATCTCAGCTCATTCTTTCAGGATTGGAGCTGCTACTGAAGCAGCAAGAATGGGTCTAGATGATGCTATAATAAAAAAGATTGGCAGATGGGAATCACATCGTTTTAAGCTGTACATAAGACCTGAATTATTGTTGTTGTAACTGGTTTTGCTTTATTCTAGGTGATCCATTAATAATTTGGCTAATTGGTCATTCTTTTATTTATTGTGCCCTGAAGAGAGCGCAAGTGAGAAATTACAAGGAGAATTTATCATTTGATTTAAATACTGTGAGAATTTTCTGGAAGGGCATCCGCGGTATGATGTGGAAGTCCTTGATTAGCGAAGTTAGAAAGTTAAGTTTTTATGGCCAAATCCTCATGTAATTATTATTCATTTAGGTGGGAATGATATTGGCAAAGTTAATATATTGGATCTTATGTCAGAAATGAAAAGAGATTTGGCATTCTTAAAATGCTTATATCCTGATGTTATTTTGGTTTTCTCTGAAGTTAGTTCCCAGGTTAGTTTGGCACAATAGTGCAACTAATTTTTTGGATAGAATTAGAAAGCGGTTAAACAGATCCATGTCTAAATACTTACCTTGTTTAGGTGGTTTTTCCTATCGCCACATTGATTTAGAAGGTTTTATTTCAGGGCTTTATAGGAAAGATGGTGTTCATTTAATGATGTTGGTAACAATATTTTTAATGTAGGGTTATAAAATATGATTGAAAATGGGCTGTTGGTGTTTGGGGGGGGGGGGCTTGACTAGTTAGTCAAGGCCATGTGGGGGTTTTAGTCGCCCAGCTATCGCTGGGAGGACTGTAAGTTTACTGTATTGTTATTTGGTTTTATGGTATTTTGGTTCTAATTATTTATTTAATATTTATAAAGTTTGAAGTTTTAATGATGATTTAATTATTTATTTATTGTTGGATTGGTAACCCCATAAATAAAACACCACGGCCATTTATCTTCCATTAAAAAGTTGTGTTTTTATTTCATTGATTTGAAGTTTAAAGTTAATTTAATGAAGGTTGTTTTTTCCTGTGGGTCATGTGACACCATGAGAGGCCCCCTTGAATGTATATGATGAGGGGGCACATGGTGTCACTGTCCCCAGGAGTTTATATTAATTATTTATTTCGATAAATTTAATCTAATTTGGTTTGGTCTTCTTTTATTATCCCCCTATTTCTTGAGGTAATTCTACAAGATGGTGCTTACCAGTTGGGGTTAAGCAAGGTCAGCTGTGCCCTTGGCATGAGTAGGTTCTGGAAGTTTCTTTCTTGATAATCTGCCCAGTAACGGCCTAGCAGCGGATTGCCAGATGTTTCTGCCCAGCAACGAGCTTATCAGCTGATTGGACAGCTGTTTGTGAAAGGCGGGAAATTTGAAGATAAAAGACTGCTCAGCTGGTAGCTCTGTGAGAGTTCCTGAGGAGACCAGCTGGAGGAAGTCAAAGCCCACCCACCCGCCCAATATGTCAATTATGGACTGTAGTGGAGTTTTATTAGTGGGGGTTTTAGTCGCCCAGCTATCCCTGGGAGGACTGTAAGTTTACTGTATTGTTATTTGGTTTTATGGTATTTTGGTTCTAATTATTTATTTAATATTTATAAAGTTTGAAGTTTTAATGATGATTTAATTATTTATTTATTGTTGGATTGGTAACCCCATAAATAAAACACCACGGCCATTTATCTTCCATTTACCCCTTCCCGCCGATGGCATTTTTTGATTTTCGTTTTTCGTTTTTGACTCCCCTCCTTCTAAACCCCATAACTTTTTTATTTCTCCGCTCCCAGAGTCATATGAGGTCTTAATTTTTGCGGGACAATTTTTTCTTCATGATGCCACCATTAATTATTCTATATAATGTACTGGGAAGCAGGAAAAAAATTCAGAATGGGGTGGATTTGAAGAAAAAATGCATTTCTGCGACTTTCTTACGGGCTTTGGTTTTACGGCGTTCACTGTGCAGCCAAAATGACATGTCCCCTGTATTCTGTGTTTCGGTACGGTTCCAGGGATACCAAATTTATATGGTTTTATTTACATTTTGACCCCTAAAAAAAATTCCAAAACGGTGTTAAAAAAATTTTTTTCTAAAAGTCGCCATATTCCGACGGCCGTAACTTTTTTATACATAGGTGTACGGGGATGCATAGGGCGTCTTTTTTTGCGGGGTCGGGTGTACTTTGTAGTTCTACCATTTTCGGGAAATGTTATTGCTTTGATCACTTTTTATTCAAATTTTTATCAGAATTAAAACAGTGAAAAAACGGCGGTTTGGCACTTTTGACTATTTTTCCTGCTACGGCGTTTACCGAACAGGAAAAATATTTTTATAGATTTGTAGAGCGGGCGATTTCGGACGCGGGGATACCTAACATGTATGTGTTTCACAGTTTTTAACTACTTTTATATTTGTTCTAGGGAAAGGGGGGTGATTTGAACTTTTAATACTTTTTATATTTTTTTATATTTTTTTTTACTTTTTTTTTTAATTTTTTTTTTGCATTTATTAGACCCCCTAGGGGTGTTGAACCCCAGGGGGTCTGATCACTAATGCAATGCATTACAATGCTAATGCATTGCAATGCATTGCAAAAAATCATCATCTCTTTTGCAGGCTGTATACACCAGCCTGCAAAAGAGAGAATTTGCAGACTGGCTGGGAGCCCTTAACAAGGCTCCCGGCTGTCATGGCAACGGCGGGTCGGCCCTGGAGCATGCTCCAGGAGCCGGCGATCCCAGCCAAAATGGCGACGCCCATGCGCCGCCGGGAAGATGGCGCCTCCGGCGCCTTTGACAGCAGCGCCGGAGGGGTTAATGCCTCCGATCGGTCCGGGGACCGATCGGAGGCATTAGAGCCGGTTGTCTACTGCTTAAATCAGTAGACACCCTGCGGCTATGACGGCCGCCCGGCTCCCGGGCGGTCGCCATAGTTACAGACCCGACACGCGCCGTACTATTACGGCGCATGTCGGGAAGGGGTTAAAAAGTTGTTGTGTTTTTATTTCATTGATTTGAAGTTTAAAGTTAATTTAATGAAGGTTGTTTTTTCCTGTGGGTCATGTGACACCATGCTTTCTTGAGATAAGCCCTGGAAATTGGCAGGGTAGTATTATCACCTCTGTCCTGGCTCGCCATGCTCTCCGCATCGGAGTCGTCCAACGTATCTCCCGCTCTCATGTCGGCCGGCGCCATCTTGCGCGCCGCTGCCGGAGACTGCTGTGACTTCTTTCGGAAGAATTTATGTACTTCTGAGGGTGGTTGCTTGCTGATAGGGGTTCCTGGTGGGTCCCCCGATCTGTCTCTTCCGTTTTTCCCCATTTTCTGAGGGTAAGCTTCGGTAGAACCCAGGTTTTGGCTCTGTTGTAGACGGAGCTACAGGCTCAGTAGTCCATCCACCATGACGATCAGGCTCCGCCCCCTCGTCTCGTGTATCTTATGACATTCTAGTAGAATACCCGTCGGCTTCACTCGCGCAAAATATGTTTAATTATTGATTATATTATAGTAAAATTTTCCATGTCACACTACAGTAAATCTATTTTTCTACTTTAATTTTTTTATTATTTTGCCATTTTATTAATTTGTCATAACATTGATGTGAACAACTTTTTTTTATTTCAACATTTTTATTGTTTTTACATATTCAATACATATTATGTAATAGAAACTATTATAACTATTTTTTGAACTATTTTTACTCAAAGATTAAAATTTCTGCCCCTTACACAAACATATAAAACAATTACACCCAATTAACAATATAGTGCAGCCCTTCCCCCCTCCCTCCAATGTAATTTATAAGTAGTTCACAGACAAAAGAGTAAAATTGGATTCCAGTTACACAACTATCTATTGTCGGGCTTCAGTGATGAAAGCTCCCTGTATAGTAAGAAATAATGACAATCTTACTATCAGGCTGTTTTCACCTGACCAATATTGCTGCTCAGTAAGGCTGCTTGCACACTACAGTAACATTACAGTCTCCGGGCCGTAGATTCTACATCTCCATAGACTTCTATGGAGCCTGCAAAATTCACAGCTTTGTGCACAAAGAAGTCTATGGAACCGCCAAATCCATGGCCTGGAGGCCCGTGAAAAATACTGCAGTGTGAAAACAGCCACTAAGGATACCAGACTTGTTATGCCAGTGCATGCGTGCATGCACGTGTGTGGTCTGTGTATATGTATGCGTGTATGTGCGCATATGATCCATGTGTTTGTGCGTGCGCAGTGCAAGTGTCCATGTGTGTGGTAGTTGTGTGTGAGTACGCATGTGCTCTGTTCGTCCGTGTGTGTAGTGTGCATCCATCTGAGTGTGTTTGTGTGCGTGTTTGGTACTTGCGTGCATGCGCGTGTGTGTGGTATTTATTGGGTGGTGTTGGTGTTGTGTGTGTCTAGAGTGGTCTAGTGTTTGTGTGGTGTTGTGCTTGTGGGTTGGTGTATGTGTGCTGTCTGTGTGATGTTGATATGGTGTCTGAGCTATTTGTGTGTTGTGTGTGGTGGTGCGGCCCCTTTAGCAGCGACTCTTTGAAGCTGTTGTTATTATCCGTCCCTGTGCTAGCAAGATTTAGCTTGCACAGAATTCTGCTACTGTGGGTGGAGAGGGGGCGTTCAAAATTTCACCCAAATTGGGCGAGAATTGTGGATTTGTATAGAGCAGACTACTACAGATTTTAAGTTTTATATATATATATATATATATATATATATATATATATTTATATAGATCCAATAAAGGTTACGTTTATTGGCACAACCTTATATCTCACCGTACCCATCTTTCCTTTCCCATAGTCTACAGTCCATACATAACCAGCTCTATTTTGACCTTGTTCACATATCTGTGTCGTCTTCAAAATGTGTCCATGTGTTCCCTGGTCTGGGCCTATGATATTGTAGCCCTTTGTAATGGCCTAAGCCTCCAGAATATGGATGTTGGATTTCATTGTAGCTTTATAATTCGGTACCATAGATGTCTTTATGGCCTACACAGAAGACTGAACATTACTCTATAGGAATATACAGCGTATAGAGGTTTATTATATGGTCATATCCAGGTCTATGGGCATTTGTTTTCACTATAAAGCTCAGTCAGGAATCTGAAACCTGCCGAAACATGACAGATGCCCCAATCTAGAAAAGGATGGGTGGATGCAGAACACCCTCACTAATTTTATGTCAGTGAAGTCTTAATGAAGTGAACTGACCACATTCTGCAACCAACGCTATATTTAGGATGAGGGTGCAGTGGAAGAGGCGCTGGCTTTTGATTTTCTAATCAACAAACGTTCCTCCTGAGCAGATGTCTTGTGGGGTCTGCCGGGGGGAGAGATGTGGGGTGCACGATGTACTGTGTTGGGGAGAGATGTAGATCTCATAAAGGTTACGTTTATTAGCACAACCTCATATCTCACAGTACCCATCTTTCCTTTCCCATAGTCTACAGTCCATACATAACCAGCTTTATTTTGACCTTGTTCACATATCTGTGTTGTCTTCAAAATGTGGGGTGCAGGGTGTACTGTGTGGGGGAGAGATGTGGGGTGCACAGTGTACTGTGTGGGAGAGATGTGGGGTGCAGGGTGTACTGTGTGTGGGGGAGAGATGTGGGGTGTACTGTGTGGGAGAGATGTGGGGTGCAGGGTGTACTGTGTGGGAGGGAGTTGTGGAGTGCAGAGTGTATTGTGTGGGAGGGAGTTGTGGGGTGCAGGGTGTACTGTGTGGGAGGGAGCTGTGGGGTGCAGGAAGGGGTTAAAATATGAAATGCAGCAGTGCTGTTTAGTGGCGGGGGCTGCAGTCAATGTACACACTTATTTTGGCTTATGATTAGACCTACTGTTATCCCTCTATTCAGCTACCTCTATTATCCTGACTTAGAAACATTTCTTACATTTCACCAGGTCTAGTCTGGTTCCTTCTAGAGGTGGGACCACTACTTATTGGCTGCCCTATATAGGCTGAGATTGACAGACATTGATCTACAGAGATCCTACAATGTAATAGTATACAGGTAGAGACCTGGCAGGTCTATATATTTGACAATTGTAGACTCGCATCACGTTATAACATTCATAGAAATGGCCAAATCTTGGATTTTTCTCTCCACAAGAATCATTTCTAATCCACCTCTCAGGCCTGGTCCACATCTCACATCTCACGTTCTGTGAAGACATTACTGCAGCTCAGCTCATACAATGTCCACAGAACTGCAGAAATTTCTTCACATTAAACATTTTACAAATTGAAACACAGAAACATATTTTTAACAACTTTTATTTAAAATCAGTTGGAGAATGAGGTATTGGTTATAGTTTTGCCAAAATGTAAAAAAGTTCTATTAAATTGTTCTTTAAAAAAAATAAATAAATAAATAAGATGCGAAAAAATATTTTGGCAAAAATATGTAAGCTCGCAACCCACGTCAAGGGTCCTCATTTTCTTGCGAGTCCCTACTCTAACTAAGGGTAAGTTCACATGACAATTTTTGGTCCGGAACCTGAGGCGGAGGCCGCCTCAGGTTCCGGACCAAAAGCCAGGTGGCCGCGACTGAAAGCCGGTGCACTGCACCATCATCCAGCCGCGCACTCCACTCCGGATTAGGCCTAATGAATGGGCCTAGTCCGGAGGAGGGAGTGTCTTCAGGCCGAATTGTAAGGCAACTCGGCCTGAAGAATGAGCACCTCGCTTCTTTTTTCCGTGAGTCGAAAGAAACGGCTCCCGAAAAAAACTCCTGAGTGGCTCCCATTGATTTCAATGGGAGACATCTTTTTGGTCAGGATTTTGAGCCGGATACGGCCTCAAAATCCTGACCAAAAAACTCCATGTGAACTTACCATAACAAAGCAAACCTGTCTAACTAAATGGCAGTAAGGGGGCATTCACACAGACTTTTGTGGTGCTGTTTTGGCAACAAAACTCGTGTGAAGAATCAGCGCTGTAAAAACAGAATCCCATTGAGTTCAATGGGTTCCATCTTACCCGTGTTAGACATTGAACTGAATGGGATTCTGTTTTTACAGCGCTGATTCTTCACACTAGTTTTGTGGCAAAATCAGCGCCACAAAACTCCGTATGAATGTAACCTAAAGGTAAACTTCTGACGTCTTCTATTTTTTCAGTGAATGATTGACGAGACGCGGAGGACATGGGAAAAACTAATTTTATACCTTTTATTAGCAATAAGCAGAGGAGCCATTATTAATAATAAGGGCTTGTATTATATCCTACTAAATAATGGGGGTTGTGGTTCTTATCTCAGGTCCATGGAGTCTGAGCTCCTGTGATAGTCCATCTGACCATCCATAAATAAGGTCCTGAGATAAGAACCACAACCCTATGATCCAGAAGAAGGCAAAGAAAAACCCCGGAGATCTACATCTCAGGGGAAAAAATAATTCCTTCCTGACCCCAAATATGGCGATCGGTGATATAACCCTGGATCATGTCTATCCATCTGCCTACTGCTGACCAGAAACCTGACGCCCGCTCCGAAGAGCTTACAGTCTAGAAATACTGCCCGAAGGCTCACAATGTATATATATATATATATATATATATATATATATATATACATATATATATATATATATAGTAACATACTGTATATATCAGGGGTAGGTATGACGCTGAGTGGTGAGGAACGCCCCAGTACTAGTCTATGGACGGGTACTGTCAGGAGGGGGGGGGGCGTTCCTCACAGCTCAGTGTCATGGTTGGGCGGTAATGAATGACTCCTCACAGTACAGTGCTACGGACAGACTATCAGGAGGGGCGTTCCCGGCTAGTCTGTCAGGTACACCCTTCTGACAGTGGAGAGCTCCCGGTAAATGCACCAATAGCTCTTCACCGGGGGCACATAAAGGGAAAACAGACAGTGCGCTGAATGCAGTTAACCCAATCATGGCCCTCACATTAACCTCTGTGTGCTTTACATAAAGGTTACTGATATATGAGACATATGGAGTTAATAATTAAGTATCTTCATCATTAAGGTCCTTTATTATTATATCCAACCCTTATATGAGGAACATGATGGGGCTAATTGCTATTAACGTGAGGCACATGGACTTACTACAACTATATTAATAACCAAATGCCTGACATTGCCCACCCCCATACCCACCAGTCCCCTACCCCCAACCCAGCGTGAGGCACACGGACTTACTACAACTATATTAATAACCAAATGCCTGACATTGCCCACCCCCATACCCACCAGTCCCCTCACCCCAACCCCGCGTGAGGCACATGGACTTACTACAACTATATTAATAACCAAATGTCTGACATTGCCCACCCCCATACCCACCAGTCCCCTACCCCCAACCCAGCGTGAGGCACATGGACTTACTACAACTATATTAATAACCAAATGCCTGACATTGCCCACCCCCATACCCACCAGTCCCCTCACCCCAACCCCGCGTGAGGCACATGGACTTACTACAACTATATTAATAACCAAATGCCTGACATTGCCCACCCCCATACCCACCAGTCCCCTACCCCCAACCCAGCGTGAGGCACATGGACTTACTACAACTATATTAATAACCAAATGCCTGACATTGCCCACCCCCATACCCACCAGTCCCCTCACCCCAACCCCGCGTGAGGCACATGGACTTACTACAACTATATTAATAACCAAATGCCTGACATTGCCCACCCCCATACCCACCAGTCTCCCTACCCCAACCCCGCGTGAGGCACATGGACTTACTACAACTATATTAATAACCAAATGCCTGACATTGTCCACCCCCATACCCACCAGTCTCCCTACCCCCAACCCAGCGTGAGGCACATGGACTTACTACAACTATATTAATAACCAAATTCCTGACAATGCCCACCCCCATACCCACCAGTCCACCCCACACCCCGCATGAGGCAGATGGAGTTCTTCTCCTCTCCTCTTCTTCTTTTCAAGAGTCCGAAGTCTCACAATGTATATAGATATATATGTAGTAATATGTATATAATATAAAACAATCCCCTCTAATGATGGTAGTTATCCTGCTCCAGAGAACTTACAGACTAGTAAGAAATCCTCTCTATGATGATACATAATAAATGATGACCATGATGGCTGCTTATCTGCGGGGCAGGGGCGGCTACACGGCAACGTCAGCCACAACACACATCACACAGTCAAAGACTACTGTGTAGTGGTCAAATTCCGGCATCACCGCCAGTAACGTGAATGTGGTTCTGTCTCGATGACTCACAAGGGCTCAATGATGGTCTGACCACCAGTTGAAGCCGTTGCCAGAATATAGCAGATTACGTGCTTGTCATAACGCAACCACATTCACTTCCATTAAATGGAAAAGCCCTAACACTGTAATCTCCAACCACATGACATATGCTGCAGCCAAAGCTGCCATGTAGCCCCAACCTCAGAGATAGGAGCCATCCTGGTCATCATTAGCCCTAGACTAAAAGAGAGGATTCCTGCCAATAAAGTCAGTTTTAAAGAGGACCTTTCATGGGTTTAAGCACAGGAAGAATTATATTCTGCTGGAAATTTGACAATGCTCTGAATTCAGCGCACTGTTGACTTTCCCGATCTGTGCCTTCTTCACAGCAGCGCCTATCGCGCTGTACAGTGTGAGCGGGGAGGAACGCACCCTCCCTCTTCTCACAGTGCTCGTCCATAGACGAGTATTATCAGGAGGGGAGGGGGCGTTCCTCCCCGCTCACACTGTACAGCGCGATAGGCGCTACTGTGGAGAAGGACGTCGTTCCTGACAGACTGTCAGGAACGCCTTTCTGACGGTGAAGAGCTACGGTACCGGCACCGATAGCTTTTCACCTGGGGCACAGATGGGGGAAGTCGACAGTGCGCTGAATTCAGAGCCCTGTTGGCTTTCCTGCGGTATATAATACTGCCTGTGCCCAAACCCATGAAAGGTCCTCTTTAAGATGCCTATTTACTTTAATCTATTCCTAAACTTAATCTATTCCGGAGAGTTCCTTCCAACCTTCCATGATAAGACCAGCCCTGCTCTTCTGAGCTTACAAACTAAAGGAAACCATCATTAATGTCTGCCCTGCTCCAAGGAGCTTACAAGCTAAAGGAAGGAACCCTCCATTCCCTTGTCTAATACCTGTATTGTTGATGTGTTGAGAAGATCTTGCGTAAAGAACTTCTGCAAATAAAAAACAAAAACAAAGGGAAAATCAAAATGATTTCTCTCCACTGCATCCTGACTGTGATGTCACATGGCCTTGTGATGTCATACGAGCTAGTGATGTTCCATGGGAGAATTAATCTAAGGTTATTTGGAGTTACTAAAATGAAAAATTTTGGCTCTGCCGACATTTGCACAAACATCAATTTCTAGTGAGTGTGGCTTATCAGATTGGGTGGAGCCTCCAAGATTCTGACATATCCACTGGGGCCTCCCCGATCCTGACATATCCACTGGGGCCTCCCCGATCCTGACATATCCACTGGGGCCTCCTTGATCCTGAAATATCTACTTGGGCCTCCCCGATCCTGACATATCCACTGGGGCCTCCCCGATCCTGACATATCCACTGGGGCCTCCCTGATTCTGACATATCCACTGGGGTTTCCCCGATCCGGACATATCCACTGGGGTCTCCCCAATCCTGCTACTGTACTGTACTGGGCTACTGTACATACCTGCTGTAGTCCTCCCCCGCCCCAGCATGCATGCCCCCTATAGTACTGGGCTAAATCTTCCCTATAGTACTTACCTGTTGTAGTCCTCGCCTCAGCATGGACCATCTTCATCTGTCAGCATCCTCTGAGCAGCTCCGGTAGTGTCAGGTCAATTTATACCTTTGCCATCATTGTGATGTCATCATGTTCTAGTGATGTCATAATGGTCTTGGAATTCCAATGCAAAAGGTCAACCTCATTTAAATACGCAGTAAAGGTCAACCTCATTTGCATATGACATCATTGTGATGTCATCATGTTCTAGTGATATCATAATGGTCTTGGAATTCCAATGCAAAAGGTCAACCTCATTTAAATACGCAGTAAAGGTCAACCTCATTTGCATATGACATCATTGTGATCTCATCATGTTCTAGTGATGTCATAATGGTCTTGGAATTCCAATGCAAAAGGTCAACCTCATTTAAATACGTTTAATACTTGGATGTGGTCTCGTGTATCTTATGACATTCTAGTAGAATACCCGGCGGCTTCGCTCGCGCAAAATATGTTTAATTATTGATTATGTTATAGTAAAATTTTCCATGTCACACTACAGTAAATCTACTTTTCTACTTTAATTTTTTTATTATTTTGACATTTTATTAATTTGTCATAACATTGATGTGAACAACTTTTTTTTATTTCAACATTTTTATTGTTTTTACATATTCAATACATATTATGTAGTAGAAACTATTACAACTATTTTTTGAACTATTTTTACTCAAAGATTAAAATTTCTGCCCCTTACACAAACATATAAAACAATTACACCCAATTAACAATATAGTGCAGCCCTTCCCCCCTCCCTCCAGTGTAATTTATAAGTAGTTCACAGACAAAAGAGTAAAATTGGATTCCAGTTACACAACTATCTATTGTCGGGCTTCAGTGATGAAAGCTCCCTGTATAGTAAGAAATAATGACAATCTTACTATCAGGCTGTTTTCACCTGACCAATATTGCTGCTCAGTAAGGCTGCTTGCACACTACAGTAACATTACAGTCTCCGGGCCGTAGATTCTACATCTCCATAGACTTCTATGGAGCCTGCAAAATTCACAGCTTTGTGCACAAAGAAGTCTATGGAACCGCCAAATCCATGGCCTGGAGGCCCGTGAAAAATACTGCAGTGTGAAAACAGCCACTAAGGATACCAGACTTGTTATGCCAGTGCATGCGTGCATGCACGTGTGTGGTCTGTGTATATGTATGCGTGTATGTGCGCATATGATCCATGTGTTTGTGCGTGCGCAGTGCAAGTGTCCATGTGTGTGGTAGTTGTGTGTGAGTACGCATGTGCTCTGTTCGTCCGTGTGTGTAGTGTGCATCCATCTGAGTGTGTTTGTGTGCGTGTGTGGTACTTGCGTGCATGCGCGTGTGTGGTATTTATTGGGTGGTGTTGGTGTTGTGTGTGTCTAGAGTGGTCTAGTGTTTGTGTGGTGTTGTGCTTGTGGGTTGGTGTATGTGTGCTGTCTGTGTGATGTTGATATGGTGTCTGAGCTATTTGTGTGTTGTGTGTGGTGGTGCGGCCCTTTTAGCAGCGACTCTTTGGCGCTGTTGTTATAATCCGTCCCTGTGCTAGCAAGATTTAGCTTGCACAGAATTCTGCTACTGTGGGTGGAGAGGGGGCGTTCAAAATTTCACCCAAATTGGGCGAGAATTGTGGATTTGTATAGAGCAGACTGCTACAGATTTTAAGTTTTATATATATATATATATATATATATATATATATATATATATATATATATGTATATATATAGATCCAATAAAGGTTACGTTTATTGGCACAACCTTATATCTCACCGTACCCATCTTTCCTTTCCCATAGTCTACAGTCCATACATAACCAGCTCTATTTTGACCTTGTTCACATATCTGTGTCGTCTTCAAAATGTGTCCATGTGTTCCCTGGTCTGGGCCTATGATATTGTAGCCCTTTGTAATGGCCTAAGCCTCTAGAATATGGATGTTGGATTTCATTGTAGCTTTATAATTCGGTACCATAGATGTCTTTATGGCCTACACAGAAGACTGAACATTACTCTATAGGAATATACAGCGTATAGAGGTTTATTATATGGTCATATCCAGGTCTATGGGCATTTGTTTTCACTATAAAGCTCAGTCAGGAATCTGAAACCTGCCGAAACATGACAGATGCCCCAATCTAGAAAAGGATGGGTGGACGCAGAACACCCTCACTAGTTTTATGTCACTGAAGTCTTAATGAAGTGAACTGACCACATTCTGCAACCAACGCTATATTTAGGATGAGGGTGCAGTGGAAGAGGCGCTGGCTTTTGATTTTCTAATCAACAAACGTTCCTCCTGAGCAGATGTCTTGTGGGGTCTGCCGGGGGGAGAGATGTGGGGTGCACGATGTACTGTGTTGGGGAGAGATGTAGATCTCATAAAGGTTACGTTTATTAGCACAACCTCATATCTCACAGTACCCATCTTTCCTTTCCCATAGTCTACAGTCCATACATAACCAGCTTTATTTTGACCTTGTTCACATATCTGTGTCGTTTTCAAAATGTGGGGTGCAGGGTGTACTGTGTGGGGGAGAGATGTGGGGTGCACAGTGTACTGTGTGGGAGAGATGTGGGGTGCAGGGTGTACTGTGTGGGGGAGAGATGTGGGGTGCACAGTGTACTGTGTGGGAGAGATGTGGGGTGCAGGGTGTACTGTGTGTGGGGGAGAGATGTGGGGTGTACTGTGTGGGAGAGATGTGGGGTGCAGGGTGTACTGTGTGGGAGGGAGTTGTGGAGTGCAGAGTGTATTGTGTGGGAGGGAGTTGTGGGGTGCAGGGTGTACTGTGTGGGAGGGAGCTGTGGGGTGCAGGAAGGGGTTAAAATATGAAATGCAGCAGTGCTGTTTAGTGGCGGGGGCTGCAGTCAATGTACACACTTATTTTGGCTTATGATTAGACCTATTGTTATCCCTCTATTCAGCTACCTTTATTATCCTGACTTAGAAACATTTCTTACATTTCACCAGGTCTAGTCTGGTTCCTTCTAGAGGTGGGACCACTACTTATTGGCTGCCCTATATAGGCTGAGATTGACAGACATTGATCTACAGAGATCCTACAATGTAATAGTATACAGGTAGAGACCTGGCAGGTCTATATATTTGACAATTGTAGACTCGCATCACGTTATAACATTCATAGAAATGGCCAAATCTTGGATTTTTCTCTCCACAAGAATCATTTCTAATCCACCTCTCAGGCCTGGTCCACATCTCACATCTCACGTTCTGTGAAGACATTACTGCAGCTCAGCTCATACAATGTCCACAGAACTGCAGAAATTTCTTCACATTAAACATTTTACAAATTGAAACACAGAAACATATTTTTAACAACTTTTATTTAAAATCAGTTGGAGAATGAGGTATTGGTTATAGTTTTGCCAAAATGTAAAAAAGTTCTATTAAATTGTTCTTTAAAAAAAATAAATAAATAAATAAGATGCGAAAAAATATTTTGGCAAAAATATGTAAGCTCGCAACCCACGTCAAGGGTCCTCATTTTCTTGCGAGTCCCTACTCTAACTAAGGGTAAGTTCACATGACAATTTTTGGTCCGGAACCTGAGGCGGAGGCCGCCTCAGGTTCCGGACCAAAAGCCAGGTGGCCGCGACTGAAAGCCGGTGCACTGCACCATCATCCAGCCGCGCACTCCACTCCGGATTAGGCCTAATGAATGGGCCTAGTCCGGAGGAGGGAGTGTCTTCAGGCCGAATTGTAAGGCGACTCGGCCTGAAGAATGAGCACCTCGCTTCTTTTTTCCGTGAGTCGAAAGAAACGGCTCCCGAAAAAAACTCCTGAGTGGCTCCCATTGATTTCAATGGGAGACATCTTTTTGGTCAGGATTTTGAGCCGGATACGGCCTCAAAATCCTGACCAAAAAACTCCATGTGAACTTACCATAACAAAGCAAACCTGTCTAACTAAATGGCAGTAAGGGGGCATTCACACAGACTTTTGTGGTGCTGTTTTGGCAACAAAACTCGTGTGAAGAATCAGCGCTGTAAAAACAGAATCCCATTGAGTTCAATAGGTTCCGTCTTACGCGTGTTAGACATTGAACTGAATGGGATTCTGTTTTTACAGCGCTGATTCTTCACACTAGTTTTGTGGCAAAATCAGCGCCACAAAACTCCGTATGAATGTAACCTAAAGGTAAACTTCTGACGTCTTCTATTTTTTCAGTGAATGATTGACGAGACGCGGAGGACATGGGAAAAACTAATTTTATACCTTTTATTAGCAATAAGCAGAGGAGCCATTATTAATAATAAGGGCTTGTATTATATCCTACTAAATGATGGGGGTTGTGGTTCTTATCTCAGGTCCATGGAGTCTGAGCTCCTGTGATAGTCCATCTGACCATCCATAAATAAGGTCCTGAGATAAGAACCACAACCCTATGATCCAGAAGAAGGCAAAGAAAAACCCCGGAGATCTACATCTCAGGGGAAAAAATAATTCCTTCCTGACCCCAAATATGGCGATCGGTGATATAACCCTGGATCATGTCTATCCATCTGCCTACTGCTGACCAGAAACCTGACGCCCGCTCCGAAGAGCTTACAGTCTAGAAATACTGCCCGAAGGCTCACAATGTATATATATATATATATATATATATATATATATATATATATATACATATATATAGTAACATACTGTATATATCAGGGGTAGGTATGACGCTGAGTGGTGAGGAACGCCCCAGTACTAGTCTATGGACGGGTACTGTCAGGAGGGGGGGGGCGTTCCTCACAGCTCAGTGTCATGGTTGGGCGGTAATGAATGACTCCTCACAGTACAGTGCTACGGACAGACTATCAGGAGGGGCGTTCCCGGCTAGTCTGTCAGGTACACCCTTCTGACAGTGGAGAGCTCCCGGTAAATGCACCAATAGCTCTTCACCGGGGGAACATAAAGGGAAAACAGACAGTGCGCTGAATGCAGTTAACCCAATCATGGCCCTCACATTAACCTCTGTGTGCTTTACATAAAGGTTACTGATATATGAGACATATGGAGTTAATAATTAAGTATCTTCATCATTAAGGTCCTTTATTATTATCTCCAACCCTTATATGAGGAACATGATGGGGTTAATTGCTATTAACGTGAGGCACATGGTCTTACTACAACTATATTAATAACCAAATGCCTGACATTGCCCAGCCCCATACCCACCAGTCCCCTACCCCCAACCCAGCGTGAGGCACATGGACTTACTACAACTATATTAATAACCAAATGCCTGACATTGCCCACCCCCATACCCACTAGTCCCCTCACCCCAACCCCGCGTGAGGCACATGGACTTACTACAACTATATTAATAACCAAATGCCTGACATTGCCCACCCCATACCCACCAGTCCCCTACCCCCAACCCAGCGTGAGGCACATGGACTTACTACAACTATATTAATAACCAAATGCCTGACATTGCCCACCCCCATACCCACCAGTCCCCTCACCCCAACCCCGCGTGAGGCACATGGACTTACTACAACTATATTAATAACCAAATGCCTGACATTGCCCACCCCCATACCCACCAGTCTCCCTACCCCAACCCCGCGTGAGGCACATGGACTTACTACAACTATATTAATAACCAAATGCCTGACATTGTCCACCCCCATACCCACCAGTCTCCCTACCCCCAACCCAGCGTGAGGCACATGGACTTACTACAACTATATTAATAACCAAATTCCTGACAATGCCCACCCCCATACCCACCAGTCCACCCCACACCCCGCATGAGGCAGATGGAGTTCTTCTCCTCTCCTCTTCTTCTTTTCAAGAGTCCGAAGTCTCACAATGTATATAGATATATATGTAGTAATATGTATATAATATAAAACAATCCCCTCTAATGATGGTAGTTATCCTGCTCCGGAGAGCTTACAGACTAGTAAGAAATCCTCTCTATGATGATACATAATAAATGATGACCATGATGGCTGCTTATCTGCGGGGCAGGGGCGGCTACACGGCAACGTCAGCCACAACACACATCACACAGTCAAAGACTACTGTGTAGTGGTCAAATTCCGGCATCACCGCCAGTAACGTGAATGTGGTTCTGTCTCGATGACTCACAAGGGCTCAATGATGGTCTGACCACCAGTTGAAGCCGTTGCCAGAATATAGCAGATTACGTGCTTGTCATAACGCAACCACATTCACTTCCATTAAATGGAAAAGCCCTAACACTGTAATCTCCAACCACATGACATATGCTGCAGCCAAAGCTGCCATGTAGCCCCAACCTCAGAGATAGGAGCCATCCTGGTCATCATTAGCCCTAGACTAAAAGAGAGGATTCCTGCCAATAAAGTCAGTTTTAAAGAGGACCTTTCATGGGTTTAAGCACAGGAAGAATTATATACTGCTGGAAATTTGACAGTGCTCTGAATTCAGCGCACTGTTGACTTTCCCGATCTGTGCCTTCTTCACAGCAGCGCCTATCGCGCTGTACAGTGTGAGCGGGGAGGAACCCCCCCTCCCTCTTCTCACAGTGCTCGTCCATAGACGAGTATTATCAGGAGGGGAGGGGGCGTTCCTCCCCGCTCACACTGTACAGCGCGATAGGCGCTACTGTGGAGAAGGACGTCGTTCCTGACAGACTGTCAGGAACGCCTTTCTGACGGTGAAGAGCTACGGTACCGGCACCGATAGCTTTTCACCTGGGGCACAGATGGGGGAAGTCGACAGTGCGCTGAATTCAGAGCCCTGTTGGCTTTCCTGCGGTATATAATACTGCCTGTGCCCAAACCCATGAAAGGTCCTCTTTAAGATGCCTATTTACTTTAATCTATTCCTAAACTTAATCTATTCCGGAGAGTTCCTTCCAACCTTCCATGATAAGACCAGCCCTGCTCTTCTGAGCTTACAAACTAAAGGAAACCATCATTAATGTCTGCCCTGCTCCAAGGAGCTTACAAGCTAAAGGAAGGAACCCTCCATTCCCTTGTCTAATACCTGTATTGTTGATGTGTTGAGAAGATCTTGCGTAAAGAACTTCTGCAAATAAAAAACAAAAACAAAGGGAAAATCAAAATGATTTCTCTCCACTGCATCCTGACTGTGATGTCACATGGCCTTGTGATGTCATACGAGCTAGTGATGTTCCATGGGAGAATTAATCTAAGGTTATTTGGAGTTACTAAAATGAAAAATTTTGGCTCTGCCGACATTTGCACAAACATCAATTTCTAGTGAGTGTGGCTTATCAGATTGGGTGGAGCCTCCAAGATTCTGACATATCCACTGGGGCCTCCCCGATCCTGACATATCCACTGGGGCCTCCCCGATCCTGACATATCCACTGGGGCCTCCTTGATCCTGAAATATCCACTTGGGCCTCCCCGATCCTGACATATCCACTGGGGCCTCCCCGATCCTGACATGTCCACTGGGGCTTTCCTGATCCTGACATATCCACTGGGGCCTCCTTGATCCTGAAATATCCGCTTGGGCCTCCCCGATCCTGACATATCCACTGGGGCCTCCCTGATTCTGACATATCCACTGGGGTTTCCCCGATCCGGACATATCCACTGGGGTCTCCCCAATCCTGCTACTGTACTGTACTGGGCTACTGTACATACCTGCTGTAGTCCTCCCCCGCCCCAGCATGCATGCCCCCTATAGTACTGGGCTAAATCTTCCCTATTGTACTTACCTGTTGTAGTCCTCGCCTCAGCATGGACCATCTTCATCTGTCAGCATCCTCTGAGCAGCTCCGGTAGTGTCAGGTCAATTTATACCTTTGCCATCATTGTGATGTCATCATGTTCTAGTGATGTCATAATGGTCTTGGAATTCCAATGCAAAAGGTCAACCTCTTTTAAATACGCAGTAAAGGTCAACCTCATTTGCATATGACATCATTGTGATCTCATCATGTTCTAGTGATATCATAATGGTCTTGGAATTCCAATGCAAAAGGTCAACCTCATTTAAATACGCAGTAAAGGTCAACCTCATTTGCATATGACATCATTGTGATCTCATCATGTTCTAGTGATGTCATAATGGTCTTGGAATTCCAATGCAAAAGGTCAACCTCATTTAAATACGTTTAATACTTGGATGTGGTCTCGTGTATCTTATGACATTCTAGTAGAATACCCGGCGGCTTCGCTCGCGCAAAATATGTTTAATTATTGATTATGTTATAGTAAAATTTTCCATGTCACACTACAGTAAATCTATTTTTCTACTTTAATTTTTTTTATTATTTTGACATTTTATTAATTTGTCATAACATTGATGTGAACAACTTTTTTTTATTTCAACATTTTTATTGTTTTTACATATTCAATACATATTATGTAGTAGAAATTATTACAACTATTTTTTGAACTATTTTTACTCAAAGATTAAAATTTCTGCCCCTTACACAAACCTATAAAACAATTACACCCAATTAACAATATAGTGCAGCCCTTCCCCCCTCCCTCCAGTGTAATTTATAAGTAGTTCACAGACAAAAGAGTAAAATTGGTTTCCAGTTACACAACTATCTATTGTCGGGTTTCAGTGATGAAAGCTCCCTGTATAGTAAGAAATAATGACAATCTTACTATCAGGCTGTTTTCACCTGACCAATATTGCTGCTCAGTAAGGCTGCTTGCACACTACAGTAACATTACAGTCTCCGGGCCGTAGATTCTACATCTCCATAGACTTCTATGGAGCCTGCAAAATTCACAGCTTTGTGCACAAAGAAGTCTATGGAACCGCCAAATCCATGGCCTGGAGGCCCATGAAAAATACTGCAGTGTGAAAACAGCCACTAAGGATACCAGACTTCTTATGCCAGTGCATGCGTGTGTGTGGTCTGTGTATATGTATGCGTGTATGTGCGCATATGATCCATGTGTTTGTGCGTGCGCAGTGCAAGTGTCCATGTGTGTGGTAGTTGTGTGTGAGTACGCATGTGCTCTGTTCGTCCGTGTGTGTAGTGTGCATCCATCTGAGTGTGTTTGTGTGCGTGTGTGGTACTTGCGTGCATGCGCGTGTGTGTGGTATTTATTGGGTGGTGTTGGTGTTGTGTGTGTCTAGAGTGGTCTAGTGTTTGTGTGGTGTTGTGCTTGTGGGTTGGTGTATGTGTGCTGTCTGTGTGATGTTGATATGGTGTCTGAGCTATTTGTGTGTTGTGTGTGGTGGTGCGGCCCCTTTAGCAGCGATTCTTTGGCGCTGTTGTTATAATCCGTCCCTGTGCTAGCAAGATTTAGCTTGCACAGTATTCTGCTACTGTGGGTGGAGAGGGGGCGTTCAAAATTTCACCCAAATTGGGTGAGAATTGTGGATGTGTATAGAGCAGACTACTACAGATTTTAATATATATATATATATATATATATATATATATGGAGAGAGAGAGAGAGAGAGAGAGAGAGAGAGAGAGAGAGAGAGAGAGAGAGATCCAATAAAGGTTACGTTTATTGGCACAACCTTATATCTCACCGTACCCATCTTTCCTTTCCCATAGTCTACAGTCCATACATAACCAGCTCTATTTTGACCTTGTTCACATATCTGTGTCGTCTTCAAAATGTGTCCATGTGTTCCCTGGTCTGGTCCTATGATATTGTAGCCCTTTGTAATGGCCTAACCCTCCAGAATATGGATGTTGGATTTCATTGTAGCTTTATAATTTGGTACCATAGATGTCTTTATGGCCTACACAGAAGACTGAACATTACTCTATAGGAATATACAGCGTATTGAGGTTTATTATATGGTCATATCCAGGTCTATGGGCATTTGTTTTCACTATAAAGCTCAGTCAGGAATCTGAAACCTGCCGAAACATGACAGATACCCCAATCTAGAAAAGGATGGGTGGACGCAGAACACCCTCACTAGTTTTATGTCAGTGAAGTCTTAATGAAGTGAACTGACCACATTCTGCAACCAACGCTATATTTAGGATGAGGGTGCAGTGGAAGAGGCGCTGGCTTTTGATTTTCTAATCAACAAAGGTTCCTCCTGAGCAGTTGTCTTGTGGGGTCTGCCAGGGGGAGAGATGTGGGGTGCACGATGTACTGTGTTGGGGAGAGATGTAGATCTCATAAAGGTTATGTTTATTGGCACAACCTCATATCTCCCAGTACCCATCTTTCCTTTCCCATAGTCTACAGTCCATACATAACCAGCTTTATTTTGACCTTGTTCACATATCTGTGTCGTCTTCAAAATGTGGGGTGCAGGGTGTACTGTGTGTGGGGGAGAGATGTGGGGTGCACAGTGTACTGTGTGGGAGAGATGTGGGGTGCAGGGTGTACTGTGTGGGAGGGAGTTGTGGAGTGCAGAGTGTATTGTGTGGGAGGGAGTTGTGGGGTGCAGGGTGTACTGTGTGGGAGGGAGCTGTGGGGTGCAGGAAGGGGTTAAAATATGAAATGCAGCAGTGCTGTTTAGTGGCGGGGGCTGCAGTCAATGTACACACTTATTTTGGCTTATGATTAGACCTATTGTTATCCCTCTATTCAGCTACCTCTATTATCCTGACTTAGAAACATTTCTTACATTTCACCAGGTCTAGTCTGGTTCATTCTAGAAGTGGGACCACTACTTATTATCTGCCCTATATAGGCTGAGATTGACAGACATTGATCTACAGAGATCCTACAATGTAATAGTATACAGGTAGAGACCTGGCAGGTCTATATATTTGACAATTGTAGACTCACATCACGTTATAACATTCATAGAAATGGCCAAATCTTGGATTTTTCTCTCCACAAGAATAATTTCTAATCCACCTCTCAGGCCTGGTCCACATCTCACATCTCACGTTCTGTGAAGACATTACTGCAGCTCAGCTCATACAATGTCCACAGAACTGCAGAAATTTCTTCACATTAAACATTTTACAAATTGAAACACAGAAACATATTTTTAACAACTTTTATTTAAAATCAGTTGGAGAATGAGGTATTGGTTATAGTTTTGCCAAAATGTAAAAAAGTTCTATTAAATTGTTCTTTAAAAAAAAAAAAAAAAAAAAAAAAAAAGTGCGAAAAAATATTTTGGCAAAAATATGTAAGCTCGCAACCCACGTCAAGGGTCCTCATTTTCTTGCGAGTCCCTACTCTAACTAAGGGTAAGTTCACATGACAATTTTTGGTCCGGAACCTGAGGCGGAGGCCGCCTCAGGTTCCGGACCAAAAGCCAGGTGGCCGCGACTGAAAGCCGGTGCACTGCACCATCATCCAGCCGCGCACTCCACTCCGGATTAGGCCTAATGAATGGGCCTAGTCCGGAGGAGGGAGTGTCTTCAGGCCGAATTGTAAGGCGACTCGGCCTGAAGAATGAGCACCTCGCTTCTTTTTTCCGTGAGTCGGAAGAAACGGCTCCCGAAAAAAACTCCTGAGTGGCTCCCATTGATTTCAATGGGAGACATCTTTTTGGTCAGGATTTTGAGCCGGATACGGCCTCAAAATCCTGACCAAAAAACTCCATGTGAACTTACCATAACAAAGCAAACCTGTCTAACTAAATGGCAGTAAGGGGGCATTCACACAGACTTTTGTGGTGCTGTTTTGGCAACAAAACTCGTGTGAAGAATCAGCGCTGTAAAAACAGAATCCCATTGAGTTCAATGGGTTCCGTCTTACGCGTGTTAGACATTGAACTGAATGGGATTCTGTTTTTACAGCGCTGATTCTTCACACTAGTTTTGTGGCAAAATCAGCGCCACAAAACTCCGTATGAATGTAACCTAAAGGTAAACTTCTGACGTCTTCTATTTTTTCAGTGAATGATTGAGGAGACGCGGAGGACATGGGAAAAACTAATTTTATACCTTTTATTAGCAATAAGCAGAGGAGCCATTATTAATAATAAGGGCTTGTATTATATCCTACTAAATGATGGGGGTTGTGGTTCTTATCTCAGGTCCATGGAGTCTGAGCTCCTGTGATAGTCCATCTGACCATCCATAAATAAGGTCCTGAGATAAGAACCACAACCCTATGATCCAGAAGAAGGCAAAGAAAAACCCCGGAGATCTACGTCTCAGGGGAAAAAATAATTCCTTCCTGACCCCAAATATGGCGATCGGTGATATAACCCTGGATCATGTCTATCCATCTGCCTACTGCTGACCAGAAACCTGACGCCCGCTCCGAAGAGCTTACAGTCTAGAAATACTGCCCGAAGGCTCACAATGTATATAGAGATATATATATATAGTAACATACTGTATATATCAGGGGTAGGTATGACGCTGAGTGGTGAGGAACGCCCCAGTACTAGTCTATGGACGGGTACTGTCAGGAGGAGGGGGGGGGGCGTTCCTCACAGCTCAGTGTCATGGTTGGGCGGTAATGAATGACTCCTCACAGTACAGTGCTACGGACAGGCTATCAGGAGGGGCGTTCCCGGCTAGTCTGTCAGGTACACCCTTCTGACAGTGGAGAGCTCCCGGTAAATGCACCAATAGCTCTTCACCGGGGGCACATAAAGGGAAAACAGACAGTGCGCTGAATGCAGTTAACCCAATCATGGCCCTCACATTAACCTCTGTGTGCTTTACATAAAGGTCACTGATATATGAGACATATGGAGTTAATAATTAAGTATCTTCATCATTAAGGTCCTTTATTATTATCTCCAACCCTTATATGAGGAACATGATGGGGTTAATTGCTATTAACGTGAGGCACATGGACTTACTACAACTATATTAATAACCAAATGCCTGACATTGCCCACCCCCATACCCACCAGTCCCCTCACCCCAACCCAGCATGAGGCACATGGACTTACTACAACTATATTAATAACCAAATTCCTGACAATGCCCGCACCCATACCCACGAGTCCACCCCACACCCCGCATGAGGCAGATGGAGTTCTTCTCCTCTCCTCTTCTTCTTTTCAAGAGTCCGAAGTCTCACAATGTATATAGATATATATGTAGTAATATGTATATAATATAAAACAATCCCTTCTAATGATGGTAGTTATCCTGCTCCAGAGAACTTACAGACTAGTAAGAAATCCTCTCTATGATGATACATAATAAATGATGACCATGATGGCTGCTTATCTGCGGGGCAGGGGCGGCTACACGGCAACGTCAGCCACAACACACATCACACAGTCAAAGACTACTGTGTAGTGGTCAAATTCCGGCATCACCGCCAGTAACGTGAATGTGGTTTTGTCTCGATGACTCACAAGGGCTCAATGATGGTCTGACCACCAGTTGAAGCCGTTGCCAGAATATAGCAGATTACGTGCTTGTTATAACGCAACCACATTCACTTCCATTAAATGGAAAAGCCCTAACACTGTAATCTCCAACCACATGACATATGCTGCAGCCAAAGCTGCCATGTAGCCCCAACCTCAGAGATAGGAGCCATCCTGGTCATCATTAGCCCTAGACTAAAAGAGAGGATTCCTGCCAATAAAGTCAGTTTTAAAGAGGACCTTTCATGGGTTTAAGCACAGGAAGAATTATATACTGCTGGAAATTTGACAGTGCTCTGAATTCAGCGCACTGTTGACTTTCCCGATCTGTGCCTTCTTCACAGCAGCGCCTATTGCGCTGTACAGTGTGAGCGGGGAGGAACGCCCCCTCCCTCTTCTCACAGTGCTCGTCCATAGACGAGTATTATCAGGAGGGGAGGGGGCGTTCCTCCCCGCTCACACTGTACAGCGCGATAGGCGCTGCTGTGGAGAAGGACGTCGTTCCTGACAGACTGTCAGGAATGCCCTTCTGACGGTGAAGAGCTACGGTACCGGCACCGATAGCTTTTCACCTGGGGCACAGATGGGGGAAGTCGACAGTGCGCTGAATTCAGAGCCCTGTTGGCTTTCCTGCGGTATATAATACTGCCTGTGCCCAAACCCATGAAAGGTCCTCTTTAAGATGCCTATTTACTTTAATCTATTCCTAAACTTAATCTATTCCGGAGAGTTCCTTCCAACCTTCCATGATAAGATAAGCCCTGCTCTTCTGAGCTTACAAACTAAAGGAAACCATCATTAATGTCTGCCCTGCTCCAAGGAGCTTACAAGCTGAAGGAAGGAACCCTCCATTCCCTTGTCTAATACCTGTATTGTTGATGTGTTGAGAAGATCTTGCGTAAAGAACTTCTGCAAATAAAAAACAAAAACAAACGGAAAATCAAAATGATTTCTCTCCACTGCATCCTGACTGTGATGTCACATGGCCTTGTGATGTCATACGAGCTAGTGATGTTCCATGGGAGAATTAATCTAAGGTTGTTTGGAGTTACTAAAATGGAAAATGTTGGCTCTGCCGACATTTGCACAAACATCAATTTCTAGTGAGTGTGGCTTATCAGATTGGGTGGAGCCTCCAAGATTCTGACATATCCACTGGGGCCTCCCCGATCCTGACATATCCACTGGGGCCTCCCCGATCCTGACATATCCACTGGGGCCTCCTTGATCCTGAAATATCCACTTGGGTCTCCCCGATGCTGACATATCCACTGGGGCCTCCACGATCCTGACATATCCACTGGGGCCTCCCTGATCCTGACATATCCACTGGGGCCTCCCCGATCCTGACATATCCACTGGGGCCTCCCTGATCCTGACATATCCACTGGGGCCTCCTTGATCCTGAAATATCCACTTGGGTCTCCCCGATCCTGACATATCCACTGGGGCCTCCCCGATCCTGACATATCCACTGGGGCCTCCCTGATTCTGACATATCCACTGGGGTTTCCCCGATCCGGACATATCCACTGGGGTCTCCCCAATCCTGCTACTGTACTGTACTGGGCTACTGTACATACCTGCTGTAGTCCTCCCCCGCCCCAGCATGCATGCCCCCTATAGTACTGGGCTAAATCTTCCCTATTGTACTTACCTGTTGTAGTCCTCGCCTCAGCATGGACCATCTTCATCTGTCAGCATCCTCTGAGCAGCTCCGGTAGTGTCAGGTCAATTTATACCTTTGCCATCATTGTGATGTCATCATGTTCTAGTGATGTCATAATGGTCTTGGAATTCCAATGCAAAAGGTCAACCTCTTTTAAATATGCAGTAAAGGTCAACCTCATTTGCATATGACATCATTGTGATGTCATCATGTTCTATTGATATCATAATGGTCTTGGAATTCCAATGCAAAAGGTCAACCTCATTTAACCACATGAGGACCACCGTACGTAAATTTACGGCCTCATGTGCTGGTACCTAAAGACCGGACTATTGCCGAAATACGTCCGGCCTTTAGGTACGTTGCTGGCGGGGGGAGGGGTGCGGGGGTGGACAGAGGTTACGTGTTACTAACACCTAACCCCTTCCTCCATAACGTCCAGTCGGAACTGAGTCCGACTGGACGTGTTAACCCTTTCGATCGCGCCGTGAAACATCACGGCGCGATCAAAAGGGATCCGCCGGCAATTGAAGCTGATCGGCACCCCCCGCGGCGATTAAAGCATCAACTGATTCAAGTGTCCTAAAGGGACACATGAAAAAGTTAAAATAAAAGTTTAAAAAAAAAAAAAAAAAAGTGTTTGAAAAAAGTAATAAAGTTCTAAAGTCCAAAAATCCCTTTTTTCTATACAAAATGAATTATATAAAAAAAGCACTAAAAATTAAAAAAAGCAATGCATATTTGGTATCGCCGCATCCGTAACAACCTGTACAATAAAACTGAAGTAATATTTAATGTACACAATGAACGTCGGAAAAAAAAGTGGAAAAAACTCGCCGGAAGTAACTGATTTTTTTTTTTTTAAATCCAGCAAGAAAGAGTTAATAAAATGTATTCAGTAAGTTGTAGGCACCCAAAAATGGTGTCATTAAAAAATACATCACATCCCGCTAACAACAAGCCCTTATATGGCCGCGTCACCAGAAAAATAAAGAAAATATAGCATCTAGCAATGTGAAGACAAAATCCCGCAAAATAGCCAAATCATTAGAACACAACTGGCTGCGTCATGTAGGGAATATATAAACTGTGCGAGCGAATATCAGGGGACACCCCAGATTTACAGCTTATGAGGGAAAAGACACCAGAAGTGACCCCCAGAGTGACTCCCCCAATCATAGGAGCTACTGGAACATAGTAGGGAATTTGGTGTTTGCAATGTTCTCCGCACAGCTTACATATTCCCTCTTTGCCACCCGCTGTGCAGTCACGTCTGGGATACTAATACTCACTAAATTTTCATCAGGGTCAATGTCCCGAAAATCTAAAACAACCCTCCTTGGCCGCAGTGATATAGTCCATTGATCCAACAGTCCAATAGTCCTTTAGGTTTCCTTCTCAGGATCCTTATCCTCTATCAGTATAACAAGACTTTCCTTATAATCTCACAGCTGTACTGGTTATCAGCAGGAACAGGAAGGGACCAAGGGCTTCAAGTATGACTCACATATATCTTGACGCGGGGAGGAGGAATATCGTTCACTCCCGGTGATTACCATAATCGAGATCACTTTACCATTTAAAACGCCCCACCCCTCCCAATAAGACACAAACACATCTGACTGGATTTAATTTGGCCTATTCAGGCCGATTTATTAAACATATAACAAAATACGAAAATACGGTATAACCATTACAACACCACCATCCAACTGGGCGGTGTATAATTACTCCCCCCCCCCCCCGAGTAAACCTTTACAAAGTGAACCCTTTTAAGGCCGGGTTCACACGGAGTTACGTGCCGCGAGATTTGGCACGTAGACGCCGCGTGACCCTTTGCGTGCCGTACACGCTCCCATTCATTTCAATGGGAGCGGGGAGCGTATGCGCCGCGCTAGTTTGCGGCCGTGCATTTATTCACGGCCGCAAACTAGCGCGGCGCATACGCTCCCCGCTCCCATTGAAATGAATGGGAGCGTGTACGGCACGCAAAGGGTCACGCGGCGTCTACGTGCCAAATCTCGCGGCACGTAACTCCGTGTGAACCCGGCCTAACAGTGCAAACTAACAACACCCCAGCCAATCCCACCGTGGGGATAGGCACCACCCCGAATCTGCCCAGGCGCAAGGACACCAACCTCGAGCAGAACTTCACAATCTGCGAGCATAAGCCTGAGACCCCATAGGGACCTGAGCCCAACTAGGAGACACCCCAGGCTTGAACCTTACCCCACTAGGAGCCCCATACCACAGATGAGGTCGTAAAAACAACCTGTTAGGCCTCTAACCCCCCAACCCCCAGGCAAACCAACCCCCCATAAACAAACTGACAACCAAAATAAGGGCGGGAGGGCGGGCCACTTCACACGTTGGCTAACGCTCCACTGAGCCCTACTGGCCACACCCCCACCTTAAATTAACTCCTACTCCGCCCCCTTATTTTCCCGCTCTCAACCGTTAGGGGTTAACCCTTACGTTCCCTAATCTTCCCCCCTGTCATGCCGTCCCCAGGCCCTAGGGCCTAGGGCCTTTTCTTGACGCGGGGAGGAGGAATATCGTTCACTCCCGGTGATTACCATAATCGAGATCACTTTACCATTTAAAACGCCCCACCCCTCCCAATAAGACACAAACACATCTGACTGGATTTAATTTGGCCTATTCAGGCCGATTTATTAAACAAATAACAAAGTACAAAAATACGGTATAACCGTTACAACACCACCATCCAACTGGGCGGTGTATAATTACTCCCCCCCCCCCCGAGTAAACCTTTACAAAGTGAACCCTTTTAACAGTGCAAACTAACAACACCCCAGCCAATCCCACCGTGGGGATAGGCACCACCCCGAATCTGCCCAGGCGCAAGGACACCAACCTCGAGCAGAACTTCACAATCTGCGAGCATAAGCCTGAGACCCCATAGGGACCTGAGCCCAACTAGGAGACACCCCAGGCTTGAACCTTACCCCACTAGGAGCCCCATACCACAGATGAGGTCGTAAAAACAACCTGTTAGGCCTCTAACCCCCCAACCCCCAGGCCACAGACTATCGGACATGACCACTTATGGCCGAGAGTCCCGCCACACCGCCAAAGCACGCTCAACTCCATCCCTCAGACCAAGCATCCAAATATCCGTCCCAATGGCGTTCAAATGAACGCCATCGCGATGCAAGTGTTCAATAGACGGCACCTCCAACTCCCTATGGCGAATCACCAGCCCACCGTTACGCACCACGAAACGCGCCACCTCCCGATTCACTTTAATGCGCGTTTTTTCAATCCGAACAGCAGAGCGGGCATGGCGCCACACGAGACGCGCCACAATATCGAACCAGACAACCAGGAGGCCCGGGAACTCAGTCAGCAGGCGCAACACGTCAAATTTAATATCCCTGATCAGGTCACGTGACGGCCGGGCACCCAGATCATTGCCCCCGACATGCAAGACCAGAACATGCGGGGGGGAATCAACCCGGCAATAAAAATGAAATTCAGGCAAAACCCTGCTCCACGGCATGCCACGAACCCCGATCCACCGGACAACAGCCTCTTCACGACGTAGACCCAGCTGCCGCCCATCAGGACGGACCTCAGCACGCAGGGCCCCCCAGAAGACGTAGGAATGGCCCAAAATCCACATTAAACACGGACCTAGAAAAGAAAAGAAGAAAAACAACTGCCACCACACATGAACACAAACAAGCACGAACAAAAGCAACCCAACCAATAGACAAACAACCAAAAACGCTCTAGGGCAACAAATGAGGGTGCACGTACAGGCGGAACCGCTCAGATTCCCAACGCCCGATGCGCCGCTCCACGTCATCACCCAATCCCCAGCGCGCCGCCTCCGTGGCGGCGCCGATCCGGAACGAATGCGTCCCAAATTCACCCGGCGCCTCCCCAGCCACCGCCAAGGCCTTCTTAAAAACTGCGCAAAACTGAAAGCGCGAAAGCGCTCCACCACCAACGTGACACAACAGAGGTCCAGGCAAGGACCCACGAACCCGCAAAAAGGCGGAAACTCCCGCAACTGGACAAGAAGAGTCCCCGGACAACCCATACAAAACCACCAAACGACCCCGGCCAACCGGATCAGTCTTGGACCTGCGCAGGAAGCACTCCACGCGATCCTCAAACAAAGAAACCTCACCCAATTGCAAGCCACCCCCTGAAGCCACGGAACCACTCACTAATTCACCCACACGAAAGGCCCCGAAGAAAGCCAATAAAAAAGCAGCACGAAATAAAAGAACCTCGTAATCATCAAAACACAAGGCAGGCAAAACACCCAGCAATCGACCCAATAAATCAAACGACACCGGCCGGCGGAGATCCCGCCGCCTGGCACCGCGCCGAAAACCACGCATGGCCTGCCTGACAGGAAAATCTTTCGTGACATCACGCACACCCTGCAAATGAAACAAAAAAGCCAGGCCAGCGAGACGCTGGGACACAGAGGAAGAAGACCGACCCTCACCAAAAGCAACGCCCACCCAAGACAATACGAAACACAACCGATCACCATCACTCAACTCACTCCCAGCCCCACCAGACAGACCGTCCCAATCCCGCCAAACCTTCGAGTAACGATCCCAGGTCGCGTCAGACACCGACCGCCGAATCAACTCTGCTGCGGAACGGAAACCAGAGACCAGAGATGAGGTGGGCAGTCCTCCCCCACCGGAGCCGCGTCCGGGGCCAGTTCTCGAAACCTGCCGAACTGAAACCGTGACAAAGAGTCAGCAACAGAATTAAGGACCCCAGGCACATGACGCGCAGAGACATGAACATTCAACTCCAGACACCGCAACACCAGATGCCGCAACAGCGAAACCACCGGGGGGGAGGAAGCAGACTGCGAATTAATCAAAAACACCACCGCGCTATTGTCACAATGAAAACAAACACGCCGATCCCGTAGGTCACCGCCCCACAACTCGACAGCCACCAGGATCGGGAACAACTCCAACAAAGCCAAGTTTCTAACCAAGCCAGATGCAACCCAAGCAGGCGGCCAAGCCCCCGCGCACCAACGACCACCAAAATAAGCCCCAAACCCCACGGACCCAGACGCGTCCGTATGAAGATCCAACTCAGGACTAGAGACCACCGACGATAACCACAACGAACGTCCATTAAAACGACCCAAGAAATCGTCCCAAACCAACAGGTCCGCCCGCACCGCGGCAGTCAAGCGCACCCGATGATGAGGTGACCGCACCCCCGCCGTCAGTGCAGCAAGCCGGCGGCAAAAAACCCGGCCCATCGGCATAATGCGACAGGCAAAGTTCAACTTGCCGAGGAGCGACTGCACCTCACGTAGACGCAGCTTGCGAACCCCCAAAAACTGACGCACCGAGGCCCGCAAATCCTCTAACTTATCCGACGGCAGCCGAGACTCCATACGCACGGAATCCAATTCAATCCCCAAAAACTTCATAACAACCCCAGGACCCTCAGTCTTATCCGGGGCAAGGGGAACACCAAACAAATGCGCCATCCGCTCGATCGTGCGCAACAAAACCAAACAGTCGGAAGAATCGCCCGGGCCAACACACAAAAAATCATCCAGATAATGGATGATGGAGGACAAACCCGACATGTGCCGAACGGTTCACTCTAAGAAGGAACTAAAAGCCTCAAAGTAGGCACAAGAAATAGAACAACCCATGGGAAGACAGCAGTCAACATAATACTGACCCTCCCACATGCTACCCAACAAATGGAAGCTGTCGGGGTGAACCGGCAAAAGCCGGAACGCCGCCTCAATGTCCTGGCCAGCCTTCCGCACCAAAGCAACCGCCTTGTCAAAAGACGCATAGGTAACTGTAGACAACTCGGGAGCAATCCCGTCATTAACAGAGGCACCCGCCGGAAAAGACAAATGGTGGATGAGCCGAAATTTATTCGGCTCCCGTTTCGGAACCACTCCGAGGGGAGACACCCGCAAATTAGGCAAAGGAGGGGACTCAAAAGGCCCCGCCATACGGCCAAGCTCCACCTCTTTTCGCAGCTTCGCACCCACCACATCCGGGTGATCCCTGGCCGACTTCAAATTCCCGGGACGAAAAACGGGGGCAGTCGCATCAAACGGGATGCGAAAACCCTCCCCAAACCCCTCCGCCAGCAGGCAAGCAGCGACCCTGTCCGTATACCTATTTAGAAAAGGTCGCATGACCTCGACCTTCACCGGAGTCCTCCCTCTTCTCGCCAACGGATTCGCCCGACTTACCCTTACCTCGCTTAAAGCACCTGTTAAGCCCGTGCGCCCCGCCACAACCGGAGCACTCGTGCTTAAAGCGGCAGGTTGCACCGAACTTGCACAGCCCTTCATTATACATCCAACAAAAACCCTTTCGCTGGGATGCCGAGGATCCGGCCGCTGAGCCAGCACCCCCGGCGCCCCCACGAAAGGACTGAGCAGCGTAGTCATCAGTCGCATCCACAAAGCGATATCCTTGTGGTCCCAACGCAGCTCAGGCCTCACCGCTTTCCGCTGCCGAAACTGCTCATCGTACCGGAGCCAAGCCATTCCACCATACACACGATGAGCCTCCCCAATCGCATCCATATACCCAAAAAGAGCGGAGCAATGTTCCGGTTCCTTTTCCCCGATCACACTTGCCAATATGGCGTAAGCCTGAAGCCAATTGAGAAATGTGCGAGGGATTAAACGGTAACGCCGCTTCTCCTCATCCTCCTTCTTAGAATCACTGGGTTTTACCCTATCCAAATTGAACTTATCTAAAGGGAGAAGGGAGAAAATCTCCACATATTCCCCTTTCCAAATCCTATCACGTACCTCCTGCTTGAGATGCGCCCCAAGGGGGCCCTCAAAACAAACATACACCTCCCCTTTAGCCCTGTCATCCATCCGCACTACATCAACCGCCTTCTCCTTTTCCTTATCAGAAGACGGTGCCCCCGCATCAGACCCCACAGCAGCGGGAACACCCCCACCAATGACAGCAGCATCCCCCGCCGAGACCCCAGCAGCCCCCAAAACAACCCCAGCGGACCCCACAACTCCACCGGACCCCCCCACAGAACCAGAAGCACCCACGGCGGCACCCCCAGACTCCCCAACTGACAGCGCGGCCGCACCAAGGGAAGAAACCGCCACAGACCCCGCAACACAAGGAGACCCAGGACCCACCCAGACGGCCCAACGCCACCTGAAGACGCACCCACCAACTGACGCAATAAAGACACCACCTGACGCAAATCTTCCCCAGAGCTAGCTACACTACCAGAGGACCCTGACACATCACCCCCCACCCCACTGCACACTGCAACAGCACCCACCCCCCCCCCCAACAGAGCCCCCCGAAACAGAAGAATGAAACCCCGCAATCTCACCAGGCTGCACCACGGTCCTCCCCGGATCAGCCGCCACAGGTCTGGCATCCTCAGGAGCAGAAGAGCACTGTCCTTCTTCACCGCTGGATTCCCCGTCGTCGGCACCAGAAGGAAGGGGCGTGGCCAGCACTCCACACGGGCGCCGCCCCACAGGAGACGATCCATCCCCTACTTCGGCCGGCCTCTTCCGGCCCAGGCCCGAACTCCCACGGGAAGAAGGCCCGGCCTCACCCGAACTGTAGGCCGCCACAGTACCGGCGCTCTCAGACGCCGTCAGCAGAGAAGAGCCGGGGAGGAGGGCAGGAGAGCCGACCCCGCCCGCAACAACCACGCGCCGTGCCCGCCCCCCAGAGCCAAGGGAGGTGGTCGTTCTGGTCCGGGACACTGAAGAGGAGGAGGGGGGGGAAATGACCTCCGACCTCCCCTCCGGACGGCTGCGGCCTGTGCGCGGATTCCTCCCGCGCTCCGGGTGAACCGCGGGAGAGCTGGCCCGGGTGCCCAAAGCCGGAGGGTCCCTCCTGGGGCTCCGAGATGGCCGCCTCGCCGCCCGCCCCCTTTCCGGAGAATAGCGCTCCGGCGGCCGTGACCGCCGAGCACGCGAGGAGACCAGGGGAGAAGAGCCCTGGCCAGGGGGCAGCCGAACCTCCGCAACCAAGTCATCCAGGACCCGGTCGCCGTGAACCGCCGCCGCCGCCTGCAGCAGGGCCCTCAGCGCAGCTAAATCAGCCATGACAGGTAGGATGCGTCCACTTCACACGTTGGCTAACGCTCCACTGAGCCCTACTGGCCACACCCCCAACTTAAATTAACTCCTACTCCGCCCCCTTATTTTCCCGCTCTCAACCGTTAGGGGTTAACCCTTACGTTCCCTAATCCTCCCCCCTGTCATGCCGTCCCCAGGCCCTAGGGCCTAGGGCCTCTTCTGAGGCCCTTAGTAATGATCTGCACTTAGTAATGATCTGCTTATGCCATCAGTGGGGGCAAATGCTCTCAGTAAAAATACTCTCTTACCACCGGACATCAGGACTTATTCATCCTCTTTGATCCGTGCTGTTTCCAAGTCTTCTTTCCTCCTGGACCATTTTTGGTGCCGCAATGTTTTAGAACCTGAAAAGATAGCTAAAAGGTTTGGGTCTAGCATGGTGACCCCTGTGGTGAGGCATGTCCCCTAGGCCTCTGCAGATGGGTTAGTGGCAGTGTCTGCCCACATGTTACCTCTACTTCCTTTCATATCAGCCTTGGTGTGTGTCCTGACTTTCGACTATACCCACCTGTGTGGGGGCAGCAGGGTCTCCATCACTACCTGAACAGACTGGAAATCCTTTTAGGCTTAATATTAACCTTACAAAAAGCTCTCGCTCTCCAGCTTGGACAATAGTCCTACTATAGCAAACACCTACCCTCAGGCCTTGTACCCCCTCCAGTGATGGCTTCTCATGAACTGAGACCTGTGGAGTCCCATAATAGGCCTCCTTAAGCTTGGTTTACCTCGTATTCGATGACTGTGGCATATCTGATGCAGGATCCACCATCTTTCCCAAATCCAAGACCATCTATAATAGAGCTCAATCAAAAAGTTATCAGTAGGTTCTTATTAACAAGAAAAAAAAAAATTAAGTTGTCTTTACTTCCCCCTGGAAAAAAACAGACAAACAAAAACAAAACAAAAACCTTCTAATGCAGCAAGCAAATGTGACTTGTCAGAGAAATGAACTTTAGCACAATTTAATGTACGTGGACTGGACCTGAGAAAAATAACCTTTAATTACAATTCAATATTCATTAACAATGGCTTTTGATCTTCTGCTTTTTTTTTTTTTTTTTTTTCCCAAAATCACTTCATGTTCTGTGAGAGAGATATACAAAGTCTCTGCAAGGTGAAAGCCAGACAATACAAGAAGAGCCAGTATTATCTTATCATGCTGCAGCTCACATAGCTGCCTATCCCACTCATAGCTGCAGCTGGACATTCCCCCCCTGTATCTCATAGCTGTGTCTTGTGTAGGACTACAGACTTCAGCAATCTTAGGCACATATTCAGAATATATATATATATATATATATATATATATATATATATATATATATATATATATATATCAGCAGAGAAAGCAGAAACATTAACTGAAGGATCAAATCAATTTCCTGGTCACACAACAAAATCATATACAGGGAACATTACACAGCAGATATGGGAGTGATTTCTAATTCTCTTAGTATAGACACAAAGGAAGTTTTCTCTCTTTTTTTCTTTTTCCTAACCCACCCCCAAAACATCATTACATGACAATTTTACACAATGGGGGACAATCAGTTTCAATCAGCTTATAACAACCTATGTTCACTTTCTTGTGCAATCTTTTCACTTGCTGGAGCAATCTTTTCACTTGCTACAACCCAAAATCTGCTAACCCTCCTATCATGTACATATTATCACATCACTTTATGTTTCAACTTTCTAAGTTCCATATTTTTGACATCCTAAACTTAGGCAACATACCTAAACCTCCTGTTTCATGCCACTTTCTGGTATCTTTTCATTACATCAACATTTTTCAACTATTCATTCCATGAGTCACATAACCCAACACATTGTGACCACTCATTGACCAAAATACATAGGGATCCCGCTGGAATGTCAACAAATGTATTTACAACCTCTTTCTTTTTAAAGATATAAATGTTTAGCACAATCTCACACTATATTCCGGATTATTGGATGGAGGTCTCAAAATTCCAGATTATCGGAATTTTCCTAAAATTTTACTTTTAAAGTCAAAATGTTGCTAACAACACAGTCCTAACAAAAAAACCTTCTACCGTACCCCACTTCTGATACCATATGTTTTCCCAACTATCTTAAAAGGTTGGGTACGGCTTTAAAGAAGGCAACACCAAATGCTTTTCTAAGACAATTGTATGTCGGATCAGTGACTACATAAGAAGAGAACGGAAGCTAGTGTGATATTGTGCACACTTCTGTATGATACAAATTATAAAGATTAATATACAAAGATTAAAATACGGCACAGACCAGATGAGTTACCTTCCCTCACAACCGTGATCTGAGTCAGCTCAGGAAAATATACAATCACGAGGTACAAATATGTAACAAATAATATGGATTCCGGTCTCTAATGGTAAATTAGATACGTTTAGGATAATTAGCATAACATGACTGGGTATAAAGTTACAACATAAGTTCCAACACATAACTATTGGATAACACACAGAGAAGAAGTTCCATCTCATTATAGATAACAGTTTCCAGCACGGGAGAGGGAGTGAACACTGGGCAGCGTCAGTGAATAGAATATAAGATGTAGATGGTCACATATGAAATCCCTCTATTCCCCTAGATTTCACATAGATACAAAAACAAACAAGTAAAAATCAGCACTGTCAACAGTTTAAGTTACAATAACAGACAAAACAGTAAACTCACATAAGACATGACCATAACATCATATGTTTGGATATCCCTGCACATGTAATGTCCTGGTACTGCTAGTCCAATTCCCTCTAGTAGTCCGTGCAGACCGAGATGGTATGGACATTTGCATATAAGGTAAAAAAATTCCTCCCCCGTCATCCCTTCTATATTTCACCAGAGCCAGCACACACAGGGGGTCTATATGCGCCATCTTGTGGATGTTTTTGTGTACTACACCTGCCTATATTTACCATTGTAATGTAATATGAGCTGGCACTGTACAGGGAGTGTCCATTATAATTAGGTGACCTCCAGGACCACTCAAGGATGCTTGGCTGGCCTGGAGGCGGGGCTGAGTGACCGCCCTCTCTAGAGATGGGGTTGGGGACTTTTTGGTCTTTTGTCTTAGGTCTGGAGCTGAGCACATAGGAAGCTGTAAAAATGGCAGCTAAGTCTCCGGGAAATTGTAACAGAGACGTCTTTTCCTCTGTACCCACGATTCTTCTCATAGAATACTTTCTCCTGAATCTCCAAGCAGAGATGTCTTTTCCTCTGCCTCCAAGATGTTCCTCAGAGAGTGTTTTCCTCTGAAGCTCCACGTCTCTACGAGTAGGCCGTCCTGTTATCCATACATCTGGGAACTCCACACGTATCTATTCAAGTAAGTCTTTGGGACAAATCTATATTTAAGGAGTCCATGGCTAGTTCGACGGAAATTGAGGGTCGCCCGCCGTCGATAACTTGTATCTCCTCTTCTATATACGTGTACCCAGCTTTGTTGAGGTCTAACCCCCTGGATACAGGCCATCCTTACAAGTATATACAAGTTTAACTTCCCAAGCAACTACGAGTTAACCAAGCCCAAGGTATTCTTGCTCAAAGCTCCATCACCTGATTAAGTGGACACTGTCTATAAAGATCGCTGTATTGTATGTGAAGAATCACTCTGTCATCTCTATATTTGTATCAACTCGTCCTGCTAGTAAAAAAAGCAACGATTACCCCCGAAGCCTGGTTGTCTGTTGTCACTGTCAGATATCACGTGGGGGAGGGTAGTCGGGGACATCAAAAAGGAGATATTGTGCGCTTTCGGGACCCAGGGACCCCCCTTGAAAGCTGGCCACATCGGATATATATTACCCGTGATACCAGCCTTGGCCCTCCTGAGTGTTGCACACACATTGTCATTATATGTTACTTAGGTTAACTCTTTTGTACCAAATGATTTTCCTTTGGACAAAAACAGATATGACACATAGACTGTGGACTCTTGTGGTGGCACAAAGCCAAGTTTCAACTCCTCTGTGTTCCCCAGTAATCTATCAGATAAAACAACCTTGAAACTCTTCGCAGTCAGTTAAATGCTTTGATTGCTCTCTACAGAAATACAGGGATATAGGAAGACAATTCAAGCAGATAGAAGTTAATACTGACACCAAAATTACATATTAATATTTTTGTGCAATTTTTGAATATTTTCATGGCAAACCTCACTCTAATTATCACAGATGTTCAGAACCGCTTAAACTATACTTGAAGTTGCTTTAAGAGCAAACTGCTAGACTTTAACATTTTCTTTACCAGATTCTAATCAAAGTCTCAACCACTGTGAAACATCACATTCTCCTTACAAAGGCATAAAAGTCAAATACTAATATTGTTTATTAACATAATGGACATTAACAATTACAAATTGAACCATATATGCAGAATTTTCAAGCATCATACCAGTGATGTTACACTCAATCACTTATAGCTGACATCTTAGTTACTCATGTCCAATCTGGGTTTTTCTCATCACATCGGGGACAGGTCCATACACCTTCTCCTTTTCCCTCATAAGGAGGGGGCTTCATGGAATGGGCTAGCTTTGCCTTGTCACGCATCATCTCGGAGCACCCTTTGTGGGCCAGTTCTCTTTCCTGACTCTCTCACTATGATCTATGATACTATGGATGCCTTGTTGCAAATTCTTTGCCCTTAGGTCGCCTGCATGGTCTTATCTAAATTGTTCCCAAAATTCTCCATTCGAAATGCCATCCTTTTTCACCCCAGCCTTTTTGAAAACTTTCTAAGCTAATTCAGCTATTTCTTTCCCTTCCCCTTCCTCTATTAATTTCAGTGGGGTGAACCATATCTTTGTAGGTCCCACCCCCATTTCGGCTGTTAGCTACGCAGCCGCTGTCCGGGCCGTCTACGGAGAGTTATCGGGGTCTCTTAAGACACGAACTCTGGTCCCGGAAGTACGGAGATCACAGAGAGCTACAGAGAGTTATCGGGGTCTGCTAAGACACAAACTCTGGCTCTGGGCTCCTGGAGTTGAGTCACAGAAAGTTATCGGGGTCACTTAGGACACGAACTCTAGCTCCAAACTCCTTTTTTTCTGAGGGGAGGGGTCTAGGGCAATTTAACTCTTAGGGATCAAGGGGTGACCAAGGCTCCGGGGAACTCTTATAGATTCTAACACAAACATATGCCAAGAATATTGCTAAACCCACCATGCAAGCGCCTATCAGGACCAGTTCGATGCTCTCTACAGACAACATATCCCCTCATAGGGTTCTTCCGTCTATGTACAAAGGTACAGGGCACAAGGTGTTATACAAAACATGGAGCGACTAACCTCCCATCGACACAGGAACAAGATCACGTAGGAGCCCAGATAATATAATGGCAAGACAATGGTTTACCTCAGCGCTGTTTTATCTGGGGTCCTCTGGTTCTCGGTCCAAATCGGTCGGTGGGTGGATGGTCCCTCTATCGGCTGGACATCGAGCCCCTTTGAGGAGAGCCCTGGTCTAAGATGGACCGATAGGGATAGATGGCCACCGCGCCTTGTTTCATATGGCTAGCGAGTAAATGATATAAAGAATCGATCTTACTAGCTCAATTATTTATGGTCACATGGTTATTTATCTCCAACATAGAGGAGTTGGGAGCTATGCGTGACAACTTCAGTGGGTATATCATTTAAATATATCTATAACGGAAGCTGCGGGGTTTGTTGGTTATATACGGCAACTCTGCCACCCACTGCAGTAAATAGCTACATGTAACCCATATGTATCAAACATATATAAGCATCAATAGTTGGGACCTGAGCTATCAACAGGTGTTATGGGAAATTGACACCAAGGGATTGGATACATTTAAGGGCAAACATAGTATCAATTTATGCCCTTATTATCCAACACCCTGTGGTTTGTGTTTTATTTTTTCACAAAGAGCACTTGGGTGATATTTTAAATGAACAATAAAAGTTATATTTTACTCTTTTCAATGAACTCTGATTGTAATTTGGCTGTTTTAGTACAAACTAGCTGCAGATCTTCAACATGTCAAAAAAATGCTTTTGGTCACATGACACGTCACCATGTAGCAATAATCTATGGCTAAGATTCCCCTTTGCGGAAATGCAGCTTCTTTTTTTTTGTTTTTAATCCACCAGCAAGTCTTATCATCTGGTGGATTACAGCTCTGTATGTTTGGAGCATAAGTAGGGCACAGACTGCATCATACATAAGAGCCAGTTCAGACATAGCTTTCTACACCACTGTGGAAAATGATGGTGCAGGTTTTAGAGCGTGCAGTAGATATAAAAATCCACTACGTTCCCATTTCATTACAGATTTTCACAGCAGATTTCACCATTTCAATGTTAGGTGCAGTTTCCCAGGGTCCCATTGTCTAGGAACCTCCAAGAGCAGGACTTTTCCTTCCATCAGAAAAGTAAAAAAAAAAAATTACAGAAGAAAGCTTACATCATGTTTTTTACATTAATGCAGGCGGATACCAAAGGGAGGGGCTACATCAGCATCTCTCATGTAACGTAAGTTGCTCTCATCCTGTGATGGATAACTGTAACCAGCGCCGCACCTCCCATGAGGCGATCTGAAGCGAGCGCTTCAGGCGGCGCTATGTCAGGACCTCAGGGAGGGCGGCATTTTCTATTATCTAAGCCAGTCCAGGACAAGCTGTCCTGGACTGGCTTAGCACCGAGCGGTGGATTGGGGAGGCCACTGGAGCAGCGCTGCTCCAGCAGCCTCCCCTCACGCTCAGGCAGAGAGCAGGTCATCTCCGTGCCTGCTCTCTGCCTGCGAACGGTGCTAAGCCACGCCCCTTAGCTCAGCCACGCCCCCTCGGGGGGGGGCTTTCTGTAGTTCACCTCGGGCGGAAAAAGGGGTAGGTTCACCCCTGACAGTAACGGACATTAAATTTCACAAAAGCCCTTTTTAGGGCTCAAATTCCCTACCACTGGTATACAGTATATACCTGTCCCATTGGTTGAGAAGCAAGCTGTATACTTTCATCCAGTATATACGATAGTAGATAAACACTCAATATATCTACCCTCCATGTGTACTTTAAACAAAACCACTTGTATAGTTTGTATACATCAGTTCCCTGTCGTCATACAGCGGCACAATATGGGGTATTTCTGCCCCTGTGTGCTGGTAGGACAGGCGGATTTTTAATTAGCCAATTAATTAATCATGGCTTACCCTATAAGAGGGCCCAAGCACCTCCCCCCTGCGTGTTTTTTTTCTGTCCTGTGTGACCGGACAGGTGGTGAGGAGGCCTGTGGCCTCCTGTAGGGGTAGGAAAAAGGTGTCTGTTAACCCCTTCTTCTTCCCCTTCTTTTCTCTTTCCCTTTTCTTTCCTCCTGAGAGAAAGATTTAGGTTTTGTCTTACCTGCTCTGCAGGGTGTTCTGATGGCTCAGCTGTGCACAGCTCATTCACTGCCCAGTAAAGTAAGCTGAGTCCTAGCTCCAGCTTTCCTCTGTGTTTAGTGCAAACTAAAAGCACTGATACTTTTTGCTATGGGCACTCTGTTATGTCTATTGCAATGGCCTGTATGTGCCTGTCTGTGTTACATTCACAGGCATGGAAATTGTATGGGAGCTTCCAGCGTTCCCTTTATGCTTAGTGCATAGTCTGTGCACTTATGTCTACTGCAATGACCTGTATGTGCCTGTCTGTGTTATAGTCAGAGGCATGGAAATGGTGTGGGAGCTTCCAGCGTTCCCTTTATGCTTAGTGCATAGTCTGTGCACTTATGTCTATTGTGATGGCCTGTCTGTGTTATAGTCACAGGCATGGAAATGGTGTGGGAGCTTCCAGCGTTCCCTTTATAATTAGTGCATAGTCTGAGCACTTATGTCTATTGTGATGGCCTGTCTGTGTTATAGTCACAGGCATGGAAATGGTGTGGGAGCTTCCAGCATTCCCTTTATAATTAGTGCATAGTCTGAGCACTTATGTCTATTGCGATGGCCTGTATGTACCTGTCTGTGTTACAGTCACAGGCATGGAAATGGTGTGGCAGCTTCCAGCATTCCCTTTACGCTTAGTGCATAGTCTGAGCACTTATGTCTAATGTGATGGCCTATATGTGCCTGGCAGGGAGAAGTAATGATTACTCTAGATCTCAAAGACGCGTATCTCCAGGGCCCTATTTTCAGTCCTCACAGGAAGCATTACCAGAATCACCATTTATATGGCCCACCGCACTGCCGGTTGGCATTTTCTCAGCCCCATTCGTATTCATCAAGGTGGTCGCTCCGGTCGCCACCACCCTCAGACTACAAGGCCTATTCATCGTTCCCTACTTGAACGACTGGCTCATAAAGCTCAGTCTGCTGCAATCCTCCAACACCTCCAGATAGCTATCAACCTCCTACAGAAGTTAGGTTGGATAGTCAATTGGGAGAAATCAGAGATCGTGCCAGCTACCCGGAAGAAGTTCCTGGGTTTTATTGTGGATCTAGAGTTGATGCAGATCTTCCTTCCAGCCCAAGGAGGTTGAGTATAGAGGCTGTCGCCCGCTTCCTATTTCGGACCCGGCGAGTTACCATCCGCACCGCCATGAGAGTCCTCGGCCTGATGTCATCCTCGGCCAGGGCGGTCCCTTGGGCTTTATGGCATTTGCGTCCCCTTCAGACTGAAGTGTTGAGAACCTGGAATGGCTCTCCACAGGGATTGCACAAGAAGATCTGCTTTTCTCCCAGTACCCGTCTTTCCCTCAGATGGTGATACACCCAAAAGACGGAAGGTCCTCGGTCCCGACAGTGTGGACCCTGTTGACAATAGATGCATCCCATTTGGCATGGGGAGCCCATCTGAAAGACAAGACTGTGCAAGGTCGTTGGAGGAGACCTGAGTTGGGAACGTCCAAAGAGCCCAGAGCAGTCTATCTGGCTATTCTTCACTTTGCAAAGCTGTGAAGGTTTGTTCAGACAACATGACCACTGTAGTCTATATGAACAAACAAGATGGCACCAGATCTCCAACCCTGCTGAGAGAGGCAAAGCTTATATTTTTCCTGGGTAGGAAAGAATTTGACCCAGTTATCCGCTGTTCACATCAAAGGCTCCCTGAACATAGTAGCGGATCAGTTGAGTCGGGGTATCACTGTATCTCGTGAATGGTCACTCAGTTCAGACGTATTTCAACTGATCGTCCAGAGATGGGGTCTCCCAAAGGTCGATCTTATGGCAACCCGACTCAATGCCAAGGTGGGGACCTTCTGCTCTCTGTACCAGAAGGACAATCCCTTGGCAGTGGATGCCCCGTCCATCCCATGGAGGTTCAGGCTGATATACATCTCCCTCCAATTCCAATCATACCGTGGGGTATTGATAAAATAAGACAGGACCAAGCCTCGGGAATTGCCATAATCCCGTTCTGGCCAAAAAGGGCTTGGTTTGCCCAGCTCATGTGGATGAGTCAAGGCATATACTGGAGGCTTCCCCCCTCTCCCAGACCTGGTAACCCAAGGAGAGCTGAGATGCCAGGATCTGAGGAGACTCAACCTGACAGCCTGGAGGTTGACCAGTCCCTATAAAGGAATAGAGGACTGTCTCAAGCCGTTCTGAAGACTCTCGCAAGCACCACAGCTGGGCCTACTAATACCATCTATAGAAGAATTGGTAAAATCTTCAATGCCTGGTGTCTGAACATGAAGTGGACTCCTCCGATCCCCCAGTGAGGGCGATCCTGGATTTTCTTCAAAACAGACTAGACAGAGGGCTCGCTGCTGCCACCCTAAAGGTACATGTAGCTGCTCTGTCAGCCTATCTGGGGAGGTGTTTGTCTCAAAATCCTTTAGTAAGCACCTTTATGAAAGGGGCAACTAGGCTGAGACCTGTGGTTACCACACTTGTCCACCAGTGGGACCTTAATACGGTCCTTTCGGCACTACTCACAAAGCCTTTTGAGCCGCTGGAAGAGGTCGAACTAAAGTTCCTGACCTACAAAACAGCAATTCTTCTGGCTATAGGGTCAGTGAGCTACAAGCTCTGTCTTCGGAGAAGCCATATACCTCCTCCTTCCGCTTAGGTTCCTTCCGGGCTTCAGACCCAAAATTCCTTCCACCATAAATATAAACCAGCTGATCACCTTACCAGCTTTTTTCCATCTCCTTCCTCTGCTGACGAAGAAAAGTTCCATACACTGGACCTCATGAGATGCCCGAGGATCTACCTCCAGCGTACGCGTTCCTTCAGAAAGTCAGGAAAACCTCCTCATCTTCCTGAGGAGACACAAAGGGCTTAAGACTTCCAAAGCCTCAATTTCACGCTGGGTCAGGGAGACAATTAAGTTCTCTTATTCAAGGGTGCATTCCACGAGGTTGGATTCCACCTCCTGGGCAGAAACAAAAGCCTTGTCTCTAAGTCAAATTTGCTGCTGCATATTGGTCCTCGGAGGCAACCCTTGTGTCCCACTACTACCTGGACACTCGGGCTCCAGAAGCTACTGCTTTTGGTCACGGTTTAAGTGCAGTTGGTGGTGAGGACCCACCCTAGGGGATTACTTGCTAACTCCCCATATTGTGCCTCTGTAGGACGACAGTGAACGAAGGATTATGAAGATAATCTTGTTTCCCTTAGTCCTAACAGTGGCACAAGACTTCCCGCCCGGAAGAATTTTGTAATTGTTATAAGTATACTATGTTACCTATGTATAATTAGGTTACTCTTGTATATACACGCAGGGGGGAGGTTCTTGCGCCCTCTTATAGGGCAAGCCATGATTAATTAATTGGCTAATTAAAAATCCGCCTGTCCTACCAGCACACAGAGGCAGAAATACCCCCATATTGTGCCGCTGTTATGACTAAGGGAAACAAGATTATCTTCATAATCCTTCATTTGTGCGCTCACTCATTCTACCTGTCCCATTGGGTGAGAAGCAAGCTGTATACATTCATCCAGTATATACGATAGTAGATAAACGCTCAATATATCTACCCTCCGTGTATACTTTAAACAAAAACACTTGTATACATCTCAAAATGCGTAACGCTAGAGGAAAGGGACGAAGACAGGGGCAAGGAAATGCAGCTGGTGAGCAAGGTTGCGGTCAAGCTACAGCGCATCCAATTCCTACTGGTGAGGGGCAGCCAGCATTGCGCTTCTCCACAATCCCTGTCTTGATGGCTACATTAAGCAGGGTGCAGGGTACAATACTGACCAGACCCGAGCACCAGGAACAGGTGATACAATGGCTATCGGATAATGCTTCCAGCAGCTTTTCCCCCAGCCAGTCAGCCACTATCTCCAGTCGTCTTCCTAGCCAAGAGTCTAGCCCTCCCAACATGCCCGATTTTCCCAGCAGAGTCATTCCACCTTTGCCCCCTCCCAGGAGCTATTTTTGGGTCCTTTTACTGTCTCTCCCTCTGTTCAACCACTTCCCGAATCCCAGGAGCTACCAGACGAGCTTTTGTGTACTGATTCCCAAACACTGGAGCATCCGCCATCTCCTGGCGATTTTGTGGTTGTGGACCCACAACCAGCATTTCCCATCCGCAGTGATGATGAGGATACACAGTTGCCATCAGGGCAGGCTGTTGTCATGTGCGGTGTGCAGGAGGAGTAGATTGAGGAATTGGAAGAGGAGGTGATGGACGACGAGGACACTGACACAACCTGGACAGGGGTGATGTCTAGCGGGGAAAGCAGTGTAGATCTGGAGGCAAGCGTAGCACCAAAAAAGGTGGCTACAGGTAGAGGCATGCCCAGAGGCAGAAGACAGCTGCTTCTCAGAAGACAGGCCAGACCCAGCAAGGCCCAAGATGTTCCCTGTCCTACGACTACAGAAAAACTCCACCATGGAGGCCACATTCCTCGATGGTGTGGAGATTTTTCAATGTATGTGCGGAGGACAAATTTAGTGCGGTTTGCATACTTTGTAACTCTAAACTGAGTAGGGGCTCTGAAAAGAGCAACCTTACCACCTCACCTTACCACCTCAGGCATACACCAGCAGGACAATCGTTGTCCGGCGTTGCCGCCACTGCCTCTACCACTGTGTCCAGTGCTGTCGCTGCAGTCCAGACCACCAGTCAGGACACCTCCACATCTGCCTCTGTCACTTTGGGGACTTCACCCTCATCCTCCCCTTTTCCTGCCTCCGCTCCTTCTCCTACACTATCATGCGCCTCTTCCCAGCAACCCACCATCTCCCAGGCATTTGAGTTCAGGCAAAAGTATAGCGCAAGCCACCCACATGCCCAAGCCTTAAACGGGCACATCTCCAAACTGCTGGCCCTGGAGATGTTGCCATTCAGGCTTGTGGAGACTCAGACCTTCTGTGACCTGATGGCAGCTGCGGCACCTCGCTATGTCGTCCCTAGCCATCACTACTTCTCCCGGTGTGCCATCGCCACCTTGCAGCAGCATCTGTCCCGTAACATCAGGCGGGCCCTTAGTTCCACGTTTACACTAAGGTCCCCTTGACCACCGACGCGTGGACAAGTGCATGCAGAGTATCCAGGGTATAAAAAATATTCCACAATAAATATACCACTCAAATCCAAATATCACGGAATAACTGGACTGGAGATCAAAGGGGGAATGTTCTCATCTGATAATTCTTTCCGAGACAAGTATGAATATATCACCTGTTAATCCCAGACTTGCAAAGCCCAGATTACTACAATGTGCACAGTATCAGAATCGGGCATTGGAATAAGGGCATTGGAATCTGCCATTCCCTATGCTCTGATGGTGGACATAGGTAGTCAGAGGCCTGCCAACAGCAGAGGGCCACATTGGCTCCTCCTTATATCCAGGATCAGAGATTTGTTCACCTACCAAAGCTGGGGGCCTGTCTAGTGGCTCCGTCCCCTACCTCGTGATTGGATTATCAGAGCGAGATAGCGTGCTATGATAACAGGACACTACAATACATCTCATGAACTAGATGGCTCACATACATGAATACTGCCCTGCATAGTTTGCGTAGGTGCAAAGTTATTCTAGCGCAAAGTTTTGCTCAATGCCCAGATCATCAAGATATAACCATTCTATATGTAATCGCTGTTGAACAATATGGAAATGCCAGTCCCATAGCGTTATATACTGAACCATAGCTATTCTGTAAGAGATGCAGCACAAAAGAAGAGAGACACAAGGACTGTAACCGGACGATGCATCAAAGCGAGGCCTAGCTCACTACATATATGTACTAGATCTAGTACTATACAGATTCCCTATCCCAATGGGAGATGGAAAGCCTAAAGACCTGAGGGAATACACACATAAGCAGAGGAGGGGAGAGATACAATAGCTGAACAGTGTATAAAAATCCTACTATTTCTAAATAAATGAGGCAAACAATATGATCTCATTTAGACCCAATGGCTTCACTCATTGATGCCAATAGTTCCATTTGGCCTACCTTTTCATGGAGTCTCCTATCCAAATCCCCTTTCTGGATAGACAGTCTCACCACCTCAATACTCTGAAAAGCTATTGATTTAGGGTATCCGTCGTGTACCTCCCATATGTGATGGCTTATGGGTTGGTCCTCTCTACGGTTCACATTTCCAATGTGTTCCAGAATTCTTCTCCTATATTTCTGAGTGGTTTTGCCCACATAGTTCTTAGGGCACCCACACGTGGCTAGGCATATTAAACCCGTAGTTTTGGAGTTGATGAAATCCCTGATAGTGTATGTGGCTGCTGTAGTGGCTCTCAGAAATGTCTTCCCTTTAGTGACAAACTCACAGGCCTTACAGTTCCCACGTTTGTACTTACCATAAGGGTCAGATGTAGCAAGCCAAGTACCTGGATTTTATATGGGGTGACTGTGTGAGTCTATTACTCAGATTCTTTCCTTTAAATTTGACACCAAAACTAAGTACTAAAATGGATTCGATAATTTTTTCCGCTATTTTATCACATATCATGTAGCACCAAATATTGATGTGATTTAGATTTTTCTTTTGTTCATTGTTTTCACTTTGTTCATTGACAGACATAATCTATTAACACTTCTATTTTCCACATCTGCCTCTGACAGTTTTTATAGTATAGTATAGTATATTTTCCAGGTTTTTACTCTAACTAAAGTAAGAAAAACATGGATAACCGAGAGTTAGGTTTCCCACAGTCCTTTCATTTGTGCATTCAGCAGTGCCATCCTACATCTCTTTTTCTGGTTTCCCACAGTCCTTGCTAAGGATTGTCATGTCTGGTGCTGATATAGAGTTCCCATAGTGGTACTTAAAGGGATCCTATCATTAAAACTCAATTTTTTTCTCACTAACACGTCAGAATAGCCTTAAGAAAGGTTATTCTTCTCCTACCTTTAGATGTCTTCTCCGTGCCGCCATTCAGCAGAAATCCCGGTTTTCTTCGGTATGCAAATGAGTTCTCTCACAGTACTGCGTGCGGGCCCCAGTGCTCAAACAGCACTGGGGGCATCCCCAATGCTGCGAGAGAAATTTCCAGTGCCACCTCCATCTTCTTCAGGAACGTCCTCTTCACGCATCTTCCTCCAGCGTTGGCTTCAAACTTCTAGGCCTCGGGCCTAGGCCAAAGCCGACTGTGCATGCCCGCCGGCCACAAGAAAATGGCTGCTTGCACAGTATTGCCCCCAGTACTGTGAGATAACTCATTTGCATACCGACGAAAACCGGGATTTATATCGAACGGCGGCGCAGAGAAGAGATCTAAAGGTAGGAGAAGAATAGCCTTTCTTAAGGCTATTCCTACGAGTTAGTGAGAAAAAATTGAGTTTTAATGATAGGATCCCTTTAAGACTCACACTGTAAATTACACCTGTCCTGGCACTAGTCATCAGGTTGGAGAAAAACATAATGCAATGCTGCTACTAATGGTTGTGCCAAAGTGCAATAAATGTGGGACACTAACATATACTGAGATCAGAAGTCTCCGCCATGTTCATGGCTCTCTCCTTTCACTTCTGTGGGTATTACAATACTGAGAAGGTCTATAGTAGCTGGCGGGTACTTCATCAGGTAGAATGGAGGATGCAAGACCCTTGTTCTTGGCAGAGGTGTCCTAGAGAAGTCCCAAAGGTAGGACCCATGCCCATCTTGTAGATACCATAAGATAGGAATTCCCAGTAACGGTACAAATATCAAAAAGGACACTTCTATTCAGGTAACAATGATAATTTTTATAGTGAACAGAATATTCTGCAGCACATTATATATCAGGGGTACAGACAATATGAGACATTACAGAGTAATACATTAATCATCACCAATTCAGTAGGAGTGAGGGCCCTGCTCACAAGAGCTTACAATCTATGAGGATGAAGGGGAGACACAAGAAGTGAAAGCTCTTAGGTAGCTGAGTGAAGGTACAGGGAGAACAACCTGGGAAGTGGACTGCAGTTAAGGAAGTAAGCCTTCTTCACTCAGGTCTAAGAGTATGAGAGACGTGTAGCCCACTATAGGACAGTGTGTCAAGAGAAACGGCATCAGATTATTGGATCCAGGCAATAAGCCAGAGTGAAAAGTAGTCCTTCCTCTGTTGAGCCTCGTCCTAATTTGCTTGCTGTAAATTGAATGGATTATCTGGTTTCTAGTATTCTAGATCTGCGGGAGCCCGATACCTGGAACCCCTGCAGATCACATGTACAGAGATAGCACAGCTCTTGGTAATGTTTACATTTCTATAGGACAGTGCTGCGTTACCTACGCTTGCTGGTACAGTTTGTACGGTGAGTGAGCAGCGCATTTTGCTGTAGGTAAATATTGCTGAGAGTAGCGCTGTCTCGGTACAGGTGAGATGAGCTGCGTGTGTTTTCAGACTTCTGCAGATCTAATATTGATGGCTTGTGTTAAGTATAGAGCAACAATACTAGAAACCTGATAATCCCTTTAAATAACAGCAAAAACCATACATATATTGTGTCTCCATAAAGGCAATTTGTGAACCATGCGAAATGTTTTCATAACTTTATGAATTTTCCACTATTGTTCTATACAGGACCTATGGAGTGATCCTCATAATGTCACATCCATGTCTTATACTGCATCCCTCTCCTCTGTCCTATCTGGTAGTCCCTACAACAAAACTCTTTGAGAAGATTTATATCACCTAACTAAGAGTTGGTTCATATCTGCGTTGGTATTCAGTTCGGAGGAGTCCGCATGGGGACTCCCCCACCCAAAGGAATATTAAACACAATTGCAAGCGCTGTGCACTAAAAGACCACGGATCCCCATAGACTATAATGGGGTCCATGTACTTGCCACCAGATCTCCGCACAGAATATAGGGACCGGACATGAAAGTAGTTCACAATCTAATTTCCTGTCCGCATGATTTATGCGGGCAGCGCGTGGCAAACACACGGACCCCATTATAGCCTATGGGGTCTGTGTGCTATCATTGCACAGCACTTGTAAATGCATTTGGTATTCCGTTCAGGGGTTCCCCATGCGGACTCTCCGAACGGATTACCAAACGCAGATGTGAACCAAGGGTCACCTCTGTTCACATTTCAGCACTACATTTATTATACATATGCAAACAGGCTAGCCTTACATGTTATATGTATAGAGAATAGAGCACCTGTTCATGGGAGCTCCTTCCCCTTGTCTATTGTAGTAAAAAATTGTGCTAATTTTATGTATTTTATCTTGAAATATTTATCCCCATTAGGTTAAATACTGGATCAGTAGGGGTCTGAACACTGAGACCCCCACATATTCTGAAAATACTTTTTTTTCTCCCACGCTGTATATTGGTGCTCCCATTCACTTCAGTGAGAGCGTCGGTGGCAGTTGAAGTACAGCATCCTGCTATCTCTGGCACTACCACTGAAATAAAGAAGGATGCCATCCACCAACACCAACCCTCACCAACCAGGTATTTATCCTATAGATACAGGATAAATACATTTTATGGCATAACCCCTGTAATCCAAAAGTTCTTATAAAAGGCAACCAGTCCCAGTAGCCACAAGGGAGACCCCATATCTTCCCCATTAGTGACATTAAACTCCACCAGCTTTATCAGTAGTCACGGCAGTCCACTTGCTGTCCTAGTAGTCAAGTAGACTGGCTAACCTTCCTTGTAAGCATAGAAGTCCAGAAAACATTGGTAAATAAATCTCATACAGCTACACCCTGCTGCCAGTGAGAGGCAGGGAATGGCAGAGAGGAAGGACTTTCCATGGGATTGGAATTACCTAATTATTTTTGTTCTATAATGGTTATAGTGGGGCACATAAGGGGGCATTTTTAAAGCCTTGGGTTACCTAAGGGGGCATTACCAAACTAAGGAGGCACATTAGACAGCATTAAAGACTGGAACTTCATGAGTGAGCATTATTAGAGAATGAAAGAGCATAAGTGGAAATTTTTAATGATTATAAGCACATGTAATATTGATATTATTTGTAAATAAAGGCACATGAGAGGGCACTATTGGTGAGTGTTGGCACAAGAATAGGCATTATTACTGAGCAGGTTTGTAATTGGGGCATTATTACCTAATGGGATGAGCATTATTAGTTAACATGGTGCATCAGAGCAATACTACTGAATGGGGAAAAAATTGGAGCAATGTTACTGAGGGGGGGGGATGCAGTGGAAAATTATTACTAGGTTGGGCACAAACTAGATATCCCCAATGATTTCCCCAATGTGGGACTATTAAAGGATTATCTTATCTTATCTTATTACTGAGTCCAGATGGAATTGGGGCAATGTGGAGACATTGATAGGATACATAAAAGGCGGCATTATTACTGAGTACTGAAATAGATGTAGACATTACTGGGACTTTAAAAACACATTAGTACAGTATTAACAAGAGCTAAGGAGTTCTATTATTGTATGGAGGGAACTAAAAATAGCACTTATTGTGTTGTATCTGTAGAAAACATTATACTGTTTGGGACAGCTAGAAGTTTTAGAAGTGACACGTAATGCACAGGATTTATAAGAGTCACTAAAACTAGGGTACTGTTACTGTATGTTGTTCCAAAGATGGCATTATTACCTTTTGGGGCACTATAGATGGGAGGTTTGTGTAAGAAGTACAATCTATCGTCCTCCCTACCTCACAAAATGTATTATTTCCGTTATGCCTAATACAGCACCATAGCTGGAGCTGTGATAAGCTCGAGAAAATACAATTACCAGTAGGTATAAAAAAGTTTTGAATATAAAGAAACACAGATATTTTGGTGTTTCTAATTATTGACAGTGCATGAATGGATCTGCTGCCTTTTCCATTCCTGCAGTGCTTGCTAAAAAAAAAAAACAATCCGACCTCCACCTTACCCCTTAATAGTCGGCCATCACACACCTTTTTCCCCATACCTATGACAGTACTGTCATGAGTGTGAGGATATTCAGCTACTGGTAATGGTAAAATGGGCATAGGCATGTGCTAAGATGTTAGTTAAAAAAAAATCCGGCCTCCTCCTTACCCCTTAATAGCCGGCCATCACACACCTTGTTATTTCCTCTTTGCCCAAGACAGCACCATGAGCTGGAGCTGTCATGAGCTTGAGGAAATCCTATTACTAGTAGGCATGAAAAAATTTGCACATGCCTATGACTATAGTAAGCGCAGATGTATTTACGCTGATACTTACCGCCAGCACAGGATTTTATCTGCTGGCTTCTCCATCTTTGGTGTTCTTCTTTGCGGATCCCACGGAGTCTCCATGGGCTTCATTCTTCCAGTACTTCCTGGGTATTGATTGAAGAGATGTCCAATCTTCTGTTCTTCAAGGTGGTCTTCCAGAGGCTCAGAAGTTCGGCTTACTCAGATGACTGTAGAGCTGGTGTTCTGTCAAGGGATTCCATGTTGATAAAAGAAAATCCCTTGAACACGGCCTGGTCCTTTGATGATAAAGGTGTTCTTCTGGCCTGTCCTTCTTCCAGTTTCATCAGATTCTTCGGTCTTGGATGATGCTGAAGTTTCAGTGGCTATAAAAGAGAAAGAAATATAACAGGAATATTAGTATTACAACATTTTATAACAGTCCCCATTTAAAACTCATTGTTCTAGATCAGGGGTCGGCAACCCCTGGCACGCGTGCCAAGACTGGCACGCGAGGCATATTTTGCTGGCACGGCAGCCAGCCTGCAACTTTCATACAAATTGAGAGAGAGAGCGTGTCCCTTCAGTGCTCTGCTATAGAGCTGAGGACACGCCCCCTTCTCTCACTGCCCACCAATCAGAGGTGAGCCTCTCACTGCACAGGATAAGGGCTCCCTGGACCTGCTGCTACATGTGAGGAGGAGCTCCTGCCGTCTGCAGCCTGAGGAGAGAGAGGAAGCTCCGGGAGCAAAGTGAAAGTAAAAACACCAGGTACGTGTGTGTTACTAACTATTCTCATTAATGTCAGGCATTTGGGGTTATTACTTTAGTGTTAGTAACCCCATGTGCCTCACATTAATAGCAGTTAACCCCATCATGTCCCTCACATTAACCCTGTGTGGCTCACGTAAGGGTTACTGATGTGTGAGACATATGGGGGTACTAATAAAGGACCTATATAATGAAGATATTCACTTATTACCTCCATATGTCTCACATATCAGTGTCCCTTATGTAAAGCACAAAGGGGGTTAATGTGAAGGACATGATGGGGTTAACTGCTATTAATATGAGGCACATTGAGTTAACCTGTAATGCACATGACCAGACTCTATCTACAACTGTGGATAAAAGTACAGACCTATATATTTCAATTGACCCATATATACAGCCATTATTTTTGTGGCTGTGTATCTGGGCCAAATTGAAGAGCTGAAAACTATTGAGCAGGTCCTATATGTGTCCTATACATACCCTATATCTGTCCTATACATCCCCTATATCTGTCCTATACATACCCTATATCTGTCCTATACATCCCCTATATCTGTCCTATACATCCCCTATATCTGTCCTATACATCCCCTATATGTGTCCTATACATCCCCTATATCTGTCCTATACATCCCCTATATGTGTCCTATACATCCCCTATATCTGTCCTATACATCCCCTATATCTGTCCTATACGTCCCCTATATCTGTCCTATACATCCCCTATATCTGTCCTATACATCCCCTATATCTGCCCTATACATCCCCTATATCTGCCCTATACATCCCCTATATCTGTCCTATACATCCCCTATATCTGTCCTATACATCCCCTATATCTGTCCTATACATCCCCTATATCTGCCCTATACATCCCCTATATCTGTCCTATACGTACCCTATATCTGTCCTATACATCCCCTATATCTGTCTGCATTTGCAGCCCTGTCAATTCATTTTTAACATATAGGTCAGTGAAAACCACATCCATGCCATTTGTATGCAGGAGGCGTAAGGCTGAGGCCCCACATTGCAGAAATGCAGCATTTTTGTTGCAGATTTTCATGCGGTTTATTTCAACCAAAGCTAAAAATGGCTACAGAAGGAATGGGAAATATATAGGGAGCTTCTTATACGTTTCCCTTCTGCTCAATCCACTCCTGGCTCAGGCTCAGAAAAACGCAGCAAAATATGTAACAAAAAAAGCTGTGTTCCAACAACGCGGGGGCCTTAGGCTAAAGCCCCACGTTGCAGAAACAGCTTTTTTTCGTTGCAGATTTTGCAGGTTTTTTTTTTTAGCCGAAGCCAGGAGTAGATTGAGCAGGAGGGAGACATATAAGAAGCTTCCTATATATTTCCCATTCGTTTTCTAGCCATTCTTGGCTTTGACGTAAAAAAAAAACGCAGCTAAATCTGCAATAAAAAAGCTGCATTTTTGTAATGTGGGGCCTCAGCCTTAGTGTGATTCTATTGGGTGGTGACACTGTAACTAGATGCAATTAAAGCCAAATCCAGTTCCTGGGCACCAGTGCGGCCACTTTGTTGAAAGTGTGACACCCATTAATTCCTGGCTGGGGTTTTGCTGTTACTGCACCGCCAGGAACTAAAAGTGACAAATTAATCTGCGTTTCACTTAGGGAGCGTTCACACTACCGTCTGTGTCCATCAGACAATGTCCGCTGCTAATGTCTGTTCAAAATCTTGTGTGGACATTAGCAGCGGACACTAGCTGTGTCTGTGACATTTTGCATTGATTTAAATGGACATTGGGTGCGTTCGTTTACTGTTCGTGCCTGTCCTTAAGTGTCCGTTCCCAAAGATGTCCGACTTTTCAAGCGGACAGAAAAACCTACATGTCGGGTTTTGCTGTCCGCTTGAAAAGTCGGACATCTTTGAGAACGGACACTTAAGGACACCCACAGACAGTAAAAGAACGCACCCGATGTCCATTTAAATCAATGCAAAATGTCACGGACACAGCTAGTGTCCGATGCTAATGTCCGTGCAAGAACGGACATTAGCAGCGGACACTAGCTGTCGGACACCGACGGTAGTGTGAACGCTCCCTTACAGAAAACTGAAGTTACTAATGGCTGAGGACTGGATGGAGCATACGGGTACATTGTGTGTCAGCTCTTTACAGGTATGACCTTACACTGCTCCCAGTCACATACATTACCACTAATTGTGGGTTACGCATGTACTTACATTGCTTCTAAAGGAAAAGAACATGTGTATCCAGGCAAATAGTGGTGAGCGCATGTGGCTGGGAGCGCAGTATGACAGCACCTCTATGTTGTGGTTTGTGCTATATGACTTTAGTGTAGGTGTCGTCAGCTTTACAATTATTGACCGGCACTCCGAGGACCTCATCTTTGATTTTTTAATTTAAATCGGCACGCCGAACAAAAAAGGTTGCCTACCCCTGTTCTAGATGAATACTACTAAAATAATAGATGGAAACTTGATAATATTAAAAATTACTGAAATAATGTTTTCTTCTAAGAATGCCATATAATAATAACAGCAGTCCTTTTTTAGATATATACTTACTACAGGAACATATGGTGGAGTCAGTTTCAGGGTTTCCACGGCAATCCAGTCGATATGCTGAAAAAATCGATGATCTCTGATGTTTCCGGTGACGCCCAATCTCTTGGCTGGATCTCTCTGAAGAAGCTAAAATGATAAAGCAAAACCCATAAATATAGTCTATAGAGACGATTAAACACTTATCACTATTTTATTGAAAAGTCCGTCAATCCGCTGTCATAGAGTTCACTATTATACCATTGTACAATACATAGTACTTATACCTTGTAACTACTGACCTGTCTTATGATATCATCAAATATACGTTTACATAGAGTTCTATAGGAAAAGACGGCCGTCATTTACGGCCGTCATTTACGGCCGTCATTGTAATGACGGCCGTAAATGACGGCAGTAAATTACGGACGTCTTTTCCTATAGAACTCTATGTAAACGTTTTATGACGGCCGTAAAAGACACACAAATTACACACAAATGACGCCTGGCGTTACTCTGTGTGAATGCAGCCTAAAACCTAGGAAAAATCCATTCTTCTCACCTCCGGAGCCATGTAACCTGGTGTTCCAGCATATCCAGTGGCTGTTCGGTCTTCAAGCTGGTTGTCGATTGAGAGGCCGAAGTCGGTGATCTTGAGGTGCCCGGATGCAGTCATCAAGATGTTCTCTGGCTTGAGGTCCCTGGTAAATAGAGAAAGAAATGATTATTGTTTGGAAAGATAATGTTACCATTAGTTATTACTAATACATGGCTGATTGTAAGGTGAGCACTCCTAAATGTAGTTACCGGTGGATGACGCCCTTTGAGTGGATGAATTGAAGTCCACAGACGAGTTCAGCCGCGTAGAATCTGGCAAAAAAACAATGAATGTGTGTTATATCTTGAGGAGAGCACAACAAATCCTCACCAGAACCCCTAAGACACATAAAGCTTCAAGGAGGTGACAATATCTTATATCTTACCTTTATAGCTTTGATCAGATATGAAAATGACATAAAACTTTACCTTGCACTGTAAATATCAACCTGCCCTATCATCAATAGGAAGGTGTTGAAGTCGCCGCCGCTCACGTACTCCATCCCGAGGAACAGTTGACGCTGTTACACAGAACAGACGTATAGATATATTTATTTACATGGCCATTATTATTATTATATCTATACATTTACTACAGAATAGCTCAGTATAGCTATAGGATAAATGATATATGCCGTATTCTGTGGTCATCTCATAGTATGTATTATACAGTACTGGGCCCTATTAGCTATAGAATATCATTATTCACCCCTCAGATGCCAAAGACCTTCTTTTTAAAAAGAATCTGTGTTTTCTATTAATCAACTAAAACGATGTTCTGCAGCAGCTGGGGTTTAAAAGTCCATATAATAATAATGTAAAATAAAAGCCTAACAATGTCAGTTCTATTACTAGACAGTTTTGATAATTGAGGCCCCTACTATCATTTATTAAATATCATGGTTCTTTAGGTCTTGCAACTCTTAGGCTCGGTTCACATCTGCGTTCGTGGATTCAGTTTCCCTCTCCGAATGAAAAATGATGAAATGTTAGAGATGTTAGAGGATAAAACCCATGGACAGTGGGGTCTTTATGGCGGGGTAATACGTGCTGCTATACATATAGGATATTTTATAATTAAGAAGTCAATCTTATACCTTGGTCTGGAACGCAAAAGTGCCATGTACAAGGAAAGGGCTCCCGGACGCTGTCTGTAGAATTCGTCGCTCCACCGTCGGATCTTCTTCATTGTCAGCAAGGAGGGCTCTTTTCTCGATGATCTTCACAGCAAAATGTTTGCGGGTAGATGGATCTTCCGCCAGCAGGACCGTTCCAAAACTTCCCCGGCCGAGCTCATGATGGAATAATAGTCGTCTTTTGATGTCATAGACGGTGCTACTGGCAGCGGGTGGCCTGACATTGCTGATTCCTAGTAGGGGAGTAAAAATTACAATATATTCAACTTTACTGGGCATTGTTCACACTGACACTTGTTGTTTTCCCACACCAGTGAAGCTCTGGTGTGGGATGTCAGCAATTCTATAACATTAGTATTATCATATTCAAGTACAAAGTGAGTTACAACTTCATCTGAAATGTATCAAATTGCTTATCATTTGCATGTAACACCATTAATCTCTATAGTGTTTGCATTCACTTTACCAGCAAAGACTATGAAGTGCAACAACACAACCATGACAGTTCCTAAAAGCAACCGCAAGATAGTAAACTTACAGTAGTGTAGGAAATCCTACAATGAATCCTACTGTTTTCTAACATAGATCCACAGCAGTTTCCTGCAGCCATCACTAGGGGGAGCTCAATGTAAAGATGTTTTTACAGCTTCTGTTGAGTTTAGTGGAAGCTGCATTATTTCCTATGTACTGAGCTCCCCCTAGTGGTGGCTGCAGGAAGACATTTTTATCATGCACTGTTGAAAAGCAAGTTACAGATTTAGAGTTGTATGGTGGAAATCTATCAGTGTATTGATGCCAATTTTGGTGAGAAATGTTCAGAATGACCCCCATATTAATAAAACACCAAACTAGAAGTAGGTTATTGTAGGCGATGTGATTGTGACTTTTTATTAATTCTGAAAGTTCCTCCACTTAACAAAACAAGGCTCTTTATGTGTTTATGGACAACCGTCTTTTATTATCCTAGATAAATTTAGCTTAATTTTGGGCTATAAAGATAAATAAAGGAAAAGTAAGTTTTTAATGCTGCATAAGGATAAGGAGTCAAGTAATTCTAAAATAAGGCTAAAATAGTGGAAACATTTATATATATCGATAGTATTAAGAAATTCATATTGGGAAGATGACAAATGTGATGTCATTGTGAAGTGAAAGCTGTGACTTTGATAAGCTGATCTGTGGGTATACCCAGGTGTCAGACCCCCACTTATCAGATATTGGTGGTCTATCTATTTGAAACACCAAGGTGGTATGTGTAGTACATGGTAACACAATAAGTAATAGGTAATGAATAGAGTATCTGCAAAAAGCAATATATAAGCCCACAAGACATGCATTTGTCTTTGTCATTGCCTGATAGACCTTTCACTTGGTGATTATATTTGGCTCTTTGTAGCCATATAATATATACTATGGTCTTGTGGGCTTATATATTGCTTTTTGCAGATACTCTTTTCATTACCTATGACTTATTGTGTTACCATGTACTACACATACCACCTTGGTGTTCACTGGTACTATTATCTCTTTGATTCCCCACAATATTTATATTTGTATTGGATGATATTTGTATCTGTATGTTTTTTATATTTAGATACTAATAAACTAGAATAGTTTTATACTATTACAGTGTGGAAGTTTTTCCTATTTATTGCTATGTGACTTTCTCCACACTTGCTATGCAGTATTGGCCTCTTATGTGTTATTACCGACCTGTTCAAAGCTGCAGTGGAGGTGACTGAGCATCTGATGGTCCTGACCAGTGGCGGATCCAGGCTTTGCGGGGCCCTGGGCAATTGACTTTGGCGAGGCCCTACTTACCGGGGGATCTGGACGGTATGGATTACCCCCAGGGGAATGGGGGGTCTGGGGGTCCCCCCCGCAGGATTTTTTGAAAAAATTAGCCCTAAAAATGTGTTTTTGAGACGTTTTTTTAACTAGTTAGCTGTGTTTGACAAACTGGGGGGAGGGAGATGGGCTAAGTGCACGAGAGCGAGCCTGTGTCTGTAGCTGTTCCTGTGTCTGCATCACACATGTCACCTAGCTTCCTGCTCTCAGATAGAGGAGGGGGAAATGAGTGAGGTATGGTGAAGCCTGGGGGACTGGTCTCACCATCTATTTATAGAGCTGTATGTCCGATGCCTACCTTCAACCATAATTATCCTGCACACCCCCTTTAATGTTCCCCAGGCTATGGACTTCCATCACTGCACTCCTATTGTTTAATGTCCTCCTCCAGTGACCCCCATTATTTAATGTCCCCCTCCAGTTGTCTCCAGTTTAATGTCCCTCTTAAAGAGGACCTTTCATCACTTGGGACACATGCAGTTTTATATACCGCTAGAAAGCCGACTGCCGGCTTTCATGATCTGTGCCCCAGGTAAAGAGCTATCGGTGCCGGTACTGTAGCTCTTCACGATCAGAAGGGTGTTTCTGACAGTCTGTCAGGAACGTCCTTCTTCACAGCAGCGCCTATAGCACTGTACTGTGTGAGCGGGGAGGAAGGCCCCACACTCAGTAATATATGCACCACAGTAGGGCCCTTACACTCAGTATTATATGCACCACAATAGACCCCCACACAGTATCCCACTCAGTATCATATGCATCACAGTAGTGCCCCCACACCCCGAGAATTATACTTACCTGAAGTTCCACTTGACACATCCCACGAAGAGCAGCCATGCGTCCTCCTCCATGTTCTGGCTGCAAGCGCTGATGACGTCAGTCGCTGGCAGGCACTGCGTCGGGGCAGAGGTCACTCTGCAGTCAGTGCAGGCCGTGGGCCGCACGACCACGGCCTGCACTGACAACTTTCAGCGGTATGTGCATATGTTCAGCGGCCTGTTATAAAACAAAAAAAAGTCATAATACTTACCGATCTTGCTGCTGCTGCGGCTGCTCCCGCGATCCTCTTCTCTCGGCAGTCAGACGTCTACGTATCAGTGTAGGCGGCGTAATGACGGCGCCTACGCTGATACGTAGACATCTGAACTAGCGCAAGGAGAGCGGCAGCTCTCCTGCACTGGTTCAAAGAAAAAAAAAACTAAAAAGAGGTGCAGTGCTGCCTGGCGGACACGGAGAACGGGTAGCAGTCTAATAGTGAGGATGTCTGCAATCGACCCATACTTCCTTTGCGATTGACCGGTAGATCACGATCGATGTATTGGGCACCCCTGCCCTAGACCTTAAATTCTAGTAATATCGGCCTACAAATGGCAATACTCCTGTCCAAGGTGGCAAGTTCCAGAAATACTGTATATATGTCCCCCTATCTCAGCGAAAAGCAGCCACAAGATCTTGCATAGCTCTTCGCAAGTCCATGAGTGTCATAGGGAGCCATTATGGCTCCCTATGACACTCATGGACTTGCGAAGAGCAATAGTCAAAAGCCTTACTACTGTAAGTGACAGGGAAGATAGTTAATATATCCCATAATCGTGAAGGTATAGAAATCACCATATAAAAGTAGCTCAAGTGAAGGGACCAGAGTCAGGAATACCAAGGAATAGGGGTAATACAACCGGCTGGCAGGATAGGGAATAAGTGGTCACATTGCTGGAGGTCTGTCCAGTGGGTCTGCTAGTGATCAGGAGAACAGAGGATTGGAAGCCCCCTGCATTCTTCATGTGAATGAAGCACCATTCACTTCAATGCTACTTGGGATGCTAGAGATTGCAGTTGGAGGCGCCCCATAGTAGTGAATAGAGCTTCAGTCATGTAAGTGCTCTAGTGCTTCATTCACATGGAACATGCAGGGGGGCTCTCCTGATTGCAGGGGACCCATTAGTTGGACCCCGAGGGATGTGACACCTATGTCCTATCTATAGAAGTGGCTCTAATGGCAGAGCCCCTGTGAATAATGAGATTCTTAAAGAGAACCTGCCAAACAATGTAGTATAAACAATAATAACCATAGATTCATACAATCTGAATAATAAAATAAACTATATATTAGGTATATTATAGAGCAATATCAATAAAACCTGCTCATCATACAATAACAAATAAGCATAAAGGATTGAGAAGACCGATGTATGTACAAGTAACAACGGCAATGCCAAACACACATACGTGTAAAAATCACTCAGAATGCATCAGTAACCCACAAATGTGAATTTAAAATACATCCACATGGTCTCCTTCTGCAGCCAGGCCCTGTTATGTTTATTGTATAGGGTGCTGGTACTACTGTGGTGCACATATAAAGGTGCTGGATAGGGTTGAGCGATCATGTTCAGAGAAAATTTCACGATCGCAATCGGTATTCCGAACACAATCTTTTTATGTGGGATCGAGATCGGTGATTTTTTCCCACAATTCTTTGCTTAGCCTTCACACTGAGTATACGCTGTATACTCAGTGTGAAGGCTCCGCTGCAGTTCCATAGGAATGAATGGAAGCAGCCGGCACACAGCTGCTTCCATTCATTAACCCCCTGCCCGCCGGCTGCCTCCATTCATTCGATTGGGAGGCTAAACTAAACATCTCTAGCAGCTACTTACCTCTAGAGATGGCTGCTCCGGTGCCCTCCTTCTTCTTGCCTCGTTGCCTCGTTGTGGCTTAGGAGAGTGTGGGCGGGTACAGGGCGGGGATACGTTACATCTCCCCTCCCAGTACCCGCCCATACTCTACTAACCCGCCCACACTCTCCTAACCTGGCAGGGAGGGGGCAGCGAAAGGAGAAGAGCACTGACTGCAGAGTGACCTCTGCCCCGACGCAGTGCCTGCTAGCGACTGACGTCATCAGCGCTTCCAGCCAGAACATGGAGGAGGACGCATGGCTGCTCTTCGTGGAGCAAAGCGTGGAGGCAAAGAATGAAGGCACAGGGCACAGGACCAGCCATCTCTGGAGGTAAGTGGACACCAGGGGGACTAAGTAGCCAGAGGATTAAAAAAAAATTCCTCTGGCTACTTTAGTGATTCACTACACAGCGTGGATTCTAACAATTGTTAGATTCCATGCTGTATAGTGAATAGGATTGCTTTTAAAATCCGATCTCCGATTAATAAAAAATCCCATTGACTTGCATTGGGATCGGAATTGGGATCGAGATCGGGTTCGAATGAAAAATGATCGGAAATCGTATTTTAAAATCGATCTTGAAAAGAACAGTGCTGGACTGTCCGCCAAATCTATTAGTATTGGTGTTCTGAATAAACTGGGGTTTTTTTGTGCTGTGCACCTCATATAATCATGTGACTGGCGCCTTATACAAGCTCTGTCTATGTACATTATAAATACTAGCATCCATCCCCTGAGCTGTTGTCGCCATATATTACATGGGCCTGCTTTCAATCTGTATGATGATCATGGTCTCATTGGGCATCAAGTAAATGTGGCCTTTTAAAATTGAGCTATATATGATACATATATCCTTTGGATATATCATAATTATGAAAGCTCAATATGGGGCCTGGAAACCAAGTAATGAAGAAAATAACTATATATATATATATATTAATGAGGAAGGGGCTCTATTAATATTCACTACTTTAGGTGACTATTGAATCGGAGTAGGTTGGAGGGGTCATCTTATTTCAGATTATATCAATAGATGATAGGTGACACCTTAGTAGTATTGTAAAACTTGATATGACACTTACACAATCTTTAAAACTTCCAAATCTGTGACTGATGCCTTCAACAGGTATCAGAATGAGGAGTAGACCTGGTTTATACATTTTATAATTTGATAAACTTTAAAGAGGTTTTCCAGTTTCTAATACTATGGCCTATCCTTAGGAGAGGTCATCAATATTAGATCTGCGGAGGTCTGACACCTGGGGCCCCAGCAGATCAGCTGTACCAGCGCGTTTCACTGTAGTTTTTACAGGTCAGGAGCCATGCTGCCTAACATGCTTTACAGAGTATACTGCATTGCTGTACCATAGACTTCAACGGGGTCAGGGTCGGACTGGCCCGCCGGAGCACCGGGGAATCCCCCGGTGGGCCCCGGGCCCCGACTATACTGCTGCTCATTTTAGCATAGGCAGGGGCCCGATCATCAATGGGCTGGATCGGGATGGTTAGGGGCCCAATTGGGGCCCTGACTTTCCAATCGGGCCTCTGCCCAGGTCAGAGCAGGATTAGGGAAGGCGCTTAGGGCGGAAGACCGGGCGATTTTTAATTTTTTTTTTCCTAAGAACCAGCGCAAGGAGAGCTACCGCTCTCCTTGTGCTTGTTCAGCCATCTACATATCAGCGTAGGCGGCGTCATCACGCCGCCTACGCTGATACACAGACGTCCTGTGAAAGAAGAGGAAGCAGCAGCAGCAGCGGTCGGTAAGTATAATAACTTTTTTTGGTTTATAATAGGCCGCTGCCTGCTGCAGTATCTACCAGCAGGCAGCGGCCTATTTACCAACCCGGACCTGCTCACTGCCACCCCCGCTTCCCCTTGTACTTTAGGCCACGGCGGGCGGTAGTGAATAGGCCCGGGCCAGGCCATGATCCCACTGCCGCTGATATTATACTCAGGGGTCTTTTCAGACTCCCGAGTATAATAATCGGAGCCCCAGGGGAGGTAAGAGAAAATAATAAACAATGTTACTTACCTCTCCGGAATCCGGTGTTAATCCAAGCAGGCTTCGGGGCTATATGGTAATGCCCAGACGTCACGTGGTCTGGAATATTACCATATAGGCCCGAAGCCTGTTCTAGCAGTACCATATAGACAACCAAAACGCCACCCCTCCTCCCCCTTCCCAGCACCTACTGCACCCCAAACCCCCATCAACATCAATCTAGTACACTATTATTTACAAACTGCAGACTTACCGGCTATCTGGCCAATATAGGTATCCCAAGCAACCACAAGCTACTCCCACTGTTGGATGGGATCCTATCAGCATGCAAGGAGCGTGGTTCACTATGGGTTCTAGTGTACTAGGTTGTGCCATGTCCGCCATGTTCATTGTGGAGATGGTGGTGAATGGAGGAGGAGCCGTGCTGCGCAAAAGCTGAAGGTGAGTGTCGGGACAAAGCCATGCATCAGGTCTGTGATCAGTCTTACCCCTCGTTCACATTAGCTTATGTATTCTGTCCGGGGGAGTCCACATGAGGACCCCCCCAGATGGAATACAATCGCAACTGCAAGCGCTGTTCAGTTAAAGCACACAGACCCCATAGACTATAATGGGGTCCGTGTGCTTGCCGCGCACTACCCACACGATTATAGTCTATGGGGTCCGTGTGCTTTAACTGGACAGTGCTTGCAGTTGCGATTGTATTCGTCTGGGGGGGGTCCTCATGTGGACTTCCCTGGATGGAATACATAAGCTAATGTGAACCAGGGGTCAGATTAGTGGGATGGCGCTTGAGTGTGTGATGGAGGCGGCCACTGGAGTCAGGGAGTCAGGGAGAGATGACTTGGGGCGGCCCTGGAGGCAGCGCTGCTTCACCACTCACCAATCGGCAGCAGCGCTGTCTCCAGGGCCGCCCCAAGTCATCTCTCCCTGACTCCCTGACTCGAGTATAAGCCGAGGGGGACTTTTGTGGCACAAAAACTGTGCTGAAAAACTCAGCTTGTACTCGAGTATATACGGTAATTAGTTAAGACTCCCCAACTTCCAAGGTGACATTTCCTATACTATACCCAGGTTATCCAGTACACACAATCATTAAACCAGAGGTACTCAGAATGAAAACACATGCTTAGAAAAAAATGATACACTTTATTAATCATCACGACCACCCAGTGTGCACGTTCAGGTATCATTTACATATATGTATTTATAGTTTTATTTTAAAACGGCCGGGGGGGGGGGGGGGGTGTTAAAATGAGATTAGTGGTCCCTGAATAGCCTTTTTAAAAGCTATTCACGCATATGTGGGGCTCCTACAGCATAATTTTACTGATAGAGTCCCTTTAAACCAGAGGTACTCAGAATGAAAACACAAGTTTAGAAAAAAAAAAAGATAAATTTTATTGAAACTTTTAAGATACCACAAGACAAGATAATACAGTAAAAAGGCTAAAGTGCTGGACAGGTGGAATCCACCAAAAGTGGCCTGATAATAATAGTATATCTACAATGGTGTATAATAGTAATGCTATGGGATGAGCATAGACAAGCATGAAGGATATAATCTACATCATAATAAGACAATAAATATATTCAGGATACATAGTGTTATTATGTAATGAGAATACAAATCACCTATCACAGGAAAGAGTAGATAGAAATATCCCAAAGGAACTCAGTTATATGTTATAGGATTAAATAATGCCCCAACAACATTCACTAAAGTGCTGCTCCTAGTAGTATAGGGCCAGAGATCAGCGTATCATGGACAGGCTTCTAGCTAACAGCTTAGTATAAGTATGTATACCCATGTTAGAGATGTGAGACACAGGCCCAGGTGCACACCCCAACGCACGTTTCGGGAACCTTCTTTTTTTGTGCTTTGTATACCCAAGTTATTAGTTATTAAAAAATATAAGATAAGATAAGATACTCCTTTAATAGTCCCACCATAGCTCTATTAGCAGCTAAAAAACATTACTTGGCTCGATGTGAACCCTCTCTTGAAAAATAGGCAAAGGACACCCTGGAAAACTTGACAAAAATGAAACCTTTTAAAGATGCAGCAAACTATCCAGGCATATAGATTATGGGATTGCAGGGTTACATGGTTACTACAGAAGTTGATTTTTCTTTTTCTTTTTGCCTTTTGCACAATATGTATAATATAAGAAAACTAGAAGAAAAGACAGTGAGTCTACAGTGTGTGCTGGACATTTACTTTATCCATGATCCTAACATAGGACAACAGCAGACAAGCACGTGCTATTACATCATTGGTTTGCCCATTGCATATGATACAGTATAAATGTTGTGGGTAACAGAGAAGCAATAGACATGAAATATTAGGACATTATGTGTAAAGTTTGTAGTGCCAGTCACATATATGTTATCTACCTGAGCCTTGCGGGTCCTCAGGCCGGTCTTCTTTCTTCTGGACCTCTTCTTTCTTCAGATCCATGGCTTTTGGTCCTGATGTCATCCTTCGCCTTTTCTTCTCCAGGCTTGTTGATGCATCTTGGTCCGCAGATGATAAGAAGATGGCTCCTCTCTTCTTTGGACTCTTCCTCTCTTCCACTTCTTCCTTCTCTCCGACCGATGGCTTGGTCCTCTTGACGCAAGGTTCCCGCTCATCATCGTCCGATGAGTCAATGCAGGATCTTCGTCTCTTCACTCTCTCACTCTTCACTATGGCCTCCTCTTCGTTTGGATCCATAGTATCGCAGATCAGTAGAAATCTCCAACGTCGCTCGTCTCTTCTAACTTCGCTTCTGTCTCTTCCAACTGTCACTTCTGTCACTCACCTGGCCGCACGGCATATGGCCATGTGACCAGCAGCTGACCATTCATATTGTAAAGAGAAATATTCTATAGCTGAGATTTACTGCTCAGGTAACTAAACTCCTGCGCAATGTTACAAGGGGGCACTTTTACTAATGGCGGTAGAACTGCGCAAAGTGGCCGCCTCTGTCTGTTACTGCAGAACATCTTATGGGCGTAATTCAACAAGATAAAAGATTTCCATCTACTGTATCACTATTTGTATATCTATTAAACTTGGATGATCTGCTAGGACCCCTCACTCTTATTTACTTCTTAATAATTGGGTTTAATCTCGCTTATCACTTTCAATAATACAACGTATTGAAATATGATTATGTCAACCAGAGCTGGGCAATGACAAATTGGGAAATTTATTACCTACTGATATAAGCAACCAGTCATATATAAACTAATGCAATCCCAAAATACTATAAGGGCCTCCTTGCACTCCCCCCCCCCCCCCCATTTTATAAACCCCAAAATCATCCCAAATACACTGAGTTATGCCCTAAACAATTGTTCACGTTTGTCAATCTCACATAGACAGTCTTAGGCTCCATTCACACAGAGTAACGCCAGGCGTCATTTGTGTGTAATTTGTGTGTCTTTTACGGCCGTCATAAAACGTTTACAGTCCTATGAAAAAGTTTGGGCACCCCTATTAAACTTAATCATTTTTAGTTCTAAATATTTTGGTGTTTGCAACAGCCATTTCAGTTTGATATATCTAATAACTGATGGACACAGTAATATTTCAGGATTGAAATGAGGTTTATTGTACTAACAGAAAATGCGCAATATGCATTAAACCAAAATTTGACTGGTGCAAAAATATGGGCACCTCAACAGAAAAGTGACATTAATATTTAGTACATCCTCCTTTTGCAAAGATAACAGCCTCTAGTCGCTTCCTGTAGCTTTTAATCAGTTCCTGGATCCTGGATGAAGGTATTTTGGACCATTTCTTTCTACAAAACAATTCAAGTTCAGTTAAATTAGATGGTCGCCGAACATGGACAGCCCGCTCTCAAATGATCTGAAAACAAAGATTGTTCAACATAGTTGTTCAGGGGAAGGATACAAAACGTTGTCTCAGAGATTTAACCTGTCAGTTTCCACTGTGAGGAACATAGTAAGGAAATGGAAGACCACAGGGACAGTTCTTGTTAAGCCCAGAAGTGGCAGGCCAAGAAAAATATCAGAAAGGCAGAGAAGAAGAATGGTGAGAACAGTCAAGGACAATCCACAGACCACCTCCAAAGAGCTGCAGCATCATCTTGCTGCAGATGGTGTCACTGTGCATCAGTCAGCAATACAGCGCACTTTGCACAAGGAGAAGCTGTATGGGAGAGTGATGAGAAAGAAGCCGTTTCTGCACGTACGCCACAAATAGAGTTGCCTGAGGTATGCAAAAGCACATTTGGAGAAGCCAACTTAATTTTGGAAACAAAGATTGAGTTGTTTGGTTATAAAAAAAGGCGTTATGCATGGCGTCCAAAAAGAAACAGCATTCCAAGAAAAACACTTGCTACCCACTGTAAAATTTGGTGGAGGTTCCATCATGCTTTGGGGCTGTGTGGCCAATGCCGGCACCGGGAATCTTGTTAAAGTTGAGGGTCGCATGGATTCCACTCAGTATCAGCAGATTCTTGAGAATAATGTTCAAGAATCAGTGACGAAGTTGAAGTTACGCCGGGGATGGATATTTCAGCAAGACAATGATCCAAAACACTGCTCCAAATCAACTCAGGCATTCATGCAGAGGAACAATTACAATGTTCTGGAATGGCCATCCCAGTCCCCAGACCTGAATATCATTGAACATCTGTGGGATGATTTGAAGCGGGCTGTCCATGCTCGGCGACCATCTAACTTAACTGAACTTGAATTGTTTGTCCAAAATACCTTTATCCAGGATCCAGGAACTGATTAAAAGCTACAGGAAGCGACTAGAGGCTGTTATCTTTGCAAAAGGAGGATCTACTAAATATTAATCTCACTTTTCTGTTGAGGTGCCCATACTTTTGCACCGGTCAAATTTTGGTTTAATGCATATTGCACATTTTCTGTTAGTACAATAAACCTCATTTCAATCCTGAAATATTACTGTGTCCATCAGTTATTAGATATATCAAACTGAAATGGCTGCTGCAAACACCAAAATATTTAGAACTAAAAATGATTAAGATTAATAGGGGTGCCCAAACTTTTTCATAGGACTGTACATAGAGTTCTATAGGAAAAGACATCCGTAATTTACGGCCGTCATTTACGGCCATCATTACAATGACGGCCGTAAATGACGGCTGTAAATTACGGACGTCTTTTCCTATAGAACCAGTGCCGCACCTCCCATGAGGCGACCTGAAGCGAGCGCTTCAGGCAGCGCTATGCCAGGGCCTCAGGGAGGGCGGCATTTTTGCTAACCTAAGCCAGTCCAGGACAAGCTGTCCTGGACTGGCTTAGCATGGAGCGGTGGTTTGGGGAGGCCACTGGAGCAGCGCTGCTCCAGCAGCCTCCCCTCACGCTCAGGCAGAGAGCAGGCAGTCTCCGGGCCTGCTCTCTGCCGGCGAATGGTGCTAAGCCCCGCCCCCTTCGAATCACCACGCCCCCTCCGCTAAGTCACGCCCCCGCTCCGCCCCCTCCTCCCGGCGGGGGGGCAGCTTTCTGTACTTCGCCTCGGGCGGCGAAAGGAGCAGGTTCACCCCTGTATAGAACTCTATGTAAACGTTTTATGACGGCCGTAAAAGACACACAAATTACACACAAATGACGCCTGGCGTTACTCTGTGTGAATGGAGCCTTATAGCTTACGCAGGCCAACTCTCTCCTTAAACATTTTATGAAATTCGCTGTCTTTGTACCTTTAATTGAAGACTAGAGATGTATTCGTTCACAATCGAATACAAGGCCGCATACGCAGTAAAAATTCGTATCCCCTCCCACCTTCTCTGGCGCGTTTTTTGCACCAATAACTGTGCAGGGCAGGTGGGACAGGAACTACGACAACGGAGGCAGTGAAAAAAATTCAAAAAACCCATTGGCTGCCGAAAACATGTGACCTCCCATTCATAAGAGTAGTGTCGGCCATCTTCGTCTCATTCTCGTTTTGGAGTGATAGAGAGAGTGTGGTGTCAGACTGTCAGTGCGATACAGTGCTTTGGTTAGGCAGGAATTGGAAATAATAACAGCTGTTTTCAGAGGTCAATAGCCAATACAATCTGCAAATCATGCAGCAGGGTACGTGGGCGAGGACGTGGATACCCAGCTGGGTATTCACTCCAGAGTCCATGTCCATGTCCAAGTCCATGTTCTGGAGACGGGCTGCCAGCAGTTCCCCTCGCCGGTAGCAGCAGGGGACGTGGGAGAGGATGTGGAAGTGGATACCCAGCTGGGAATCAACTCCAGAGTCCATTTACTGGAGAGAGGCTGCCAGCAGTGCCCCTCGCCGGTAGCAGCAGGGGACGTGGGCGAGGATGTGGATATCAAGCTGGGTATCCACTTCAGAGTCCATGTACTGGAGAGAGGCTGTCAGCAGTGTCCCTCGCCAGCACCAGGGTACGTGGGCGAGGACGTGGAAGTGGATTCCCAGCTGTATATCCACTCCAGAGTCCAGGTACTGGAGAGAGGCTGCCAGCAGTGTCCCTCGCCAATAGCAGCAGGGTACGTGGGCGAGGACGTGGATATTAAGCTGGGTATCCACTCCAGAGCCAAGTTACTGGAGAGATTCTGCCAGCAACCAATTTACTCTTCCTCATCCTTCTCATCCTCCTCCTCCTCCTCCTCCTCCTCCTCCAACCCCAGCCCCTACTACTGAATGTAGTAATAATTTTTTTTTTTTTATAAAATTTTTTTTTTCATGCATACCACCCACAGGGGCGTGCAAAACAATTTTTTTTAGGGCTCCAGCCTAAGGGCCTGCAAATTATTGTTTTGGGGCTCACCCCCAAGGGCCTGAAATCTAATTTTTTAGGGCTCCCCCCAAGGGCCTGAAAATTAATGTTTTAGGGCTCACCCCCAAGGGCCTGAAATCTAATTTTTTAGGGATCACCCCAAAGGGCCTGAAATCTAATATTTTAGAGGTCACCCCAAGGGACAAAAAATAATACACTGCTGCTACAAGGCTCTGGTCACCCCAAGGGCCAAAAAATAATACACTGCTGCTGCATGGCTCTTGTCACCCCAAGGGCCAAAAAATGAAAAACTGCTGCTGCATGGCTCTACTCACTCCAAGGGCCAAAAGCACTGTGTTTTAAAGGCTCTACTCACTCCAAGGGCCCAAAACACTGCTGGTGCAAGGCTCTACTGCTCTACTCATGCCAAGGGCCAAAAGCACTGTATTTTAAAGGCTCTACTCACTCCAAGAGCCAAAAGCACTGTATTTTAAAGGCTCTACTCACGCCAAGGGCCAAAAGAAATGTATTTTAATGGCTCTACTCACTCCAGGGGCTAAAAGCACTGTATTTTAAAGGCTTTACTCACTCCAAGGGCCAAAAGCACTGTATTTTAAAGGCTCTACTCACTCCAAGGGCCAAAAGCACTGTATTTTATAGGCTCTACTGACGCCAAGGGCCAAAAGCACTGTATTTTAAAGGCTCTACTGACGCCAAGGGCCAAAAGCACTGTATTTTAAAGGTTCTACTCACTCCAAGGGCCAAAAGCACTGCTGGTGCAAGGCTCTACTTACTCAAAGGGACAAAAACTAAATCTCTGTTGTTTAAAGGCTCAAAGAACCAACAAATCTCTGCTGGTGCAAGACTGAACTAAGTTAAAGGGCCTAAAACTCTGCAGGTAAAAGGCTGAAGTCACCTAAAGGGCCTCAATCTCTGCTGGTAGCTCAGCTTAAGGGCCTGTAACTTAATTTGGAAGGGGTCATGTTAAGGGCTAGAAAAGTGAATTTTGGAAGGTCTTACCACATCACACACACACACACACCCACAATGACAGTTCAGGGTGGGTACTGATGGATTTCCCATTGCCTATTCCATCTGTGGTTGTCATGTGGAATGTGATTTAAAGGGGTGCTTGTTAATGTTTCTTGAGCTTAAATTTGGGTTTGTGTCCATCCATTTGGGGAGTAAAGAAGGTTTCCAGGGATTTTTCCCACTTTGATAGAGGTTTTTTTGAGTGTGGAAAGTGTGTAGTTGATAGGCTGTGATAATAGAGGGACTTTGGCGTGTTAGATGCCCCCAGACATGCTTCCCCTGCTGTCCCAGTGTCATTCCAGGGTGTTGGCATCATTTGCTGAGGTGTGATAGTGGACTTGGTGACCCTCCTGAGTCGAATGGTGGGATCCCCTGAAACAAAGCATTTTCTCCCATAGACTATAATGGGGTTCGATATTCGTTTGAATAGTCGAATATTGAGAGGCTATTCGAAACGAATAACGAACATCGAATATTTTACTGTTCGCTCATCTCTATTAAAGACAGTTGTTTTCTAATCTATAGCATTGACTGATGTTACAGGAGACAAATATGTTTGTAGTCTATCATGTTCTTCCTGGCTTCTAGTAGCTCCATCTGCTAACTGGATGGTTTCCTTGAGCATCCTCCATAGGTCCTGGATCCTCTATCCTCACCGGCCACACACCACCTCAGGAGGCTACACCGTGCCCTGTTTGGCGTTGTCTTTGTGGTCTATGTCAATTTGAAGAAAAATGGTTTTATTGCTTTTCTGTCTTGTTGGTCCATTAGACCTTAGATTGTATCTGCCTCCAGTTTCAGCCCATTACACATCTGTATTGTCCTCTGCTCTACATGTCAAACCATCCATCAGCTTCTATGATTACTTGGGGTGTCGAAGTTGGACTTGTGGCAGGACGGTTGTGTTCCCACGTTTTTAGGTATAATGAACACCTGTGATGGGACTAGACCATCAAGTCTTCACATCTACTGATTTGTTTGCCTCCGCCCCCCCCCCCCCCCCCCCCGTCCTTTCCGCTGATGTGGGGAGGACAGTCTGAAGATATTTAAGGGGATTGGTAATTTAGCTGCAAAAACGTAAAGACTGTGTTTGTGTATTCTCTACTCAGTCTACCAAGGACCCCCTTATCTAGAGCGAGCTAAAATGTAACTTTGATAATACATTGGAAAACAGATTCACTGTACTGCCAGAAGGGCAATAACAGAACCACCGCTGTGGCAGCTATAGTGGCTGTTATGGGGTCCATGACATTCGGTGGCCTCTGATTTTTTTTTTTTTTTTTAAAGCCATCACCTACTAGATTCCTATAGTAGGTTAACAGCGTATATTCACTTACTCACCCCTGCTCCTGCTAACAGCTGCCTCCGCTTTGGCTTCCAGGGGGCGCTGCACTTTATATCCCAACTTTGAACAACAAACAGATGTCACATCCTGAGGTTGTTCAGCAGCAGGATGTAATATGTAGCAACAGGCTGGAGATGAAGTGGTGACAGCCGTGGTCAGGAATGAGGACAGGTAAGTGCATATGTGACTCTGTGGGGGCCAGTAAAGGGAGCAGTATATTGTATAACCTGAACTGGCTCCTCCACCACTGCACTAAATGAAGGAGTCTCTATGGTATTACTCAGCTCTGCTGGTCTGCGATTCATGACTTTAATGTGACATATCCAGCTCTCATCCTTTTTCTTTTTTGCTCCTATTATGCAACAGAATAGCAAAACCCACCCAAGCCTAAGTTGTGCCAGAGGCGTTAAGTAGCCCCTTACACTTCTAACCCTTTAGATATTAATTGAGATTTTTAACCATGCAAGAATTACATAATCATGGAGTTCCTACTAGGCTCATTTTACCCAAAGGGCCTAATACTCTGCTGGTGCAAGGCTCAACTCACCCCAAGGGCCAAAAACTAAAACTCTGCTGGTTAAAGGCTCAACTCACCCAAAGGGCCTAATACTCTGCTGGTTAAAGGCTCAACTCACCCCAAGGGACAAAAACTAAAACTCTGCTGGTTAAAGGCTCAACTCACCCCAAGGGTCTTAAACTCTGCTGGTACAAGGCTCAGCTCACCCCAAGGGCCAAAAACTAAAACTCTGCTGGTTAAAGGCTTAACTCACCCAAAGGGCCAAAAACTCTGCTGGTTAAAGGCTCAACTCACCCCAAGGGCCAAAAACTAAAACTATGCTGGTTAAAGGCTCAACTCACCCCAAGGGCCTAAAACTCTGCTGGTGCAAGGCTCAACTCACCCCAAGGGCCTTAAACTCTGCCGGTCCAAGGCTCAACTCACCCCAAGGGCCTTAAACTCTGCCGGTCCAAGGCTGAACTCACCGTAAGGGCCTAAAAACTCTGCCGGTACAAGGCTCAACTCACTTTAAGGGCCTAATACTCGGCTGGTACAAGGCTCAACTCACCCCAAGGACTTGAAGCTAAGTTTGGGAGGGCTCACCCCAAGGGCCTGAAAAGTATTTTTTTGTGCGGCTCAGCTGAAGGGCCTCTAACTTAATTTGGAAAGGCTCACCTCAAGGGCCAGAAAAGTAATTTTTGGAGGTCTCACCACATCACACACACATAAACAATGACGGTTAAGGGTGGGGGCTGTTGGATTTCCCATTGCCTATGCCATCTGTGGTTGTCATGGGCAACGTGATTTAAAGGGGTGCATGCTAATGTTTCTATAGCTTAAAATTTGGCCTTCTGTCCATACTAATGTAGAGGAAAGAAGGTTTCCAAGTATTTTTCTACTTTCATAGAGGTTCTATTGAGTTTTCAAAGTGTCTAGTTGATAGGCTGTGATAGTGGGGTAATACTGGGACTTGGGCGTGTTAGATGCCCCCAGGTATGTTTCCTCTGCTGTCCTAGTTGCATTACAGAGGTGTTGGCATCGTTTGCTGAGGTGTCATTGTGGACTTGGTGACTCTCCTTAGTCGAATTGTGGTTTCCCCTGAAACGAGCATTTTTTCCCCATAGACTATAATGGGATTCGATATTCGGTCAAATAGTCCAATATTGAGGGTCTACTCAAAACGAATATCGAATATCGAATATTTGACTACTCGCTCATCTCTATTGCTTCATTGATTAATTTAATGTACTGAAACAAAAAAAAGTTATTAATAATGCTGTATTTAGCCTTTAATCCCAATAAATTCTCCTCCTTTTGTACATCCAAAGGCACAACACTTAATATGATGGGGGAAAAAAATCACTTTATTATTAATTATAACTCTATTATTTATTATTAGGTTTTTAGAGCATGTGGTGGAGATTTTAGGTTTGTTGTTCTCCAATCTTTTCTGACTGTCGGTCGTACTGTAGGTCCAACCATATACATTTGGAGGTTTCTGGAGTGCATGGCTCAGATGTCACTGGTGGCCTCTACAGTCAGTGGTATTAGAGAGGATTTTTAACAACTTCTCTTCTTAATGATGTTCCCACCTGGAATTAAACTGAGGAGTGTTTGGGGGTGGACATAGGATGGTGTATTGTCCATCTAGTTGTCTGGTTTTTTTTTCTATTTCCTCTGGCTTTCCATGTTCTTCAGACAAAGGAATTGTTTCGGCACATGGGACACTCAGGGTTCCTATGAAGCCACTGCTCTATGCAGGCCTGGTGGAACACATGAGAACATGGAAGCACTGTGACCACCTCTCTAGCCTCATAGTCCATTAAGCACAGGGTCGGACTGGCCCGCCGGAGCACCGGGGGATTCCCCGGTGGGCCCCCGAGCCTGACTATTAATTTTATCTAAATGCACTTGTCAGGGGCCCGATCGGGATCTTCAGGGGCCCGATCGGGATCCTGACCGTGCCAAAATGGGCCCCTGTACCAATCGCTGGGAGTGTCTCTGCTCCCTGCACTGCACACTGCCGTCACTAGCAGGAGCTGTGCTGCCCCTCCCCCACACAGATCAGAGTGTGCAGGGGGAAGTCTGCCAGCTGCTGTAAACAGAGCTTTCACCACAGCCAGACAGGACAGACAGGATACAGCCAAATGTAAGTACATTTTTTGGGTAAAATATGTATATTTAATGTGTGTATATTTGTGTAAAGTGTCTGTTATACTGTGTGAGTCCTGTATATTTGTAGATAGGTGTGTGTGTGTGTGTGTATGTATATGAATGTATGTGTGTAAATGTATGTTATATGTATTAGGCCTGGTTCACATCTTCCCTTTTCGGGGTTAATTGCTATTAACGTGAGGCACATGGACTTACTACAACTATATTAATAACCAAATGCCTGACATTGCCCACCCCCATACCCACCAGTCCCCTACCCCCAACCCAGCGTGAGGCACATGGACTTACTACAACTATATTAATAACCAAATGCCTGACATTGCCCACCCCCATACCCACCAGTCTCCCTACCCCAACCCCGCGTGAGGCACATGGACTTACTACAACTATATTAATAACCAAATGCCTGACATTGTCCACCCCCATACCCACCAGTCTCCCTACCCCCAACCCAGCGTGAGGCACATGGACTTACTACAACTATATTAATAACCAAATTCCTGACAATGCCCACCCCCATACCCACCAGTCCACCCCACACCCCCCATGAGGCAGATGGAGTTCTTCTCCTCTCCTCTTCTTCTTTTCAAGAGTCCGAAGTCTCACAATGTATATAGATATATATGTAGTAATATGTATATAATATAAAACAATCCCCTCTAATGATGGTAGTTATCCTGCTCCGGAGAGCTTACAGACTAGTAAGAAATCCTCTCTATGATGATAAATAATAAATGATGACCATGATGGCTGCTTATCTGCGGGGCAGGGGCGGCTACACGGCAACGTCAGCCACAACACACATCACACAGTCAAAGACTACTGTGTAGTGGTCAAATTCCGGCATCACCGCCAGTAACGTGAATGTGGTTCTGTCTCGATGACTCACAAGGGCTCAATGATGGTCTGACCACCAGTTGAAGCCGTTGCCAGAATATAGCAGATTACGTGCTTGTCATAACGCAACCACATTCACTTCCATTAAATGGAAAAGCCCTAACACTGTAATCTCCAACCACATGACATATGCTGCAGCCAAAGCTGCCATGTAGCCCCAACCTCAGAGATAGGAGCCATCCTGGTCATCATTAGCCCTAGACTAAACGAGAGAATTCCTGCCAATAAAGTCAGTTTTAAAGAGGACCTTTCATGGGTTTAAACACAGGAAGAATTATATACTGCTAGAAATTTGACAGTGCTCTGAATTCAGCGCACTGTTGACTTTCCCGATCTGTGCCTTCTTCACAGCAGCGCCTATCGCACTGTACAGTGTGAGCGGGGAGGAACGCCCCCTCCCTCTTCTCACAGTGCTCGTCCATAGACGAGTATTATCAGGAGGGGAGGGGGCGTTCCTCCCCGCTCACACTGTACAGCACGATAGGCGCTGCTGTGGAGAAGGACGTCGTTCCTGACAGACTGTCAGGAACGCCCTTCTGACGGTGAAGAGCTACGGTACCGGCACCGATAGCTTTTCACCTGGGGCACAGATGGGGGAAGTCGACAGTGCGCTGAATTCAGAGCCCTGTTGGCTTTCCTGCAGTATATAATACTGCCTGTGCCCAAACCCATGAAAGGTCCTCTTTAAGATGCCTATTTACTTTAATCTATTCCTAAACTTAATCTATTCCGGAGAGTTCCTTCCAACCTTCCATGATAAGACCAGCCCTGCTCTTCTGAGCTTACAAACTAAAGGAAACCATCATTAATGTCTGCCCTGCTCCAAGGAGCTTACAAGCTAAAGGAAGGAACCCTCCATTCCCTTGTCTAATACCTGTATTGTTGATGTGTTGAGAAGATCTTGCGTAAAGAACTTCTGCAAATAAAAAACAAAAACAAAGGGAAAATCAAAATGATTTCTCTCCACTGCATCCTGACTGTGATGTCACATGGCCTTGTGATGTCATACGAGCTAGTGATGTTCCATGGGAGAATTAATCTAAGGTTGTTTGGAGTTACTAAAATGAAAAATTTTGGCTCTGCCGACATTTGCACAAACATCAATTTCTAGTGAGTGTGGCTTATCAGATTGGGTGGAGCCTCCAAGATTCTGACATATCCACTGGGGCCTCCCCGATCCTGACATATCCACTGGGGCCTCCCCGATCCTGACATATCCACTGGGGCCTCCTTGATCCTGAAATATCTACTTGGGCCTCCCCGATCCTGACATATCCACTGGGGCCTCCCCGATCCTGACATATCCACTGGGGCCTCCCCGATCCTGACATATCCACTGGGGCCTCCCCGATCCTGACATATCCACTGGGGCCTCCTTGATCCTGAAATATCCACTTGGGCCTCCCCGATCCTGACATATCCACTGGGGCCTCCCCGATCCTGACATATCCACTGGGGCCTCCCTGATTCTGACATATCCACTGGGGTTTCCCCGATCCGGACATATCCACTTGGGCCTCCCTGATCCTGACATATCCACTGGGGCCTCCCCGATCCTGACATATCCACTGGGGCCTCCCTGATTCTGACATATCCACTGGGGTTTCCCCGATCCGGACATATCCACTGGGGTCTCCCCAATCCTGCTACTGTACTGTACTGGGCTACTGTACATACCTGCTGTAGTCCTCCCCCGCCCCAGCATGCATGCCCCCTATAGTACTGGGCTAAATCTTCCCTATAGTACTTACCTGTTGTAGTCCTCGCCTCAGCATGGACCATCTTCATCTGTCAGCATCCTCTGAGCAGCTCCAGTAGTGTCAGGTCAATTTATACCTTTGCCATCATTGTGATGTCATCATGTTCTAGTGATGTCATAATGGTCTTGGAATTCCAATGCAAAAGGTCAACCTCTTTTAAATACGCAGTAAAGGTCAACCTCATTTGCATATGACATCATTGTGATGTCATCATGTTCTAGTGATATCATAATGGTCTTGGAATTCCAATGCAAAAGGTCAACCTCATTTAAATACGCAGTAAAGGTCAACCTCATTTGCATATGACATCATTGTGATCTCATCATGTTCTAGTGATGTCATAATGGTCTTGGAATTCCAATGCAAAAGGTCAACCTCATTTAAATACGTTTAATACTTGGATGTGGTCTCGTGTATCTTATGACATTCTAGTAGAATACCCGGCGGCTTCGCTCGCGCAAAATATGTTTAATTATTGATTATGTTATAGTAAAATTTTCCATGTCACACTACAGTAAATCTATTTTTCTACTTTAATTTTTTTATTATTTTGACATTTTATTAATTTGTCATAACATTGATGTGAACAACTTTTTTTTATTTCAACATTTTTATTGTTTTTACATATTCAATACATATTATGTAGTAGAAACTATTACAACTATTTTTTGAACTATTTTTACTCAAAGATTAAAATTTCTGCCCTTTACACAAACATATAAAACAATTACACCCAATTAACAATATAGTGCAGCCCTTCCCCCCTCCCTCCAGTGTAATTTATAAGTAGTTCACAGACAAAAGAGTAAAATTGGTTTCCAGTTACACAACTATCTATTGTCGGGCTTCAGTGATGAAAGCTCCCTGTATAGTAAGAAATAATGACAATCTTACTATCAGGCTGTTTTCACCTGACCAATATTGCTGCTCAGTAAGGCTGCTTGCACACTACAGTAACATTACAGTCTCCGGACCGTAGATTCTACATCTCCATAGACTTCTATGGAGCCTGCAAAATTCACAGCTTTGTGCACAAAGAAGTCTATGGAACCGCTAAATCCATGGCCTGGAGGCCCGTGAAAAATACTGCAGTGTGAAAACAGCCACTAAGGATACCAGACTTGTTATGCCAGTGCATGCGTGCATGCACGTGTGTGGTCTGTGTATATGTAGGCGTGTATGTGCGCATATGATCCATGTGTTTGTGCGTGCGCAGTGCAAGTGTCCATGTGTGTGGTAGTTGTGTGTGAGTACGCATGTGCTCTGTTCGTCCGTGTGTGTAGTGTGCATCCATCTGAGTGTGTTTGTGTGCGTGTGTGGTACTTGCGTGCATGCGTGTGTGTGTGGTATTTATTGGGTGGTGTTGGTGTTGTGTGTGTCTAGAGTGGTCTAGTGTTTGTGTGGTGTTGTGCTTGTGGGTTGGTGTATGTGTGCTGTCTGTGTGATGTTGATATGGTGTCTGAGCTATTTGTGTGTTGTGTGTGGTGGTGCGGCCCCTTTAGCAGCGACTCTTTGGCGCTGTTGTTATAATCCATCCCTGTGCTAGCAAGATTTAGCTTGCACAGTATTCTGTTACTGTGGGTGGAGAGGGGGCGTTCAAAATTTCACCCAAATTGGGTGAGAATTGTGGATTTGTATAGAGCAGACTACTACAGATTTTAAGATATATATATATATATATATATATATATATATATATATATATATATACATACATACATACACTCACCGGCCACTTTATTAGGTACACCATGCTAGTAACGGGTTGGACCCCCTTTTGCCTTCAGAACTGCCTCAATTCTTCGTGGCATAGATTCAACAAGGTGCTGGAAGCATTCCTCAGAGATTTTGGTCCATATTGACATGATGGCATCACACAGTTGCCGCAGATTTGTCGGCTGCACATCCATGATGCGAATCTCCCGTTCCACCACATCCCAAAGATGCTCTATTGGATTGAGATCTGGTGACTGTGGAGGCCATTGGAGTACAGTGAACTCATTGTCATGTTCAAGAAACCAGTCTGAGATGATTCCAGCTTTATGACATGGCGCATTATCCTGCTGAAAGTAGCCATCAGATGTTGGATACATTGTGGTCATAAAGGGATGGACATGGTCAGCAACAATACTCAGGTAGGCTTTGGCGTTGCAACGATGCTCAATTGGTACCAAGGGGCCCAAATAGTGCCAAGAAAATATTCCCCACACCATGACACCACCACCACCAGCCTGAACCATTGATACAAGGCAGGATGGATCCATGCTTTCATGTTGTTGACGCCAAATTCTGACCCTACCATCCGAATGTCGCAGCAGAAATCGAGACTCATCAGACCAGGCAACGTTTTTCCAATCTTCAAATGTCCAATTTCGATGAGCTTGTGCAAATTGTAGCCTCAGTTTCCTGTTCTTAGCTGAAAGGAGTGGCACCCAGTGTGGTCTTCTGCTGCTGTAGCCCATCTGCCTCAAAGTTCGACGTACTGTGCGTTCAGAGATGCTCTTCTGGCTACCTTGGTTGTAACGGGTGGCTATTTGAGTCACTGTTGCCTTTCTATCAGCTCAAACCAGTCTGGCCATTCTCCTCTGACCTCTTGCATCATCAACGCATTTCCGCCCACAGAACTGCCGCTCACTGGATGTTTTTTCTTTTTCGGACTGTTGAGGGAGAATCCCCGCCAGAGTACGGGTCACTTACAGTGGTCAGTCACCTGCTCCAAATCAATCATGCATGTGCGCGCTGACTAGAATGAATTCTGACACATATGTCAGGGTTAATCCCAGTCCATGCAACGAGCGTGATGCCTGTTCACACAGAACTGAGGTTTATTGAGGAAGTTACAGTTTTTATACAGGAATGCAAGAAAGATAAGAAAAAGGCAGGCTGTAAGCATATACGTCTTGTATCCGAATACACTGGCGATCAGTCATTGGCTCTTAAATTTCAACATCTTCTTAGCTTTCGATTTCCCGGGAAATGATACTGTCTTTCTTGTAAACCACATGACGATCGTGTGCGTCAGCATCTGGGTGCGGTACTGGATACAGGCGCCATCTTAATGTATAAATGTTGCACAAAGAAAAATATAATTTCTTAAGCAGTATAAAGCATGTATAAAAATAAGAATGGACATGGTCTACCTTCACATTCCCCCCTAAATTATATTTTTCTTTCCCTGAAATTTCTACACAGTGTTATCGGGAATGTGAATACAACATCTTTCACCAATCATGGAGCAGACTCCACCTCTTTCTGCTGTGATCATATCTATAGCTAGTCGGTTTTGGAGAGAGGAGGGTGTGGTAGAGTTTTCCATGCAGAAGTCAGGGCCAAATATGCCTAGTTTGACTCCAGATGTTTCATTGGCAGTAAAACAGGTATAGTTACCAGCATGTATATACACATGACCTTAATAGTCCCCCCTTGAAACAGCTCCAGACAAAGGGAATGCAGGGTGGGATGTCTGTCCCTATCTCTCACTACTGGACTGTAAGGAAGTACCCTTCAGATCTTATATAAAGCATATACATTGACTATTGTCAGACCTATAAACAATATGAATATAATAACTATAGAAACATAACAGGAATATAAGTTCAGATAGATCCAACAGTCTTCAAATTTCCTCTTCTCAAGGTCCATATCCTCTAACAGTTTATTGTCCCATTTATTTTCAAGAACATCATCAAGTGGGCAAAGGTTTAAGGTTTTCCTTATAATCTCACAGCTGTACTGGTTATCAAGAGGAACCGGAAGTGACCATCGAATCTCATATATCTCCTTATCACCATCCAATCTTTGGGTTTTAGTTTATAAGTTCCTTCCACTGACTTAGAATCTGGAGGGAAAAACTCGAGAATATACATTAATCATATGTCTTTGATGATTCGTCACATAGTCAGTCAGCACATCATATTACATCTGGAACATTTATAAGAAATACAATCCAAAGACAGGGCTAAATATCAATTTTCCTATTTTCAACTTAGTGTGAAACACACCACATACTTATGGACAATAGATTCAGGTAACCAATAATGACACGCGTAGACACGTCTGCCTCAGAACTAGTGGACTTTGTACACGGACTGTTTGTGATGGTTTTTCCTCACCAGATATGCCCCAAGCCATCCTGAAGGGAGACAACAACACACAAGCACGTACTCATACCGTCTCACTGTATATACTCAACCTGCAATCTCTGGAACAGGTACAAGGGCTTCAGGCCTGGCTCTCCGGCCTAGCACATGCCATGCGGGCTCACATATATATCTGACTATAGTGATGCTAAACCCTGCAGCTGCCCATCCTCCGCTCACCAGGTCACACATGGCTACTTCTAAACAGTACACTTAGTAAGAAGCTGCTTATGCCATAAGTGGGAACAATGTTCTCAGTACATACTCTCTTACCACCGGACACCAGGACTTGTACATCCTCTTTCCAAGTCTCCTTTCCTCCTGGACCATCTTCGGTGCATCAGATCAGTGTCATAAAACCTGAAAAGAGAGCTAAAAAAGTTATCAACAGATTCATATCAGCAAAATTTTCTTAAGTTATCTTAGGCTTCTTCACCCCCCCCCCCCCCCCTTTGAAGATATTGATAACATCACGGTTTGGTTGTGTCAATGCCCAAACAACCATATACTGAATGCTGCATGCACCTCTATGGGAATGGGGTAGGAAAACTCTCCCTGGCGCTACTGGCTGACTAGGCCCTGCCTGCGGGTGTTGGTCAGCTGTTCCCAAGCTAAACTTGGCCCCGACAACTTCTGGCTCTCTAAACACGAAGACCTAACAGACAGGTGGGGTGAGAGCTGAAAGAGGCTAGGGACTGGGATACTAAAGATGGTCACCCCTAATGAAAGAATAGGTGCAGCTGCCAACGGTAACAAATAGGATGGGCGTGCAGGAAAACAAACAACAATGGCTGTGCTGTCTTTCCCCCCTGGAAAAAAAAACAAAAAACCAAAACAAAACCAAAACAAAAACCTTCTAATGCAGCAAGCAAATGTGACTTGTCAGAGAAATGAACTTTAACACAATCTTAATGTTACGTGGACTGGACCTTTGTTTTTGTTTTTTTTGTTTTTTTTCCAAAAGTACTTCATGTTCTGTGAGAGAGATACATGTCTGACGGGGCACAGGAGTCTCTGCAAGGTCAAAGCTAGACAATACAAGAAGAGCCAGTATTATCTTATCATGCTGCAGCTCACATAGCTGCCTATCCCACTCATAGCTGCGGCTGGGTATCCCCCCCTGTATCTCATAGCTGTGTCTTGTGTAGGACTACAGACTTCAGCAATCTCTCTTAAAGAAACAGAAACACATTTGTACAATCTCATAATATCAATACAATAAGGTTAGGTACATATTCAGAACATATATAGAACATATATATATATCAGCAGAGAAAGCAGAAACATTAACGGAGGGATCCAATCAATCTCCTGTTCACACAACACAATCATACACACAGAATACTATACAACAGGTATGGGAGTGCCTTCTAATTCTTTTTTTTATAGACACAAAGGAATTTTTCTCTCTTTTTTTCCTTTTTCCTAACACCAAAACATCATTACAAAGATAATCTGTTCTATGTTTTTTTATCAATCAACATACACACACATGTTTTCAAATTCGGACACTTTACTGAGTTTCTAAGTTTTAATAACAGTTTTCCTACAATGGGGACAATCCTGGTTTCAATCAGCTTATCTCAACCTATGTTCACTTTCTTGTGCAATCTTTCCACTTGCTTCACCCTAAAATCTGATACCCATCCTATTATGTGCATTTTATCACATCACTTTATGTTTCAACATTCCAAGTTCCATCTGATTGATATCCTAAACTTAGGCAACATACTTAAACCTCCTGTTTCATACCACTTTCTGGCACCTTTTCATTACATCAACATTTTTCAACCATTCATTTCACGATTCACATAATCTAACACATTGTGACCACTCTTTGACTAAAATACATGTTTAACACAATTTCACACTATATTCCAGATTATTGGATGGATGTCTCAAAATTCCAGATTATCAGAATTTTCCTAAAATTTTACTTTTAAAATCAAAATGTTGCTAACAACACAGTCCTAATTCCAGATTATCAGAATTTTCCTAAAATTTTACTTTTAAAATCAAAATGTTGCTAACAACACAGTCCTAACAAGAGAAACCTTCTACCATACCCCTCTTATAGCACTATATGTTTTTCCAACTATGTTAAGGGGTCGGGTACGGCTTTAAAGAAGGCAACACCAAATGCTTTACTAAGACAATTCTATGTCGGATCAGTGACTACATAAAAAGAGAACGGAAGCTAGTGTGATATTGTGCACACTTCTGTATGATACAAATTATAAAGAATAATATACAAAGATTCAAATACGGCACAGACCAGATGAGTTACCTTCCCTCATAACCGTGATCTGAGTCAGCTCAGGAAAAGGATTCTGGTCTCTTATGGTAAATTTTTAGACAAGAAGAAGACACGTTAGAATAATTAGCATAACATAACGGGATATAAAATTCCAACATAGGTTTCAACACATAACTATGGGATAAGAATTATTCCCCATTCCCATAAATAAAACATAAACACATAGATATATAAACAAACAAGTAAAAATCAGAATAATCTCTGTAATATATAGATGATACCAGTAATCCAATCTCTGTGTACCTTGAACTTCTGCACAAAGATTTTAACTTGGAGTAAAACCCCAACTTGTAGGTTGGCGAGGCGACAGAGGGTGAGTGGCCGTCTCCCCCTCCGTGACCTCCCATACCCACGCTGTGAAGATTCAAAACTTCTCACTATCACCTTTTTGCTCTTTTGTGGATACAACAGTTTGAAAGATAATAACAGACAAACAATAATTCAAAACATAACCACTACATCATATGCTTGGATATCCCTGTATACACATTGTCATTATACGTTACTTAGGTTAACCTTTTTTTGTACCAAATCACTTCTTTGGATATAATACATAGACTGTGGACTCTGGTGCTGGCACAAAGCCAAGTTTCGTCTTCTCTGCGCGTCCTCCAGCATCTGGCAGTCTATGAGATAAAACGACCTTGAAGCTCTTGGCAGTCAATTAAAATGCTTTGATTGCCCTCTACAGAAATAGAAATAGGAATAAAACTCAAACAGCAGTTAATATACTGACACCAAAATTACACATTAATATTTTTGCGCAATTTTTTATTTTCATAGCAAACCTCACTCTAGTAATTACCACAAGTGTTCAGAATCTCTTAAACTATACTTGACGTTAAGGGAAATTTCCTTCCTTCCCAATTTTCCTTTTCTTTACTAGATCCCAACCAAAGTTTTGAACGGATAATCCTCTAAACATCATAATAATGGTATACAGTGAGGACTTTTATAGCTGAACTGGGCATAGACACTCGGAAAGGGGGCTACCGGGGGTTTGACCTCTTCCGGGCTTGAGGGTTTGTGATAGGAACTGGATGTGGCTATCACTGGAATCACCGGATAAAGGGGGCGTGATCTGAGGGGCGGTGAGGGCCGGAGATGTTGGTCTGGGTGTACTAACATGGCTGCCAGTGGGAACAGCCATAACCTCACTTCCGCCATCCCTGGGCGTTGGTCCGGAAGATGAGACAACAGGGGCATGGGCGGGGAGATCCACAGGCTACACAGACATCTTGCAAATCAGGATTCAGCTGCCTACAGACGTCACAGATCCACCCATCTCCACTATTCTCGGCGCCATTTTAGGGCAGTGGCGCACAAGCAATTATACTCGGCATATTCTTTTTATCATTAAGTTTCAGATAACCAAACAAAGAAACAAAGGTTCAGCATTTTCATATCCCTCACGTTCTAGAGTCCTTGCGACCCTGTAATGAGCTTGGGCGGCTTCCAGCAAACCTTTATCTTCTAACACTCCCCGTGACTCTTCTAACATTTTTCTCCACATACTAGGTTGCAATCGGCCCGTAGGAGGCACCTCAGCCAGTTTATACATTCTCAAAGCTTCTTTCACATATTTCTTGCCCTCCCTGACTCGAACTAAATCAACAGCAGTCTGTGCCCCGTCAGGCAGAACATGTTCCCTCTTGAACAACCGCAACATTCTTACGGTCCCAATATTGCTTATCTGCGTGCGCACGGCAGATATGTGACCCCACAACCACCAACAAAGTCACCTTTACCGGTCTCAGACTCTTGCTGACAGGTCCTCCGCTGACCAAAGGTTGCGGTCACTGGGCAATATCAGAAAGGAAAGAATAAGGAGAATAAAGCAATCCACCAGCACCCGTCTACTCCCTGACGGCCTTATGCTAGGGATCAATAAATAAATAAATTACAGCACCCGTCCTCTTTACTGACGGCCCGTGCCCAGACCAAATGCTGCAATCGTCCAAAAGATCACATGCACTACTCTACATCAAAGAGGGCAAGAAATTCACTTCCTGGAATCTGCAGCACCACAGGTGACTGAACACTCGGTGATATATATATATACCGGTGAGGAAAAACAAGTTCAGACTACGGCTCTAGGACCCACCCATCCGTATCACTCGGACTGGACAATCGATCCAACTGGATCACCTGTCAGCCAGACAACGACACACCGACAGTCACAGGCAAATGACACATATTCATATGAATATGCATACACTTACCGTGACTCTAATGAGGGTGATCAGGCCTCGGGTCGGTGAGACGTCGTCCGGCGTCCAGGGTCCGGCGCGGGTCGGTCATCCGCGGTGGTCCTATACCGTAGTCCCGGGTTTCGGCACCACTTGTTGAGGGAGAATCCCCGCCAGAGTACGGGTCACTTACAGTGGTCAGTCACCTGCTCCAAATCAATCATGCATGTGCGCGCTGACTAGAATGAATTCTGACACATATGTCAGGGTTAATCCCAGTCCATGCAACGAGCGTGATGCCTGTTCACACAGAACTGAGGTTTATTGAGGAAGTTACAGTTTTTATACAGGAATGCAAGAAAGATAAGAAAAAGGCAGGCTGTAAGCATATACGTCTTGTATCCGAATACACTGGCGATCAGTCATTGGCTCTTAAATTTCTTAGCTTTCGATTTCCCGGGAAATGATACTGTCTTTCTTGTAAACCACATGACGATCGTGTGCGTCAGCATCTGGGTGCGGTACTGGATACAGGCGCCATCTTAATGTATAAACGTTGCACAAAGAAAAATATAATTTCTTAAGCAGTATAAAGCATGTATAAAAATAAGAATGGACATGGTCTACCTTCACAGGACCATTCTCTGTAAACCCTAGAGATGGTTGTGCGTGAAAATCCCAGTAGATCAGCAGTTTCTGAAATACTCAGACCAGCCCTTCTGGCACCAACAACCATGCCACGTTCAAAGGCACTCAAATCACCTTTCTTCCCTATACTGATGCTCGGTTTGAACTGCAGGAGATTGTCTTGACCATGTCTACATGCCTAAATGCACTGAGTTGCCGCCATGTGATTGGCTGATTAGAAATTAAGTGTTAACGAGCAGTTGGACAGGTGTACCTAATAAAGTGGCCGGTGAGTGTATATATATATATATATATATATATATATATATCCAATAAAGGTTACGTTTATTGGCACAACCTTATATCTCACAGTACCCATCTTTCCTTTCCCATAGTCTACAGTCCATACATAACCAGCTCTATTTTGACCTTGTTCACATATCTGTGTCATCTTCAAAATGTGTCCATGTGTTCCCTGGTCTGGGCCTATGATATTGTAGCCCTTTGTAATGGCCTAACCCTCCAGAATATGGATGTTGGATTTCATTGTAGCTTTATAATTCGGTACCATAGATGTCTTTATGGCCTACACAGAAGACTGAACATTACTCTATAGCAGGGGTAGGCAACCTTTTCTGTTCGGCGTGCCGATTTAAATTAAAAAATCAAAGATGAGGTCCTCGGAGTGCCGGTCAATAATTGTAAAGCTGACGACACCTACACTAAAGTCATATAGCACAAACCACAACATAGAGGTGCTGTCATACTGCGCTCCCAGCCACATGCGCTTACCGCTATTTGCCTGGATACACATGTTCTTTTCCTTTAGAAGCAATGTAAGTACATGCGTAACCCACAATTAGTGGTAATGTATGTGACTGGGAGCAGTGTAAGGTCATACCTGTAAAGAGCTGACACACAATGTACCCGTATGCTCCATCCAGTCCTCAGCCGTTAGTAACTTCAGTTTTCTGTAAGGGAGCGTTCACACTACCGTCTGTGTCCAACAGCTAGTGTCCGCTGCTAATGTCTGTTCAAAATCTTGTGCGGATATTAGCAGCGGACACTAGCTGTGTCCGTGACATTTTGCATTGATTTAAACGGACATCGGGTGCGTTCTTTTACTGTCCGTGCCTGTCCTTAACTGTCCGTTCACAAAGATGTCCGACTTTTCAAGCAGACAGCAAAACCCGACATGTAGGTTTTTCTGTCCGCTTGAAAAGTCGGACATCTTTGAGAACGGACACTTAAGGACACCCACGAACAGTAAACGAACGCACCCGATGTCCATTTAAATCAATGCAAAATGTCACAGACACAGCTAGTGTCCGATACTAATATCCGCACAAGATTTTGAACAGACATTAGCAGTGGACACTAGCTGTCGGACACCAACGGTAGTGTGAACGCTCCCTAAGTGAAACGCAGATTAATTTGTCACTTTTAGTTCCTGGCGGTGCAGTAACAGCAAAACCCCAGCCAGAAATTAATCGGTGTCACACTTTCAACAAAGTGGCCGCACTGGTGCCCAGGAACTGGATTTGGCTATAATTGCATCTAGTTACAGTGTCACCACCCAATAGAATCACACTAAGGCTGAGGCCCCACATTACATAAATGCAGCTTTTTTTATTGCAGATTTGGCTGCGTTTTTCTTTCCGTCAAAGCCAAGAATGGCTAGAAAACGAATGGGAAATATATAGGAAGCTTCTTATATGTCTCCCTCCTGCTCACTCTACTCCTGGCTTCGGCTCAAAAAAAACAGCAAAATCTGCAACGAAAAAAAGCTGTTTCTGCAACGTGGGGCTTTAGCCTAAGGCCCCCACGTTGTTGGAACACAGCTTTTTTTGTTACATATTTTGCTGTGTTTTTCTGAGCCTAAACCAGGAGTGGATTGAGCAGAAGGGAAACGTATAAGAAGCTCCCTATATATTTCCCATTCCTTCTGTGGCCATTTTTAGCCTTGGTTGAAATAAACCGCATCAAAATCTGCAACAAAAATGCCGCATTTCTGCAACGTGGGGCCTCAGCCTTAGGCCTCCTGCATACAAGTGGCACGGATGTGGTTTTCACTGACCTATACATTAAAAATGAATTGACAGGGCTGCAAATGCAGACAGATATAGGGGATGTATAGAACAGATATAGGGTATGTATAGGACACATATAGGGGATGTATAGGACAGATATAGGGGATGTATAGGACAGATATAGGGGATGTATAGGACACATATAGGGGATGTATAGGACAGGTATAGGGGATGTATAGGACACATATAGGACCTGCTCCGTAGTTTTCAGCTCTTCAATTTGGCCCAGATACACAGCCACAAAAAGAATGGCTGTATATATGGGTCAATTGAAATATATAGGTCTGTACTTTATCCACAGTTGTAGATAAAGAGTCTGGTCATGTGTATTGCAGGTTACAACTCAATGTGCCTCATAGTAATAGCAGTTAACCCCATCATGTCCCTTACATTAACCCCCTGTGTGCTTTACATAAGGGGCACTGATATGTGAGACATATGGAGGTAATAAGTGAATATCTTCATTATTTAGGTCCTTTATTAGTACCCCCATATGTCTCACATATCAGTAACCCTTATGTGAACCACACAGGGTTAATGTGAGGGACATGATGGGGTTAACTGCTATTAATGTGAGGCACATGGAGTTACTAAAACTAAATTAATAAAACCAAATGCCTGACATTCATAAGAATAGTTAGTAACACACGTACCTGGTGTTGTGTTTACTTTCACTTTGCTTCTCCTCCTCAGGGCTGCAGACGGCAGGAGCTACTCACATGTAGCAGCAGGTCCAGGGAGCCCTTATCTTGTGCAGTGAGAGGCTCACCTCTGATTGGTGGCAGGTAGAGAAGGGGGCGTGTCCTACACCGCAGCTCTACCAGAGCACTGAAAGGACGCTCTCTCTCTAAATTTAGTGTGAAGTCTCAGGCTGGCTGCCGTGCCAGCAAAATATACCTCGCGTGCCAGTCTTGGCACGCGTGCCAGGGGTTGCCGACCCCTGCTCTATAGGAATATACAGCGTATAGAGGTTTATTATATGGTCATATCCAGGTCTATGGGCATTTGTTTTCACTATAAAGCTCAGTCAGGAATCTGAAACCTGCCGAAACATGACAGATACCCCAATCTAGAAAAGGATGGGTGGACGCAGAACACCCTCACTAGTTTTATGTCAGTGAAGTCTTAATGAAGTGAACTGACCACATTCTGCAACCAACGCTATATTTAGGATGAGGGTGCAGTGGAAGAGGCGCTGGCTTTTGATTTTCTAATCAACAAACGTTCCTCCTGAGCAGTTGTCTTGTGGGGTCTGCCGGGGGGAGAGATGTGGGGTGCACGATGTACTGTGTTGGGGAGAGATGTAGATCTCATAAAGGTTACGTTTATTGGCGCAACCTCATATCTCACAGTACCCATCTTTCCTTTCCCATAGTCTACAGTCCATACATAACCAGCTTTATTTTGACCTTGTTCACATATCTGTGTCGTCTTCAAAATGTGGGGTGCAGGGTGTACTGTGTGGGGGAGAGATGTGGGGTGCACAGTGTACTGTGTGGGAGAGATGTGGGGTGCAGGGTGTACAGTGTGTGGGGGAGAGATGTGGGGTGTACTGTGTGGGAGAGATGTGGGGTGCAGGGTGTACTGTGTGGGAGGGAGTAGTGGGGTGCAGGGTGTACTGTGTGGGAGGGAGTTGTGGGGTGCAGGGTGTACTGTGTGGGAGGGAGCTGTGGGGTGCAGGAAGGTGTTAAAATATGAAATGCAGCAGTGCTGTTTAGTGGCGGGGGCTGCAGTCAATGTACACACTTATTTTGGCTTATGATTAGACCTATTGTTATCCCTCTATTCAGCTACCTCTATTATCCTGACATAGAAACATTTCTTACATTTCACCAGGTCTAGTCTGGTTCCTTCTAGAGGTGGGACCACTACTTATTGGCTGCCCTATATAGGCTGAGATTGACAGACATTGATCTACAGAGATCCTACAATGTAATAGTATACAGGTAGAGACCTGGCAGGTCTATATATTTGACAATTGTAGACTCGCATCACGTTATAACATTCATAGAAATGGCCAAATCTTGGATTTTTCTCTCCACAAGAATAATTTCTAATCCACCTCTCAGGCCTGGTCCACATCTCACATCTCACGTTCTGTGAAGACATTACTGCAGCTCAGCTCATACTATGTCCACAGAACTGCAGAAATTTCTTCACATTAAACATTTTACAAATTGAAACACAGAAACATATTTTTAACAACTTTTATTTAAAATCAGTTGGAGAATGAGGTATTGGTTATAATTTTGCCAAAATGTAAAAAAGTTCTATTAAATTGTTCTTTAAAAAAAAAATAAATAAATAAGGTGCGAAAAAATATTTTGGCAAAATATATGTATATATGTAATATGTAAGCTCGCAACCCACGTCAAGGGTCCTCATTTTCTTGCGAGTCCCTACTCTAACTAAGGGTAAGTTCACATGACAATTTTTGGTCCGGAACCTGAGGCGGAGGCCGCCTCAGGTTCCGGACCAAAAGCCAGGTGGCCGCGACTGAAAGCCGGTGCACTGCACCATCATCCAGCCGCGCACTCCACTCCGGATTAGGCCTAATGAATGGGCCTAGTCCGGAGGAGGGAGTGTCTTCAGGCCGAATTGTAAGGCGACTCGGCCTGAAGAATGAGCACCTCGCTTCTTTTTTCCGTGAGTCGGAAGAAACGGCTCCCGAAAAAAACTCCTGAGTGGCTCCCATTGATTTCAATGGGAGACGTCTTTTTGGTCAGGATTTTGAGCCAGATACGGCCTCAAAATCCTGACCAAAAAACTCCATGTGAACTTACCATAACAAAGCAAACCTGTCTAACTAAATGGCAGTAAGGGGGCATTCACACAGACTTTTGTGGTGCTGTTTTGGCAACAAAACTCGTGTGAAGAATCAGCGCTGTAAAAACAGAATCCCATTGAGTTCAATGGGTTCCGTCTTACGCGTGTTAGACATTGAACTGAATGGGATTCTGTTTTTACAGCGCTGATTCTTCACACTAGTTTTGTGGCAAAATCAGCGCCACAAAACTCCGTATGAATGTAACCTAAAGGTAAACTTCTGACGTCTTCTATTTTTTCAGTGAATGATTGAGGAGACGCGGAGGACATGGGAAAAACTAATTTTATACCTTTTATTAGCAATAAGCAGAGGAGCCATTATTAATAATAAGGGCTTGTATTATATCCTACTAAATGATGGGGGTTGTGGTTCTTATCTCAGGTCCATGGAGTCTGAGCTCCTGTGATAGTCCATCTGACCATCCATAAATAAGGTCCTGAGATAAGAACCACAACCCTATGATCCAGAAGAAGGCAAAGAAAAACCCCGGAGATCTACATCTCAGGGGAAAAAATAATTCCTTCCTGACCCCAAATATGGCGATCGGTGATATAACCCTGGATCATGTCTATCCATCTGCCTACTGCTGACCAGAAACCTGACGCCCGCTCCGAAGAGCTTACAGTCTAGAAATACTGCCCGAAGGCTCACAATGTATATAGATATATATATATATAGTAACATACTGTATATATCAGGGGTAGGTATGACGCTGAGTGGTGAGGAACGCCCCAGTACTAGTCTATGTACGGGTACTGTCAGGAGGGGGGGGGCGTTCCTCACAGCTCAGTGTCATGGTTGGGCGGTAATGAATGACTCCTCACAGTACAGTGCTACGGACAGACTATCAGGAGGGGCGTTCCAGCTAGTCTGTCAGGTACACCCTTCTGACAGTGGAGAGCTCCCAGTAAATGCACCAATAGCTCTTCACCGGGGGCACATAAAGGGAAAACAGACAGTGCGCTGAATGCAGTTAACCCCATCATGGCCCTCACATTAACCTCTGTGTGCTTTACAAAAAGTTTACTGATATATGAGACATATGGAGTTAATAATTAAGTATCTTCATCATTAAGGTCCTTTATTAATATCTCCAACCCTTATATGAGGAACATGATGGGGTTAATTGCTATTAACGTGAGGCACATGGACTTACTACAACTATATTAATAACCAAATGCCTGACATTGCCCACCCCCGTACCCAACAGTCTCCTACCCCCAACCCAGCGTGAGGCACATGGACTTACTACAACTATATTAATAACCAAATGCCTGACATTGCCCACCCCCATACCCACCAGTCCCCTCACCCAAACCCCGCGTGAGGCACATGGACTTACTACAACTATATTAATAACCAAATGCCTGACATTGCCCACCCCCATACCCACCAGTCCCCTACCCCCAACCCCGCGTGAGGCACATGGACTTACTACAACTATATTAATAACCAAATGCCTGACATTGTCCACCCCCATACCCACCAGTCTCCCTACCCCCAACCCAGCGTGAGGCACATGGACTTACTACAACTATATTAATAACCAAATTCCTGACAATGCCCACCCCCATACCCACCAGTCCACCCCACACCTCCCATGAGGCAGATGGAGTTCTTCTCCTCTCCTCTTCTTCTTTTCAAGAGTCCGAAGTCTCACAATGTATATAGATATATATGTAGTAATATGTATATAATATAAAACAATCCCCTCTAATGATGGTAGTTATCCTGCTCCGGAGAGCTTACAGACTAGTAAGAAATCCTCTCTATGATGATACATAATAAATGATGACCATGATGGCTGCTTATCTGCGGGGCAGGGGCGGCTACACGGCAACGTCAGCCACAACACACATCACACAGTCAAAGACTACTGTGTAGTGGTCAAATTCCGGCATCACAGCCAGTAACGTGAATGTGGTTCTGTCTCGATGACTCACAAGGGCTCAATGATGGTCTGACCACCAGTTGAAGCCGTTGCCAGAATATAGCAGATTACGTGCTTGTCATAACGCAACCACATTCACTTCCATTAAATGGAAAAGCCCTAACACTGTAATCTCCAACCACATGACATATGCTGCAGCCAAAGCTGCCATGTAGCCCCAACCTCAGAGATAGGAGCCATCCTGGTCATCATTAGCCCTAGACTAAAAGAGAGGATTCCTGCCAATAAAGTCAGTTTTAAAGAGGACCTTTCATGGGTTTAAGCACAGGAAGAATTATATACTGCTGGAAATTTGACAGTGCTCTGAATTCAGCGCACTGTTGACTTTCCCGATCTGTGCCTTCTTCACAGCAGCGCCTATCGTGCTGTACAGTGTGAGCGGGGAGGAACGCCCCCTCCCTCTTCTCACAGTGCTCGTCCATAGACGAGTATTATCAGGAGGGGAGGGGGCGTTCCTCCCCGCTCACACTGTACAGCGCGATAGGCGCTGCTGTGGAGAAGGACGTCGTTCCTGACAGACTGTCAGGAACACCCTTCTGACGGTGAAGAGCTACGGTACCGGCACCGATAGCTTTTCACCTGGGGCACAGATGGGGGAAGTCGACAGTGCGCTGAATTCAGAGCCCTGTTGGCTTTCCTGCGGTATATAATACTGCCTGTGCCCAAACCCATGAAAGGTCCTCTTTAAGATGCCTATTTACTTTAATCTATTCCTAAACTTAATCTATTCCGGAGAGTTCCTTCCAACCTTCCATGATAAGACCAGCCCTGCTCTTCTGAGCTTACAAACTAAAGGAAACCATCATTAATGTCTGCCCTGCTCCAAGGAGCTTACAAGCTAAAGGAAGGAACCCTCCATTCCCTTGTCTAATACCTGTATTGTTGATGTGTTGAGAAGATCTTGCGTAAAGAACTTCTGCAAATAAAAAACAAAAACAAAGGGAAAATCAAAATGATTTCTCTCCACTGCATCCTGACTGTGATGTCACATGGCCTTGTGATGTCATACGAGCTAGTGATGTTCCATGGGAGAATTAATCTAAGGTTGTTTGGAGTTACTAAAACGGAAAATTTTGGCTCTGCCGACATTTGCACAAACATCAATTTCTAGTGAGTGTGGCTTATCAGATTGGGTGGAGCCTCCAAGATTCTGACATATCCACTGGGGCCTCCCCGATCCTGACATATCCACTGGGGCCTCCCCGATCCTGACATATCCACTGGGGCCTCCTTGATCCTGAAATATCCACTTGGGCCTCCCCGATCCTGACATATCCACTGGGGCCTCCCTGATTCTGACATATCCACTGGGGTTTCCCCGATCCGGACATATCCACTGGGGTCTCCCCGATCCTGACATATCCACTGGGGTCTCCCCGATCCTGACATATCCACTGGGGCCTCCCTGATTCTGACATATCCACTGGGGTTTCCCCGATCCGGACATATCCACTGGGGTCTCCCCAATCCTGCTACTGTATTGTACTGGGCTACTGTACATACCTGCTGTAGTCGTCCCCCGCCCCAGCATGCATGCCCCCTATAGTACTGGGCTAAATCTTCCCTATAGTACTTACCTGTTGTAGTCCTCGCCTCAGCATGGACCATCTTCATCTGTCAGCACCCTCTGAGCAGCTCCGGTAGTGTCAGGTCAATTTATACCTTTGCCATCATTGTGATGTCATCATGTTCTAGTGATGTCATAATGGTCTTGGAATTCCAATGCAAAAGGTCAACCTCTTTTAAATACGCAGTAAAGGTCAACCTCATTTGCATATGACATCATTGTGATGTCATTATGTTCTAGTGATATCATTATGGTCTTGGAATTCCAATGCAAAAGGTCAACCTCATTTAAATACGCAGTAAAGGTCAACCTCATTTGCATATGACATCATTGTGATCTCATCATGTTCTAGTGATGTCATAATGGTCTTGGAATTCCAATGCAAAAGGTCAACCTCATTTAAATACGTTTAATACTTGGATGTGGTCTCGTGTATCTTATGACATTCTAGTAGAATACCCGGCGGCTTCGCTCGCGCAAAATATGTTTAATTATTGATTATGATATAGTAAAATTTTCCATGTCACACTACAGTAAATCTATTTTTCTACTTTAATTTTTTTATTATTTTGACATTTTATTAATTTGTCATAACATTGATGTGAACAACTTTTTTTTATTTCAACATTTTTATTGTTTTTACATATTCAATACATATTATGTAGTAGAAACTATTACAACTATTTTTTGAACTATTTTTACTCAAAGATTAAAATTTCTGCCCCTTACACAAACATATAAAACAATTACACCCAATTAACAATATAGTGCAGCCCTTCCCCCCTCCCTCCAGTGTAATTTATAAGTAGTTCACAGACAAAAGAGTAAAATTGGATTCCAGTTACACAACTATCTATTGTCGGGCTTCAGTGATGAAAGCTCCCTGTATAGTAAGAAATAATGACAATCTTACTATCAGGCTGTTTTCACCTGACCAATATTGCTGCTCAGTAAGGCTGCTTGCACACTACAGTAACATTACAGTCTCCGGGCCGTAGATTCTACATCTCCATAGACTTCTATGGAGCCTGCAAAATTCACAGCTTTGTGCACAAAGAAGTCTATGGAACCGCCAAATCCATGGCCTGGAGGCCCGTGAAAAATACTGCAGTGTGAAAACAGCCACTAAGGATACCAGACTTCTTATGCCAGTGCATGCGTGCATGCACGTGTGTGGTCTGTGTATATGTATGCGTGTATGTGCGCATATGATCCATGTGTTTGTGCGTGCGCAGTGCAAGTGTCCATGTGTGTGGTAGTTGTGTGTGAGTACGCATGTGCTCTGTTCGTCCGTGTGTGTAGTGTGCATCCATCTGAGTGTGTTTGTGTGCGTGTGTGGTACTTGCGTGCATGCGCGTGTGTGTGGTATTTATTGGGTGGTGTTGGTGTTGTGTGTGTCTAGAGTGGTCTAGTGTTTGTGTGGTGTTGTGCTTGTGGGTTGGTGTATGTGTGCTGTCTGTGTGATGTTGATATGGTGTCTGAGCTATTTGTGTGTTGTGTGTGGTGGTGCGACCCCTTTAGCAGCGACTCTTTGGCGCTGTTGTTATAATCCGTCCCTGTGCTAGCAAGATTTAGCTTGCACAGTATTCTGCTACTGTGGATGGAGAGGGGGCGTTCAAAATTTCACCCAAATTGGGCGAGAATTGTGGATTTGTATAGAGCAGACTACTACAGATTTTAAGATATATATATATATATATATATATATATATATATATATAATCAATAAAGGTTTCGTTTATTGGCACAACCTTATATCTCACAGTACCCATCTTTCCTTTCCCATAGTCTACAGTCCATACATAACCAGCTCTATTTTGACCTTGTTCACATATCTGTGTCGTCTTCAAAATGTGTCCATGTGTTCCCTGGTCTGGGCCTATGATATTGTAGCTCTTTGTAATGGCCTAACCCTCCAGAATATGGATGTTGGATTTCATTGTAGCTTTATAATTCGGTACCATAGATGTCTTTATGGCCTACACAGAAGACTGAACATTACTCTATAGGAATATACAGCGTATAGAGGTTTATTATATGGTCATATCCAGGTCTATGGGCATTTGTTTTCACTATAAAGCTAAGTCAGGAATCTGAAACCTGCCGAAACATGACAGATACCCCAATCTAGAAAAGGATGGGTGGACGCAGAACACCCTCACTAGTTTTATGTCAGTGAAGTCTTAATGAAGTGAACTGACCACATTCTGCAACCAACGCTATATTTAGGATGAGGGTGCAGTGGAAGAGGCGCTGGCTTTTGATTTTCTAATCAACAAACGTTCCTCCTGAGCAGTTGTCTTGTGGGGTCTGCCGGGGGAAGAGATGTGGGGTGCACGATGTACTGTGTTGGGGAGAGATGTAGATCTCATAAAGGTTACGTTTATTGGCACAACCTTATATCTCACAGTACCCATCTTTCCTTTCCCATAGTCTACAGTCCATACATAACCAGCTTTATTTTGACCTTGTTCACATATCTGTGTCGTCTTCAAAATGTGGGGTGCAGGGTGTACTGTGTGGGGGAGAGATGTGGGGTGCACAGTGTACTGTGTGGGAGAGATGTGGGGTGCAGGGTGTACTGTGTGTGGGGGAGAGATGTGGGGTGTACTGTGTGGGAGAGATGTGGGGTGCAGGGTGTACTGTGTGGGAGGGAGTTGTGGAGTGCAGAGTGTATTGTGTGGGAGGGAGTTGTGGGGTGCAGGGTGTACTGTGTGGGAGGGAGCTGTGGGGTGCAGGAAGGTGTTAAAATATGAAATGCAGCAGTGCTGTTTAGTGGCGGGGGCTGCAGTCAATGTACACACTTATTTTGGCTTATGATTAGACCTATTGTTATCCCTCTATTCAGCTACCTCTATTATCCTGACTTAGAAACATTTCTTACATTTCACCAGGTCTAGTCTGGTTCCTTCTAGAGGTGGGATCACTACTTATTGGCTGCCCTATATAGGCTGAGATTGACAGACATTGATCTACAGAGATCCTACAATGTAACAGTATACAGGTAGAGACCTGGCAGGTCTATATATTTGACAATTGTAGACTCACATCACGTTATAACATTCATAGAAATGGCCATTTCTAATCCACCTCTCAGGCCTGGTCCACATCTCACATCTCACGTTCTGTGAAGACATTACTGCAGCTCAGCTCATACAATGTTCACAGAACTGCAGAAATTTCTTCACATTAAACATTTTACAAATTGAAACACAGAAACCTATTTTTAACAACTTTTATTTAAAATCAGTTGGAGAATGAGGTATTGGTTATAGTTTTGCCAAAATGTAAAAAAGTTCTATTAAATTGTTCTTTAAAAAAAAATAAACAAAAAATAAGGTGCGAAAAAATATTTTGGCAAAAATATGTAAGCTCGCAACCCACGTCAAGGGTCCTCATTTTCTTGCGAGTCCCTACTCTAACTAAGGGTAAGTTCACATGACAATTTTTGGTCCGGAACCTGAGGCGGAGGCCGCCTCAGGTTCCGGACCAAAAGCCAGGTGGCCGCGACTGAAAGCCGGTGCACTGCACCATCATCCAGCCGCGCACTCCACTCCGGATTAGGCCTAATGAATGGGCCTAGTCCGGGGGAGGGAGTGTCTTCAGGCCGAATTGTAAGGCGACTCGGCCTGAAGAATGAGCACCTCGCTTCTTTTTTCCGTGAGTCAGAAGAAACGGCTCCCGAAAAAAACTCCTGAGTGGCTCCCATTGATTTCAATGGGAGACGTCTTTTTGGTCAGGATTTTGAGCCGGATACGGCCTCAAAATCCTGACCAAAAAACTCCATGTGAACTTACCATAACAAAGCAAACCTGTCTAACTAAATGGCAGTAAGGGGGCATTCACACAGACTTTTGTGGTGCTGTTTTGGCAACAAAACTCGTGTGAAGAATCAGCGCTGTAAAAACAGAATCCCATTGAGTTCAATGGGTTCCGTCTTACGCGTGTTAGACATTGAACTGAATGGGATTCTGTTTTTACAGCGCTGATTCTTCACACTAGTTTTGTGGCAAAATCAGCGCCACAAAACTCCGTATGAATGTAACCTAAAGGTAAACTTCTGACGTCTTCTATTTTTTCAGTGAATGATTGAGGAGACGCGGAGGACATGGGAAAAACTAATTTTATACCTTTTATTAGCAATAAGCAGAGGAGCCATTATTAATAATAAGGGCTTGTATTATATCCTACTAAATGATGGGGGTTGTGGTTCTTATCTCAGGTCCATGGAGTCTGAGCTCCTGTGATAGTCAATCTGACCATCCATAAATAAGGTCCTGAGATAAGAACCACAACCCTATGATCCAGAAGAAGGCAAAGAAAAACCCCGGAGATCTACATCTCAGGGGAAAAAATAATTCCTTCCTGACCCCAAATATGGCGATCGGTGATATAACCCTGGATCATGTCTATCCATCTGCCTACTGCTGACTAGAAACCTGACGCCCGCTCCGAAGAGCTTACAGTCTAGAAATACTGCCCGAAGGCTCACAATGTATATAGATATATATATATATATAGTAACATACTGTATATATCAGGGGTAGGTATGACGCTGAGTGGTGAGGAACGCCCCAGTACTAGTCTATGGACGGGTACTGTCAGGAGGGGGGGGGGGGGGCGTTCCTCACAGCTCAGTGTCATGGTTGGGCGGTAATGAATGACTCCTCACAGTACAGTGCTACGGACAGACTATCAGGAGGGGCGTTCCCGGCTAGTCTGTCAGGTACACCCTTCTGACAGTGTAGAGCTCCCGGTAAATGCACCAATAGCTCTTCACCGGGGGCACATAAAGGGAAAACAGACAGTGCGCTGAATGCAGTTAACCCCATCATGGCCCTCACATTAACCTCTGTGTGCTTTACATAAAGGTTACTGATATATGAGACATATGGAGTTAATAATTAAGTATCTTCATCATTAAGGTCCTTTATTATTATCTCCAACCCTTATATGAGGAACATGATGGGGTTAATTGCTATTAACGTGAGGCACATGGACTTACTACAACTATATTAATAACCAAATGCCTGACATTGCCCACCCTCGTACCCACCAGTCCCCTACCCCCAACCCAGCGTGAGGCACATGGACTTACTACAACTATATTAATAACCAAATGCCTGACACTGCCCACCCCCATACCCACCAGTCCCCTCACCCCAACCCCGCGTGAGGCACATGGACTTACTACAACTATATTAATAACCAAATGCCTGACATTGCCCACCCCCATACCCACCAGTCCCCTCACCCCAACCCCGCGTGAGGCACATGGACTTACTACAACTATATTAATAACCAAATGCCTGACATTGCCCACCCCCATACCCACCAGTCCCCAACCCCCAACCCAGCGTGAGGCACATGGACTTACTGCAACTATATTAATAACCAAATGCCTGACATTGCCCACCCCCATACCCACCAGTCCCCAACCCCCAACCCAGCGTGAGGCACATGGACTTACTGCAACTATATTAATAACCAAATGCCTGACATTGCCCACCCCCATACCCACCAGTCCCCTACCCCCAACCCAGCGTGAGGCACATGGACTTACTACAACTATATTAATAACCAAATGCCTGACATTGCCCACCCCCATACCCACCAGTCCCCTCACCCCAACCCCGCGTGAGGCACATGGACTTACTACAACTATATTAATAACCAAATTCCTGACAATGCCCACCCCCATACCCACCAGTCCACCCCACACCCCCCATGAGGCAGATGGAGTTCTTCTCCTCTCCTCTTCTTCTTTTCAAGAGTCCGAAGTCTCACAATGTATATAGATATATATGTAGTAATATGTATATAATATAAAACAATCCCCTCTAATGATGGTAGTTATCCTGCTCCGGAGAGCTTACAGACTAGTAAGAAATCCTCTCTATGATGATACATAATAAATGATGACCATGATGGCTGCTTATCTGCGGGGCAGGGGCGGCTACACGGCAACGTCAGCCACAACACACATCACACAGTCAAAGACTACTGTGTAGTGGTCAAATTCCGGCATCACCGCCAGTAATGTGAATGTGTTTCTGTCTCGATGACTCACAAGGGCTCAATGATGGTCTGACCACCAGTTGAAGCCGTTGCCAGAATATAGCAGATTACGTGCTTGTCATAACGCAACCACATTCACTTCCATTAAATGGAAAAGCCCTAACACTGTAATCTCCAACCACATGACATATGCTGCAGCCAAAGCTGCCATGTAGCCCCAACCTCAGAGATAGGAGCCATCCTGGTCATCATTAGCCCTAGACTAAAAGAGAGGATTCCTGCCAATAAAGTCAGTTTTAAAGAGGACCTTTCATGGGTTTAAGCACAGGAAGAATTATATACTGCTGGAAATTTGACAGTGCTCTGAATTCAGCGCACTGTTGACTTTCCCGATCTGTGCCTTCTTCACAGCAGCGCCTATCGCGCTGTACAGTGTGAGCGGGGAGGAACGCCCCCTCCCTCTTCTCACAGTGCTCGTCCATAGACGAGTATTATCAGGAGGGGAGGGGGCGTTCCTCCCCGCTCACACTGTACAGCGCGATAGGCGCTGCTGTGGAGAAGGACGTCATTCCTGACAGACTGTCAGGAACGCCCTTCTGACGGTGAAGAGCTACGGTACCGGCACCGATAGCTTTTCACCTGGGGCACAGATGGGGGAAGTCGACAGTGCGCTGAATTCAGAGCCCTGTTGGCTTTCCTGCGGTATATAATACTGCCTGTACCCAAACCCATGAAAGGTCCTCTTTAAGATGCCTATTTACTTTAATCTATTCCTAAACTTAATCTATTCCGGAGAGTTCCTTCCAACCTTCCATGATAAGACCAGCCCTGCTCTTCTGAGCTTACAAACTAAAGGAAACCATCATTAATGTCTGCCCTGCTCCAAGGAGCTTACAAGCTAAAGGAAGGAACCCTCCATTCCCTTGTCTAATACCTGTATTGTTGATGTGTTGAGAAGATCTTGCGTAAAGAACTTCTGCAAATAAAAAACAAAAACAAAGGGAAAATCAAAATGATTTCTCTCCACTGCATCCTGACTGTGATGTCACATGGCCTTGTGATGTCATACGAGCTAGTGATGTTCCATGGGAGAATTAATCTAAGGTTGTTTGGAGTTACTAAAATGAAAAATTTTGGCTCTGCCGACATTTGCACAAACATCAATTTCTAGTGAGTGTGGCTTATCAGATTGGGTGGAGCCTCCAAGATTCTGACATATCCACTGGGGCCTCCCCGATTCTGACATATCCACTGGGGCCTCCCCGATCCTGACATATCCACTGGGGCCTCCCCGATCCTGACATATCCACTGGGGCCTCCTTGATCCTGAAATATCCACTTGGGCCTCCCCGATCCTGACATATCCACTGGGGCCTCCCCGATCCTGACATATCCACTGGGGCCTCCCTGATTCTGACATATCCACTGGGGTTTCCCCGATCCGGACATATCCACTGGGGTCTCCCCAATCCTGCTACTGTACTGTACTGGGCTACTGTACGTACCTGCTGTAGTCCTCCCCCGCCCCAGCATGCATGCCCCCTATAGTACTGGGCTAAATCTTCCCTATAGTACTTACCTGTTGTAGTCCTCGCCTCAGCATGGACCATCTTCATCTGTCAGCATCCTCTGAGCAGCTCCGGTAGTGTCAGGTCAATTTATACCTTTGCCATCATTGTGATGTCATCATGTTCTAGTGATATCATAATGGTCTTGGAATTCCAATGCAAAAGGTCAACCTCATTTAAATACGCAGTAAAGGTCAACCTCATTTGCATATGACATCATTGTGATCTCATCATGTTCTAGTGATGTCATAATGGTCTTGGAATTCCAATGCAAAAGGTCAACCTCATTAAAATACGTTTAATACTTGGATGTGGTCTCGTGTATCTTATGACATTCTAGTAGAATACCCGGCGGCTTCGCTCGCGCAAAATATGTTTAATTATTGATTATGTTATAGTAAAATTTTCCATGTCACACTACAGTAAATTTATTTTTCTACTTTAATTTTTTTATTATTTTGACATTTTATTAATTTGTCATAACATTGATGTGAACAACTTTTTTTTTATTTCAACATTTTTATTGTTTTTACATATTCAATACATATTATGTAGTAGAAACTATTACAACTATTTTTTGAACTATTTTTACTCAAAGATTAAAATTTCTGCCCCTTACACAAACATATAAAACAATTACACCCAATTAACAATATAGTGCAGCCCTTCCCCCCTCCCTCCAGTGTAATTTATAAGTAGTTCACAGACAAAAGAGTAAAATTGGTTTCCAGTTACACAACTATCTATTGTCGGGCTTCAGTGATGAAAGCTCCCTGTATAGTAAGAAATAATGACAATCTTACTATCAGGCTGTTTTCACCTGACCAATATTGCTGCTCAGTAAGGCTGCTTGCACACTACAGTAACATTACAGTCTCCGGGCCAAATCCATGGCCTGGAGGCCCGTGAAATATACTGCAGTGTGAAAACAGCCACTAAAGATACCAGACTTCTTATGCCAGTGCATGCGTGCATGCGCGTGTGTGGTCTGTGTATATGTATGCGTGTATGTGCGCATATGATCCATGTGTTTGTGCGTGCGCAGTGCAAGTGTCCATGTGTGTGGTAGTTGTGTGTGAGTACGCATGTGCTCTGTTCGTCCGTGTGTGTAGTGTGCATCCATCTGAGTGTGTTTGTGTGCGTGTGTGGTACTTGCGTGCATGCGCGTGTGTGTGGTATTTATTGGGTGGTGTTGGTGTTGTGTGTGTCTAGAGTGGTCTAGTGTTTGTGTGGTGTTGTGCTTGTGGGTTGGTGTATGTGTGCTGTCTGTGTGATGTTGATATGGTGTCTGAGCTATTTGTGTGTTGTGTGTGGTGGTGCGGCCCCTTTAGCAGCGACTCTTTGGCGCTGTTGTTATAATCCGTCCCTGTGCTAGCAAGATTTAGCTTGCACAGTATTCTGCTACTGTGGGTGGAGAGGGGGCGTTCAAAATTTCACCCAAATTGGGTGAGAATTGTGGATTTGTATAGAGCAGACTACTACAGATTGTAAGATATATATATATATATATATATATATATATATATATATCCAATAAAGGTTACGTTTATTGGCACAACCTTATATCTCACAGTACCCATCTTTCCTTTCCCATAGTCTACAGTCCATACATAACCAGCTCCATTTTGACCTTGTTCACATATCTGTGTCGTCTTCAACATGTGTCCATGTGTTCCCTGGTCTGGGCCTATGATATTGTAGCCCTTTGTAATGGCCTAAGCCTCCAGAATATGGATGTTGGATTTCATTGTAGCTTTATAATTCGGTACCATAGATGTCTTTATGGCCTACACAGAAGACTGAACATTACTCTATAGGAATATACAGCGTATAGAGGTTTATTATATGGTCATATCCAGGTCTATGGGCATTTGTTTTCACGCAGAACACCCTCACTAGTTTTATGTCAGTGAAGTCTTAATGAAGTGAACTGACCACATTCTGCAACCAACGCTATATTTAGGATTAGGGTGCAGTGGAAGAGGCGCTGGCTTTTGATTTTCTAATCAACAAACGTTCCTCCTGAGCAGTTGTCTTGTGGGGTCTGCCGGGGGGACAGATATGGGTTGCACGATGCACTGTGTTGGGGAGAGATGTAGATCTCATATAGGTTACGTTTATTGGCACAACCTCATATCTCACAGTACCCATCTTTCCTTTCCCATAGTCTACAGTCCATACATAACCAGCTTTATTTTGACCTTGTTCACATATCTGTGTCATCTTCAAAATGTGGGGTGCAGGGTGTACTGTGTGTGGGGGAGAGATGTGGGGTGCACAGTTTACTGTGTGGGAGAGATGTGGGGTGCAGGGTGTACTGTGTGTGGGGGAGAGATGTGGGGTGCAGGGTGTACTGTGTGGGAGGGAGTTGTGGAGTGCAGAGTGTATTGTGTGGGAGGGAGTTGTGGGTTGCAGGGTGTACTGTGTGGGAGGGAGCTGTGGGGTGCAGGAAGGGGTTAAAATATGAAATGCAGCAGTGCTGTTTAGTGGCGGGGGCTGCAGTCAATGTACACACTTATTTTGGCTTATGATTAGACCTATTGTTATCCCTCTATTCAGCTACCTGTATTATCCTGACTTAGAAACATTTCTTACATTTCACCAGGTCTAGTCTGGTTCCTTCTAGAGGTGGGACCACTACTTATTGGCTGCCCTATATAGGCTGAGATTGACAGACATTGATCTACAGAGATCCTACAATGTAATAGTATACAGGTAGAGACCTGGCAGGTCTATATATTTGACAATTGTAGACTCACATCACGTTATAACATTCATAGAAATGGCCAAATCTTGGATTTTTCTCTCCACAAGAATAATTTCTAATCCACCTCTCAGGCCTGGTCCACATCTCACATCAGTGATTATGAAGATAATCTTGTTTCCCTTAGTCCTAACAGCGGCACAATGTGTGGTATTTCTGCCCCTGTGTGCTGGTAGGACAGTCGGATATTTAATTAGCCAATAAACGCATGGCAGGCCCTATAAGAGGGCACAAGAATCTCCCCTCTGCGTGTAAATACAAAAGTACCTCCATAATATCTATACACAGTTTCATACATAAGATATGATTCCCAGGGTGGGAAATCTTGTGCCGCTGTTAGGACTAAGGGAAACAAGATTATCTTCATAATCACTCATTCCCTGTCGTCCTCAACAGCGCCACAATGTGGGGATATAGCAAGTAGGTCCCCAAGATGGGTGGGATTTAACCCATAACTGAACTTAAGATGGTATGGGCAAAGGCAGTGGAGTCTGCCACTTGGTCCTTCAGGCGATAATGCCGGATGAAGGTAGATTCAGATGCCCATGAGGCAGCTGCACATATTTGATCCACCGGCAAGGCACTTCTTTCTGCCCGAGAGGTGGACACTGCCCTGGTTGAATGGGCATGAAGGAATGATGGAGCCGACAGACCTTGGGCGGTATAGGCGACTTTAATAGTCTCGGTAACCCACCGGGATATAGTGGCTCCCAGTGTAGCTCCCAGTGTAGCTGACCAACAAGTTTTCAGTTCGCCTAAAAGGGCGAGTGCGCTGCAAATAGATCTGCAGGCATCTGACCACATCCAGTTTGTGCCATCTTTCTTCTTCAGCCGAAGAAGGGAAGGGAAAAAATACCGGAAGGGAGATTATCTGGTTCCTGTTTACAGCGGATGGTACCTTGGGACGAAAACCCGGGAGGAACCTAAGCTGCACATGGTCGGAGAAAAAGGTGGTGTATGGCTGCTCAGCGGACAAGGCTTGCAGTTCACCAACCCGTTTGGCAGTTGTTATTGCCAATAGTAGCGCCATCTTGCCGGTTAGTGACTTGAGGGAGATTTCCTCCAAAGGTTCAAATGGATGAACACATAGAGCGTTTAGGACCGGAATAAGGTCCCATTGGTGGACAGGGGTGTTTATCACCGGTCTCAGCCTAGTTGCCCCTTTTATAAAGGTGCTCACTAAGGAATCCTGAGACAAACGCCTCCCCAGATAGGCGGACAGGGCCGCCACGTGCACCTTGAGTGTGGCTGCAGCAAGACCTCTGTCTAGTCCGTCTTGAAGGAAGTCCAGGATCACCTCCGTCGGGGGATCGGTGGAGTCCACTTGATGTTGCAGACACCAGGCATTAAAGATGTTACCTATTCGACGGTAGTTCCTGTTAGTCGAATCTGCTCTGGCACTGGATAGGGTCTTCAAGACGGCTTGTGACAGTCCTCTATTTCTCAATAGGGACTGGTCAACCTCCAGGCTGTCAGGTTGAGTCTCCTCAGATCCTGGCATCTCAGCTCTCCTTGGGTTACCAGGACTGGGAGTGGGGGAAGCCTCCAATATATGCCCTGACTCATTTGTATGAGCTGAGCAAACCAAGCCCTTTTTGGCCAGAACGGGATTATGGCTATTCCCGAGGCTTGGTCCTGTCTTATTTTTATCAATACCTTCGGTATGATTGGAATTGGAGGGAATATGTAAAACAGCCTGAACCTCCATGGGATGGACAGGGCATCCACTGCCAAGGGATTGTCCTCCTGGTACAGGGAGCAGAAGGTCCCTACCTTGACATTGAGTCGGGTAGCCATAAGATCGACCTCCGGGAGACCCCATCTCTGGACGATCTGTTGAAATACATCTGGATTGAGAGACCATTCTCCTGATACGGTAATACCCCGACTCAGCTGATCCGCTACTATGTTCAGGGAGCCCTTTATGTGAACAGCGGATAACTGGACTAGATTCTTCTCTGCCCAGGCAAATATGAGATTCGTCTCTCTCAGCAAGGCTGGTGACCTGGTGCCCCCTTGTTTGTTTATGTAGATTACCACCGTCGTATTGTCTGACCGGACCTTGACTGACTTGCCTTTCAATTCTGGGGCAAAGTGTACTAGGGCCAGGTACACTGCTCTGAGTTCCTTGAGATTGGATGACCCCAGCTCCGGACATCTCCATCGTCCCTGAACAGTTTTGTCCTGACAATGGGCTCCCCATCCCCACTGGGATGCATCTGTTGTCAACAGGGTCCACACTGTCGGGACCGTGGACCTTCCGTCTTTCAGGTGTATCCACCATCTGAGGGAAAGACGGGTAGCGGGAGAAAGGCAGATCTTCTTGTGCAATCCCCGTGGAGACCTGTTCCAGGTTCTCAACACTTCCATCTGTAGGGGACGCAAATGCCATAAAGCCCAAGGGACCGCCCTGACGGGGATGACATCAGGCCCAGGACTCTCATGGCGGTGCGGATGGTCACCCGCCGAGTGCACAATAGGAATCGCGCACTGGCCTGGATCCTTTCTTTCCTTGGACTGGAGAGGAAGATCTGCATCGCTTCTGAATCCACTAGAAAACCGAGGAATTTCCTTCGGGTGGATGGAACGACTTCGGATTTCTCCCAATTGATAATCCATCCTAATTCTTGTAGGAAGTTGATGGCAAGGTTGAGCTGCTGGAGGAGAGCAGCAGGAGACTGAGCTTTCAGTAGCCAGTCGTCTAGATAGGGAACGATGAAAAGACCCTGAAGTCTGAGGGCCGTGGCGACCGGAGCGATCACCTTGGTGAATACCAGTGGGGCGGATGTGATGCCGAAAGGCAGAGCTGTGAATTGATAGTGCTCCCTGTGGCCGGCCATAGAGACGGCAATCCTGAGAAACTTCCTGTGGGAACAAGCAATAGGGACACGTAGGTAGGCGTCCTTCAAGTCGAGGGTAACCATCACCTCTCCTGGTTGAAGAAAAGCAGCTACGGAATCCACGGTCTCCATTCGAAATGACCTCTTCCTGATAAACTGGTTGAGGTACCTCAGGTCTATTATCATCCTCCAGCCCCCGGTGACCTTGGGGACCAGAAAGACGGGGGAGTAAACTCCCAGTCCGTGATCTGAGGCTGGTACCTTCTCCAGGGCGCCTCTGGTAACATAATCGGCGACTGAGGCCTCCAGACTGGCCTGCTGAGAAGGTGGAAGAATTCGGGTGGAGACGAACCGATCTGGAGGTGGAAGGTGAAAATCGATGAGATACCCGTGCTGTATGATCTTCAACACCCATGGGTCTTGAATATGGGTGAACCATGCTTTGAAAAAGGAGGAAAGACGTCCTCCCACAGGAAGGGGGGCCACAGGGAGCTGCCCCACGTGAAAACTCAGGCTTCCTCTTGGCATCCTCCTTGGAAGCGCCGCGACCAGCTCCCCTAGGGCGGTATCTAGAACGCCGTTGCTGAGCTGGGCGTCTGTAATTAGAGGAAGAACCTCTGCCTCTAGAGGGAGCACGTCTGCCTCTGGATGCTTGAGGTAGGGACTTTCCCCTACCTTCAGCTAATCCTTCCATAATGGCATCCAAACTTTGGCCAAACACTCTTCCCGGCTCAAAAGGGAGAGCGCAGAGAGCTGCCTTAGATGCAAAATCTGCACGCCAAGGCTTTAGCCACAGGGGTCTACGGGCAGCGGTAGACAACGCCATAGATTTGGCAGAGATCTTCAATTGATGGCGGGAAGCTTCCGCCAGATAATCTGCAGCCCTATGAATTCTCTTCATAGAGGTCAGGATTTCATCTCTATCCACGCCCGTGTCTATATCCCGTTCCAAGGCGGCTAAACGGTTGCGCAGAAAGTCACCAGCCGTGGAGGAGGCTATGGCCACAGAGGCTTGTGCAGAAGAAGCGGAGTAGATCTTTTTTAGAACGGAGTCCGCCCTACGGTCCAGAGGGTCTTGAACATTTGAACCGTCTTCAGGGTTCTGCGGGACAGCTTGGCTACGGCCAAATCCACCTTCGGGGGAGGCCCCCAGGAATCCCACTGGGCAGTGTCAACAGGAAACAGAGTCTTGAAAATCCTGGAGAGCGAGTGTCCCTTCTCTGGCTGTTTCCACTGCTGCGCCATAAGGTCGGACAGCGTGGCGTCCACATGGAAGGCAATATGTCCCCCAGAGGCAGACGTGGAGGCTTCCCCGTCAACATCTCGGCCCACTGTAGACCGGATGGACTTCAGCAGCCTGCCTGTTTGTTCATAGTGGAACACAGGTCTGCTGGAAATTACTGAGTCGTCCTCGGAGGAATCATCCTCTGCCACCCGCAGCTGTTCCAACGGGGGGAGGGACGAGGAACGGTGCTCAGGGCATGGTCTCTTGCTGAGCTGAGACAAGGTGGAATGGATTCCTTTGAGAGAATCATCCTGTAAGACAAAGAAGGAGAGTACAAGCAAGGGAAAAACTAATTACCCAAGCGATGCCCAAACTCACCATCTCCTTGACCCAAGCCATCATATCTCTGGGAGAGGACTCCTCAGGTGGAAGGCCTCTGCACCCGCGACAACGGGCCCATTCGTAGCCTAAAAATAATAGGCAAGTTATAGGACCACAGTACAGGGGAACAACCCCTTAAGTCGCTACCTACCATCAGGGAGCGGTGTGTCGCAATTGAAACAGGAAAGATGTTTCCTCTTAGCAGAGGCTTTCCTCCTACCATCCCCAGGAGGGGTAGTAGAGGATGACATATCCTGCAGAAAGAGATAATAGACCATGCTATACTGTCACCATAACATCATACCATGATTTAAAAAAGGGTAGATCTTACCAGGTTCAGTAGACCGGAACAATAACAGTGACAGCCCAATAGGGTTAACAACAACAACAACCCCAACTCACAGTATACAAGTGTACACACAATGCACTGCCTTCCAGATAATGTAGGAAGGTAACTAGTAACACGGCCGGCCTGACCTTTAACCTGGCCGGCCGGAAATGGGAGGGGCCAACCGCTCCTGTCCTTACCCCCAACAGGGGTTAAATAAGAATCATTTTTCCTCCCCTCCCCCAGCAAGCCCAAGGGGGAACTCACCCCCTCCTCAGCTAAGGGCTCCTTGAATAACACAGTGGAGCCCGGAGACGATTGCGGGCCGCGGCTGCCGCGCTGCGAACTTCCGGTCAAAACCGGAACTGCGCGCAGGCAAAATGCGGCCGCCGCAAATGCAGCCGAGAACCAAGGTTCCGGCTGCCGCCTGGACCCGCCGCAACCACGAACCTGAGCGGCGTGGTGAAGGGACGTCCAGGAGATCAGCGCTACGCTTCCTGCAGACGCTGGAGAGGTGAGGGGGGAGGGAAGGGGGGAGAGGAGAAGGAAGATTAGGGAAGTCACCAAACGCAGGCTAATCAGCTCCCTCTTCCCAAAGGAAAGAGGGAGACTTTTAAAAGAACACAACACGCTCAGCCCAGCTGAGCCCTGTAAGAGGACACAAGTCCACCGACCTGTCCTCTGTCCACACAGGACAGAAAAAAACACGCAGAGGGGAGGTTCTTGTGCCCTCTTATAGGGCCTGCCACGCGTTTATTGGCTAATTAAATATCCGCCTGTCCTACCAGCACACAGGGGCAGAAATACCCCACATTGTGCCGCTGTTGAGGACGACAGGGAACTCACGTTCTGTGAAGACATTACTGCAGCTCAGCTCATACAATGTCCACAGAACTGCAGAAATTTCTTCACATTAAACATTTTACAAATTGAAACACAGAAACATATTTTTAACAACTTTTATTTAAAATCAGTTGGAGAATGAGGTATTGGTTATAGTTTTGCCAAAATGTAAAAAAAGTTCTATTAAATTGTTCTTAAAAAAAAAAATAAACAAAAAATAAGGTGCGAAAAAATATTTTGGCAAAAATATGTAAGCTCGCAACCCACGTCAAGGGTCCTCATTTTCTTGCGAGTCCCTACTCTAACTAAGGGTAAGTTCACATGACAATTTTTGGTCCGGAACCTGAGGCGGAGGCCGCCTCAGGTTCCGGACCAAAAGCCAGGTGGCCGCGACTGAAAGCCGGTGCACTGCACCATCATCCAGCCGCGCACTCCACTCCGGATTAGGCCTAATGAATGGGCCTAGTCCGGAGGAGGGAGTGTCTTCAGGCCGAATTGTAAGGCGACTCGGCCTGAAGAATGAGCACCTCGCTTCTTTTTTCCGTGAGTCGGAAGAAACGGCTCCCGAAAAAAACTCCTGAGTGGCTCCCATTGATTTCAATGGGAGACATCTTTTTGGTCAGGATTTTGAGCCGGATACGGCCTCAAAATCCTGACCAAAAAACTCCATGTGAACTTACCATAACAAAGCAAACCTGTCTAACTAAATGGCAGTAAGGGGGCATTCACACAGACTTTTGTGGTGCTGTTTTGGCAACAAAACTCGTGTGAAGAATCAGCGCTGTAAAAACAGAATCCCATTGAGTTCAATGGGTTCCGTCTTACGCGTGTTAGACATTGAACTGAATGGGATTCTGTTTTTACAGCGCTGATTCTTCACACTAGTTTTGTGGCAAAATCAGCGCCACAAAACTCCGTATGAATGTAACCTAAAGGTAAACTTCTGACGTCTTCTATTTTTTCAGTGAATGATTGAGGAGACGCGGAGGACATGGGAAAAACTAATTTTATACCTTTTATTAGCAATAAGCAGAGGAGCCATTATTAATAATAAGGGCTTGTATTATATCCTACTAAATGATGGGGGTTGTGGTTCTTATCTCAGGTCCATGGAGTCTGAGCTCCTGTGATAGTCCATCTGACCATCCATAAATAAGGTCCTGAGATAAGAACCACAACCCTATGATCCAGAAGAAGGCAAAGAAAAACCCCGGAGATCTACATCTCAGGGGAAAAAATAATTCCTTCCTGACCCCAAATATGGCGATCGGTGATATAACCCTGGATCATGTCTATTCATCTGCCTACTGCTGACCAGAAACCTGACGCCCTCTCCGAAGAGCTTACAGTCTAGAAATACTGCCCGAAGGCTCACAATGTATATATATATATATATATATATATATATATATAGTAACATACTGTATATATCAGGGGTAGGTATGACGCTGAGTGGTGAGGAACGCCCCAGTACTAGTCTATGGACGGGTACTGTCAGGAGGGGGGGGGGCGTTCCTCACAGCTCAGTGTCATGGTTGGGCGGTAATGAATGACTCCTCACAGTACAGTGCTATGGACAGACTATCAGGAGGGGCGTTCCCGGCTAGTCTGTCAGGTACACCCTTCTGACAGTGGAGAGCTCCCGGTAAATGCACCAATAGCTCTTCACCGGGGGCACATAAAGGGAAAACAGACAGTGCGCTGAATGCAGTTAAACCCATCATGGCCCTCACATTAACCTCTGTGTGCTTTACATAAAGGTTACTGATATATGAGACATATGGAGTTAATAATTAAGTATCTTCATCATTAAGGTCCTTTATTATTATCTCCAACCCTTATATGAGGAACATGATGGGGTTAATTGCTATTAACGTGAGGCACATGGACTTACTACAACTATATTAATAACCAAATTCCTGACAATGCCCACCCCCATACCCACCAGTCCACCCCACACCCCCCATGAGGCAGATGGAGTTCTTCTCCTCTCCTCTTCTTCTTTTCAAGAGTCAGAAGTCTCACAATGTATATAGATATATATGTAGTAATATGTATATAATATAAAACAATCCCCTCTAATGATGGTAGTTATCCTGCTCCGGAGAGCTTACAGACTAGTAAGAAATCCTCTCTATGATGATACATAATAAATGATGACCATGATGGCTGCTTATCTGTGGGGCAGGGGCGGCTACACGGCAACGTCAGCCACAACACACATCACACAGTCAAAGACTACTGTGTAGTGGTCAAATTCCGGCATCACCGCCAGTAACGTGAATGTGGTTCTGTCTCGATGACTCACAAGGGCTCAATGATGGTCTGACCACCAGTTGAAGCCATTGCCAGAATATAGCAGATTACGTGCTTGTTATAACGCAACCACATTCACTTCCATTAAATGGAAAAGCCCTAACACTGTAATCTCCAACCACATGACATATGCTGCAGCCAAAGCTGCCATGTAGCCCCAACCTCAGAGATAGGAGCCATCCTGGTCATCATTAGCCCTAGACTAAAAGAGAGGATTCCTGCCAATAAAGTCAGTTTTAAAGAGGACCTTTCATGGGTTTAAGCGCAGGAAGAATTATATACTGCTGGAAATTTGACAGTGCTCTGAATTCAGCGCACTGTTGACTTTCCCGATCTGTGCCTTCTTTACAGCAGCGCCTATCGCGCTGTACAGTGTGAGCGGGGAGGAACGCCCCCTCCCTCTTCTCACAGTGCTCGTACATAGACGAGTATTATCAGGAGGGGAAGGGGCGTTCCTCCCCGCTCACACTGTACAGCGCGATAGGCGCTACTGTGGAGAAGGACGTCGTTCCTGACAGACTGTCAGGAACGCCTTTCTGACGGTGAAGAGCTATGGTACCGGCACCGATAGCTTTTCACCTGGGGCACAGATGGGGGAAGTCGACAGTGCGCTGAATTCAGAGCCCTGTTGGCTTTCCTGCGGTATATAATACTGCCTGTGCCCAAACCCATGAAAGGTCCTCTTTAAGATGCCTATTTACTTTAATCTATTCCTAAACTTAATCTATTCCGGAGAGTTCCTTCCAACCTTCCATGATAAGACCAGCCCTGCTCTTCTGAGCTTACAAACTAAAGGAAACCATCATTAATGTCTGCCCTGCTCCAAGGAGCTTACAAGCTAAAGGAAGGAACCCTCCATTCCCTTGTCTAATACCTGTATTGTTGATGTGTTGAGAAGATCTTGCGTAAAGAACTTCTGCAAATAAAAAACAAAAACAAAGGGAAAATCAAAATGATTTCTCTCCACTGCATCCTGACTGTGATGTCACATGGCCTTGTGATGTCATATGAGCTAGTGATGTTCCATGGGAGAATTAATCTAAGGTTGTTTGGAGTTACTAAAATGAAAAATTTTGGCTCTGCCGACATTTGCACAAACATCAATTTCTAGTGAGTGTGGCTTATCAGATTGGGTGGAGCCTCCAAGATTCTGACATATCCACTGGGGCCTCCCCGATCCTGACATATCCACTGGGGCCTCCTTGATCCTGACATATCCACTGGGGCCTCCCCGATCCTGACATATCCACTGGGGCCTCCTTGATCCTGAAATATCTACTTGGGCCTCCCCAATCCTGACATATCCACTGGGGCCTCCCTGATTCTGACATATCCACTGGGGTTTCCCCGATCCGGACATATCCACTGGGGTCTCCCCAATCCTGCTACTGTACTGTACTGGGCTACTGTACATACCTGCTGTAGTCCTCCCCCGCCCCAGCATGCATGCCCCCTATAGTACTGGGCTAAATCTTCCCTATAGTACTTACCTGTTGTAGTCCTCGCCTCAGTATGGACCATCTTCATCTGTCAGCATCCTCTGAGCAGCTTCGGTAGTGTCAGGTCAATTTATTCCTTTGCCATCATTGTGATGTCATCATGTTCTAGTGATGTCATAATGGTCTTGGAATTCCAATGCAAAAGGTCAACCTCTTTTAAATACGCAGTAAAGGTCAACCTCATTTGCATATGACATCATTGTGATGTCATCATGTTCTAGTGATATCATAATGGTCTTGGAATTCCAATGCAAAAGGTCAACCTCATTTAAATACGCAGTAAAGGTCAACCTCATTTGCATATGACATCATTGTGATCTCATCATGTTCTAGTGATATCATAATGGTCTTGGAATTCCAATGCAAAAGGTCAACCTCATTTAAATACGTTTAATACTTGGATGTGGTCTTGTGTATCTTATGACATTCTAGTAGAATACCCGGCGGCTTCGCTCGCGCAAAATATGTTTAATTATTGATTATGTTATAGTAAAATTTTCCATGTCACACTACAGTAAATCTATTTTTCTACTTTAATTTTTTTATTATTTTGACATTTTATTAATTTGTCATAACATTGATGTGAACAACTTTTTTTTATTTCAACATTTTTATTGTTTTTACATATTCAATACATATTATGTAGTAGAAACTATTACAACTATTTTTTGAACTATTTTTACTCAAAGATTAAAATTTCTGCCCCTTACACAAACATATAAAACAATTACACCCAATTAACAATATAGTGCAGCCCTTCCCCCCTCCCTCCAGTGTAATTTATAAGTAGTTCACAGACAAAAGAGTAAAATTGGTTTCCAGTTACACAACTATCTATTGTCGGGCTTCAGTGATGAAAGCTCCCTGTATAGTAAGAAATAATGACAATCTTACTATCAGGCTGTTTTCACCTGACCAATATTGCTGCTCAGTAAGGCTGCTTGCACACTACAGTAACATTACAGTCTCCGGGCCGTAGATTCTACATCTCCATAGACTTCTATGGAGCCTGCAAAATTCACAGCTTTGTGCACAAAGAAGTCTATGGAACCGCCAAATCCATGGCCTGGAGGCCCATGAAAAATACTGCAGTGTGAAAACAGCCACTAAGGATACCAGACTTGTTATGCCAGTGCATGCGTGCATGCACGTGTGTGGTCTGTGTATATGTATGCGTGTATGTGCGCATATGATCCATGTGTTTGTGCGTGCGCAGTGCAAGTGTCCATGTGTGTGGTAGTTGTGTGTGAGTACGCATGTGCTCTCTTCGTCCGTGTGTGTAGTGTGCATCCATCTGAGTGTGTTTGTGTGCGTGTGTGGTACTTGCGTGCATGCGCGTGTGTGTGGTATTTATTGGGTGGTGTTGGTGTTGTGTGTGTCTAGAGTGGTCTAGTGTTTGTGTGGTGTTGTGCTTGTGGGTTGGTGTATGTGTACTGTCTGTGTGATGTTGATATGGTGTCTGAGATATTTGTGTGTTGTGTGTGGTGGTGCGACCCCTTTAGCAGCGACTCTTTGGCGCTGTTGTTATAATCCGTCCCTGTGCTAACAAGATTTAGCTTGCACAGTATTCTGCTACTGTGGGTGGAGAGGGGGCGTTCAAAATTTCACCCAAATTGGGTGAGAATTGTGGAATTGTATAGAGCAGACTACTGCAGATTTTAAGATATATATATATATATATATATATATATATATATATATATATATATATATATATAGATCCAATAAAGGTTACGTTTATTGGCACAACCTTATATCTCACAGTACCCATCTTTCCTTTCCCATAGTCTACAGTCCATACATAACCAGCTCTATTTTGACCTTGTTCACATATCTGTGTCGTCTTCAAAATGTGTCCATGTGTTCCCTGGTCTGGGCCTATGATATTGTAGCCCTTTGTAATGGCCTAACCCTCCAGAATATGGATGTTGGATTTCATTGTAGCTTTATAATTCGGTACCATAGATGTCTTTATGGCCTACACAGAAGACTGAACATTACTCTATAGGAATATACAGCGTATAGAGGTTTATTATATGTTCATATCCAGGTCTATGGGCATTTGTTTTCACTATAAAGCTCAGTCAGGAATCTGAAACCTGCCGAAACATGACCGATACCCCAATCTAGAAAAGGATGGGTGGACGCAGAACACCCTCACTAGTTTTATGTCAGTGAAGTCTTAATGAAGTGAACTGACCACATTCTGCAACCAACGCTATATTTAGGATGAGGGTGCAGTGGAAGAGGCGCTGGCTTTTGATTTTCTAATCAACAAACGTTCCTCCTGAGCAGTTGTCTTGTGGGGTCTGCCGGGGGGAGAGATGTGGGGTGCACGATGTACTGTGTTGGGGAGAGATGTAGATCTCATAAAGGTTACGTTTATTGGCACAACCTCATATCTCACAGTACACATCTTTCCTTTCCCATAGTCTACAGTCCATACATAACCAGCTTTATTTTGACCTTGTTCACATATCTGTGTCGTTTTCAAAATGTGGGGTGCAGGGTGTACTGTGTGGGGGAGAGATGTGGGGTGCACAGTGTACTGTGTGGGAGAGATGTGGGGTGCAGGGTGTACTGTGTGTGGGGGAGAGATGTGGGGTGTACTGTGTGGGAGAGATGTGGGGTGCAGGGTGTACTGTGTGGGAGGGAGTTGTGGAGTGCAGAGTGTATTGTGTGGGAGGGAGTTGTGGGGTGCAGGGTGTACTGTGTGGGAGGGAGCTGTGGGGTGCAGGAAGGGGTTAAAATATGAAATGCAGCAGTGCTGTTTAGTGGCGGGGGCTGCAGTCAATGTACACACTAATTTTGGCTTATGATTAGACCTATTGTTATCCCTCTATTCAGCTACCTCTAGTATCCTGACTTAGAAACATTTCTTACATTTCTCCAGGTCTAGTCTGGTTCCTTCTAGAGGTGGGACCACTACTTATTGGCTGCCCTATATAGGCTGAGATTGACAGACATTGATCTACAGAGATCCTACAATGTAATAGTATACAGGTAGAGACCTGGCAGGTCTATATATTTGACAATTGTAGACTCGCATCACGTTATAACATTCATAGAAATGGCCAAATCTTGGATTTTTCTCTCCACAAGAATAATTTCTAATCCACCTCTCAGGCCTGGTCCACATCTCACATCTCACGTTCTGTGAAGACATTACTGCAGCTCAGCTCATACAATGTCCACAGAACTGCAGAAATTTCTTCACATTAAACATTTTACAAATTGAAACACAGAAACCTATTTTTAACAACTTTTATTTAAAATCAGTTGGAGAATGAGGTATTGGTTATAGTTTTGCCAAAATGTAAAAAAGTTCTATTAAATTGTTCTTTAAAAAAATAAAAATTAAATAAGGTGCGAAAAAATATTTTGGCAAAAATATGTAAGCTCGCAACCCACGTCAAGGGTCCTCATTTTCTTGCGAGTCCCTACTCTAACTAAGGGTAAGTTCACATGACAATTTTTGGTCCGGAACCTGAGGCGGAGGCCGCCTCAGGTTCCGGACCAAAAGACAGGTGGCCGCGACTGAAAGCCGGTGCACTGCACCATCATCCAGCCGCGCACTCCACTCTGGATTAGGCCTAATGAATGGGCCTAGTCCGGAGGAGGGAGTGTCTTCAGGCCGAATTGTAAGGCGACTCGGCCTGAAGAATGAGCACCTCGCTTCTTTTTTCCGTGAGTCGGAAGAAACGGCTCCCGAAAAAAACTCCTGAGTGGCTCCCATTGATTTCAATGGGAGACATCTTTTTGGTCAGGATTTTGAGCCGGATACGGCCTCAAAATCCTGACCAAAAAACTCCATGTGAACTTACCATAACAAAGCAAAGCTGTCTAACTAAATGGCAGTAAGGGGGCATTCACACAGACTTTTGTGGTGCTGTTTTGGCAACAAAACTCGTGTGAAGAATCAGCGCTGTAAAAACAGAATCCCATTGAGTTCAATGGGTTCCGTCTTACGCGTGTTAGACATTGAACTGAATGGGATTCTGTTTTTACAGCGCTGATTCTTCACACTAGTTTTGTGGCACAATCAGCGCCACAAAACTCCGTATGAATGTAACCTAAAGGTAAACTTCTGACGTCTTCTATTTTTTCAGTGAATGATTGAGGAGACGCGGAGGACATGGGAAAAACTAATTTTATACCTTTTATTAGCAATAAGCAGAGGAGCCATTATTAATAATAAGGGCTTGTATTATATCCTACTAAATGATGGGGGTTGTGGTTCTTATCTCAGGTCCATGGAGTCTGAGCTCCTGTGATAGTCCATCTGACCATCCATAAATAAGGTCCTGAGATAAGAACCACAACCCTATGATCCAGAAGAAGGAAAAGAAAAACCCCGGAGATCTACATCTCAGGGGAAAAAATAATTCCTTCCTGACCCCAAATATGGCGATCGGTGATATAACCCTGGATCATGTCTATCCATCTGCCTACTGCTGACCAGAAACCTGACGCCCGCTCCGAAGAGCTTACAGTCTAGAAATACTGCCCGAAGGCTCACAATGTATATATATATATATATATATATATATATATAGTAACATACTGTATATATCAGGGGTAGGTATGACGCTGAGTGGTGAGGAACGCCCCAGTACTAGTCTATGGACGGGTACTGTCAGGTGGGGGGGGGGGGCGTTCCTCACAGCTCAGTGTCATGGTTGGGCGGTAATGAATGACTCCTCACAGTACAGTGCTACGGACAGACTATCAGGAGGGGCGTTCCCGGCTAGTCTGTCAAGTACACCCTTCTGACAGTGGAGAGCTCCCGGTAAATGCACCAATAGCTCTTCACCGGGGGCACATAAAGGGAAAACAGACAGTGCGCTGAATGCAGTTAACCCCATCATGGCCCTCACATTAACCTCTGTGTGCTTTACATAAAGGTTACTGATATATGAGACATATGGAGTTAATAATTAAGTATCTTCATCATTAAGGTCCTTTATTTTAATCTCCAACCCTTATATGAGGAACATGATGGGGTTAATTGCTATTAACGTGAGGCACATGGACTTACTACAACTATATTAATAACCAAATGCCTGACATTGCCCACCCCCATACCCACCAGTCCCCTACCCCCAACCCAGCGTGAGGCACATGGACTTACTACAACTATATTAATAACCAAATGCCTGACATTGCCCACCCCCATACCCACCAGTCCCCTCACCCCAACCCCGCATGAGGCACATGGACTTACTACAACTATATTAATAACCAAATGCCTGACATTGCCCACCCCCATACCCACCAGTCTCCCTACCCCCAACCCAGCGTGAGGCACATGGACTTACTACAACTATATTAATAACCAAATTCCTGACAATGCCCACCCCCATAACCACCAGTCCACCCCACACCCCGCATGAGGCAGATGGAGTTCTTCTCCTCTCCTCTTCTTCTTTTCAAGAGTCCGAAGTCTCACAATGTATATAGATATATATGTAGTAATATGTATATAATATAAAACAATTCCTTCTAATGATGGTAGTTATCCTGCTCCGGAGAGCTTACAGACTAGTAAGAAATCCTCTCTATGATGATACATAATAAATGATGACCATGATGGCTGCTTATCTGCGGGGCAGGGGCGGCTACACGGCAACGTCAGCCACAACACACATCACACAGTCAAAGACTACTGTGTAGTGGTCAAATTCCGGCATCACCGCCAGTAACGTGAATGTGGTTCTGTCTCGATGACTCACAAGGGCTCAATGATGGTCTGACCACCAGTTGAAGCCGTTGCCAGAATATAGCAGATTACGTGCTTGTCATAACGCAACCACATTCACTTCTATTAAATGGAAAAGCCCTAACACTGTAATCTCCAACCACATGACATATGCTGCAGCCAAAGCTGCCATGTAGCCCCAACCTCAGAGATAGGAGCCATCCTGGTCATCATTAGCCCTAGACTAAAAGAGAGGATTCCTGCCAATAAAGTCAGTTTTAAAGAGGACCTTTCATGGGTTTAAGCACAGGAAGAATTATATACTGCTGGAAATTTGACAGTGCTCTGAATTCAGCGCACTGTTGACTTTCCCGATCTGTGCCTTCTTCACAGCAGCGCCTATCGCGCTGTACAGTGTGAGCGGGGAGGAACGCCCCCTCCCTCTTCTCACAGTGCTTGTCCATAGACGAGTATTATCAGGAGGGGAGGGGGCGTTCCTCCCCGCTCACACTGTACAGCGCGATAGGCGCTGCTGTGGAGAAGGACGTCGTTCCTGATAGACTGTCAGGAACGCCCTTCTGACGGTGAAGAGCTACGGTACCGGCACCGATAGCTTTTCACCTGGGGCACAGATGGGGGAAGTCGACAGTGCGCTGAATTCAGAGCCCTGTTGGCTTTCCTGCGGTATATAATACTGCCTGTGCCCAAACCCATGAAAGGTCCTCTTTAAGATGCCTATTTACTTTAATCTATTCCTAAACTTAATCTATTCCGGAGAGTTCCTTCCAACCTTCCATGATAAGACCAGCCCTGCTCTTCTGAGCTTACAAACTAAAGGAAACCATCATTAATGTCTGCCCTGCTCCACGGAGCTTACAAGCTAAAGGAAGGAACCCTCCATTCCCTTGTCTAATACCTGTATTGTTGATGTGTTGAGAAGATCTTGCGTAAAGAACTTCTGCAAATAAAAAACAAAAACAAAGGGAAAATCAAAATGATTTCTCTCCACTGCATCCTGACTGTGATGTCACATGGCCTTGTGATGTCATACGAGCTAGTGATGTTCCATGGGAGAATTAATCTAAGGTTGTTTGGAGTTACTAAAATGAAAAATTTTGGCTCTGCCGACATTTGCACAAACATCAATTTCTAGTGAGTGTGGCTTATCAGATTGGGTGGAGCCTCCAAGATTCTGACATATCCACTGGGGCCTCCCGATCCTGACATATCCACTGGGGCCTCCCCGATCCTGACATATCCACTGGGGCCTCCTTGATCCTGACATATCCACTGGGGCCTCCCCGATCCTGACATATCCACTGGGGCTCCTTGATCCTGACATATCCACTGGGGCCTCCCCGATCCTGACATATCCACTGGGGCCTCCTTGATCCTGAAATATCCACTTGGGCCTCCCCGATCCTGACATATCCACTGGGGCCTCCCTGATTCTGACATATCCACTGGGGTTTCGCCGATCCGGACATATCCACTGGGGTTTCGCCGATCTGGACATATCCACTGGGGTCTCCCCAATCCTGCTACTGTACTGTACTGGGCTACTGTACATACCTGCTGTAGTCCTCCCCCGCCCCAGCATGCATGCCCCCTATAGTACTGGGCTAAATCTTCCCTATTGTACTTACCTGTTGTAGTCCTCGCCTCAGCATGGACCATCTTCATCTGTCAGCATCCTCTGAGCAGCTCCGGTAGTGTCAGGTCAATTTATACTTTTGCCATCATTGTGATGTCATCATGTTCTAGTGATGTCATAATGGTCTTGGAATTCCAATGCAAAAGGTCAACCTCTTTTAAATATGCAGTAAAGGTCAACCTCATTTGCATATGACATCATTGTGATGTCATCATGTTCTAGTGATATCATAATGGTCTTGGAATTCCAATGCAAAAGGTCAACCTCATTTAACCACATGAGGACCGCCGTACGTAAATTTACGGCCTCATGTGCTGGTACCTAAAATCCGGACTATTGCCGAAATACGTCCGGCCTTTAGGTACCTTGCTGGCGGGGGGAGGGGTGCGGGGGTGGACAGGGGTTAGGTGTTACTAACACCTAACCCCTTCCTCCATAACGTCCAGTCGGAACTGAGTCCGGCTGGACGTGTTAACCCTTTCGATCGCGCCGTGAAACATCACGGCGCGATCGAAAGGAATCCGCCGGCAATTGAAGCTGATCGGCACCCCCTGCGGCGATTAAAGCATCAACTGATTCAAGTGTCCTAAAGGGACACATGAAAAAGTTAAAATAAAAGTTTAAAAAAAAAAACAAAAAGTGTTTGAAAAAAGTAATAAAGTTCTAAAGTCCAAAAATTCCTTTTTTTCTATACAAAATGAATTATATAAAAAAAAGCACTAAAAATTAAAAAAAAGCAATGCATATTTGGTATCGCCGCATCCGTAACAACCTGTACAATAAAACTGATGTAATATTTAATGTGCACAATGAACGTCGGAAAAAAAAAATGGAAATAACTCGCCGGAAGTAATGATTTTTTGCCATCTCATCCTAAAAAATATGCTATAAAAAGTGATCAAAAAGTCATATGCACCCCACAACAGTGCCAATAAAAAGCGCACATTGTCCCGCGAAAAATAAGCCCTTAACCAACACTGTCAACCGAAAAATAAAAATGTTACGCCTCTCAGAATATGGTGATGCAAAAAGCATTGATTTATGTCCCCAAATGTGTTTTTGTTTTGCAGAATTAGTATCGCATAAAAAAATAACATAAATGAGGTATCGCCGTAACCGTACCGACCCGCATAATAAAGGACACATGTTACTTATACTGTACGCTGCATGGCGCAAAATTTAAAATGTAAAACTCAATGCCAGGATTGATTTTTTTTTTTTTTAAATCCAGCAAGAAAGAGTTAATAAAATGTATTCAGTAAGTTGTAGGCACCCAAAAATGGTGTCATTACAAAATACATCACATCCCACTAACAACAAGCCCTTATATGGCCCCGTCACCAGAAAAATAAAGAAAATATAGCATCTAGCAATGTGAAGACAAAATCCCGCAAAATAGCCAAATCATTAGAACACAACTGGCTGCGTCATGTAGGGAATATATAAACTGTGCGAGCGAATATCAGGGGGACACCCCAGATTTACAGCTTATGAGGGAAAAGACACCAGAAGTGACCCCCAGAGTGACCCCCAGAGTGACTCCCCCAATCATAGGAGCTACTGGAACATAGTAGGGAATTTGGTGTTTGCAATGTTCTCCGCACAGCTTACATATTCCCTCTTCACCATCCACTGTGCAGTCACGTCTGGGATACTAATACTCACTAAATTTTCATCAGGGTCAATGTCCCGAAAATCTAAAACAACCCTCCTTGGCCGCAGTGATATAGTCCATTGATCCAACAGTCCAATAGTCCTTTAGGTTTCCTTCTCAGGATCCTTATCCTCTATCAGTATAACAAGACTTTCCTTATAATCTCACAGCTGTACTGGTTATCAGCAGGAACTGGAAGGGACCAAGGGCTTCAAGTATGACTCACATATATCTGATGTAGTGATGCTAAATCCTGCAGCCGCCCATCCTCCACTCACCAGGTCACACATGGCTACTACTAAACACCGCACTTAGTAATGATCTGCTTATGCCATCAGTGGGGGCAAATGCTCTCAGTAAAAATACTCTCTTACCACCGGACATCAGGACTTATTCATCCTCTATGAACCGTGCTGTTTCCAAGTCTTCTTTCCTCCTGGACCATTTTTGGTGCCGCAATGTTTTAGAACCTGAAAAGATAGCTAAAAGGTTTGGGTCTAGCATGGTGACCCCTGTGGTGAGGCATGTCCCCTAGGCCTCTGCAGATGGGTTAGTGGCAGTGTCTGCCCACATGTTACCTCTACTTCCTTTCATATCAGCCTTGGTGTGTGTCCTGACTTTCGACTATACCCACCTGTGTGGGGGCAGCAGGGTCTCCATCACTACCTGAACAGACTGGAAATCCTTTTAGGCTTAATATTAACCTTACAAAAAGCTCTCGCTCTCCAGCTTGGACAATAGTCCTACTATAGCAAACACCTACCCTCAGGCCTTGTACCCCCTCCAGTGATGGCTTCTCATGAACTGAGACCTGTGGAGTCCCATAATAGGCCTCCTTAAGCTTGGTTTACCTCGTATTCGATGACTGTGGCATATCTGATGCAGGATCCACCATCTTTCCCAAATCCAAGACCATCTATAATAGAGCTCAATCAAAAAGTTATCAGTAGGTTCTTATTAACAAGAAAAAAAAAAATTAAGTTGTCTTTACTTCCCCCTGGAAAAAAACAGACAAACAAAAACAAAACAAAAACCTTCTAATGCAGCAAGCAAATGTGACTTGTCAGAGAAATGAACTTTAGCACAATTTAATGTACGTGGACTGGACCTGAGAAAAATAACCTTTAATTACAATTCAATATTCATTAACAATGGCTTTTGATCTTCTGCTTTTTTTTTTTTTTTTTTTTCCCAAAATCACTTCATGTTCTGTGAGAGAGATATACAAAGTCTCTGCAAGGTGAAAGCCAGACAATACAAGAAGAGCCAGTATTATCTTATCATGCTGCAGCTCACATAGCTGCCTATCCCACTCATAGCTGCAGCTGGACATTCCCCCCCTGTATCTCATAGCTGTGTCTTGTGTAGGACTACAGACTTCAGCAATCTCTCTTAAAGAAACAGAAACACATTTATATAATCTCATCATATCAATGCAATAAGGTTAGGCACATATTCAGAATATATATATATATATCTCAGCAGAGAAAGCAGAAACATTAACTGAAGGATCAAATCAATTTCCTGGTCACACAACAAAATCATATACAGGGAACATTACACAGCAGATATGGGAGTGATTTTTAATTCTCTTAGTATAGACACAAAGGAAGTTTTCTCTCTTTTTTTCTTTTTCCTAACCCACCCCCAAAACATCATTACATGACAATTTTACACAATGGGGGACAATCTTAGTTTCAATCAGCTTATAACAACCTATGTTCACTTTCTTGTGCAATCTTTTCACTTGCTGGAGCAATCTTTTCACTTGCTTCAACCCAAAATCTGCTAACCCTCCTATCATGTGCATATTATCACATCACTTTATGTTTCAACTTTCTAAGTTCCATATTTTTGACATCCTAAACTTAGGCAACATACCTAAACCTCCTGTTTCATGCCACTTTCTGGCATCTTTTCATTACATCAACATTTTTCAACTATTCATTCCATGAGTCACATAACCCAACACATTGTGACCACTCATTGACCAAAATACATAGGGAGCCCGCTGGAATGTCAACAAATGTATTTACAACCTCTTTCTTTTTAAAGATATAAATGTTTAGCACAATCTCACACTATATTTCGGATTATTGGATGGAGGTCTCAAAATTCCAGATTATCGGAATTTTCCTAAAATTTTACTTTTAAAGTCAAAATGTTGCTAACAACACAGTCCTAACAAAAAAACCTTCTACCGTACCCCACTTCTGATACCATATGTTTTCCCAACTATCTTAAAAGGTTGGGTACGGCTTTAAAGAAGGCAACACCAAATGCTTTTCTAAGACAATTGTATGTCGGATCAGTGACTACATAAGAAGAGAACGGAAGCTAGTGTGATATTGTGCACACTTCTGTATGATACAAATTATAAAGATTAATATACAAAGATTAAAATACGGCACAGACCAGATGAGTTACCTTCCCTCACAACCGTGATCTGAGTCAGCTCAGGAAAATATACAATCACGAGGTACAAATATGTAACAAATAATATGGATTCCGGTCTCTAATGGTAAATTAGATACGTTTAGGATAATTAGCATAACATGACTGGGTATAAAGTTACAACATAAGTTCCAACACATAACTATTGGATAACACACAGAGAAGAAGTTCCATCTCATTATAGATAACAGTTTCCAGCACGGGAGAGGGAGTGAACACTGGGCAGCGTCAGTGAATAGAATATAAGATGTAGATGGTCACATATGAAATCCCTCTATTCCCCTAGATTTCACATAGATACAAAAACAAACAAGTAAAAATCAGCACTGTCAACAGTTTAAGTTACAATAACAGACAAAACAGTAAACTCACATAAGACATGACCATAACATCATATGTTTGGATATCCCTGCACATGTAATGTCCTGGTACTGCTAGTCCAATTCCCTCTAGTAGTCCGTGCAGACCGAGATGGTATGGACATTTGCGTATAAGGTAAAAAAATTCCTCCCCCGTCATCCCTTCTATATTTCACCAGAGCCAGCACACACAGGGGGTCTATATGCGCCATCTTGTGGATGTTTTTGTGTACTACACCTGCCTATATTTACCATTGTAATGTAATATGAGCTGGCACTGTACAGGGAGTGTCCATTATAATTAGGTGACCTCCAGGACCACTCAAGGATGCTTGGCTGGCCTGGAGGCGGGGCTGAGTGACCGCCCTCTCTAGAGATGGGGTTGGGGACTTTTTGGTCTTTTGTCTTAGGTCTGGAGCTGAGCACATAGGAAGCTGTAAAAATGGCAGCTAACTCTCCGGGAAATTGTAACAGAGACGTCTTTTCCTCTGTACCCACGATTCTTCTCATAGAATACTTTCTCCTGAATCTCCAAGCAGAGATGTCTTTTCCTCTGCCTCCAAGATGTTCCTCAGAGAGTGTTTTCCTCTGAAGCTCCACGTCTCTACGAGTAGGCCGTCCTGTTATCCATACATCTGGGAACTCCACACGTATCTATTCAAGTAAGTCTTTGGGACAAATCTATATTTAAGGAGCCCATGGCTAGTTCGACAGAAATTGAGGGTCGCCCGCCGTCGATAACTTGTATCTCCTCTTCTATATACGTGTACCCAGCTTTGTTGAGGTCTAACCCCCTGGATACAGGCCATCCTTACAAGTATATACAAGTTTAACTTCCCAAGCAACTACGAGTTAACCAAGCCCAAGGTATTCTTGCTCAAAGCTCCATCACCTGATTAAGTGGACACTGTCTATAAAGATCGCTGTATTGTATGTGAAGAATCACTCTGTCATCTGTATATTTGTATCAACTCGTCCTGCTAGTAAAAAAAGCAACGATTACCCCCGAAGCCTGGTTGTCTGTTGTCACTGTCAGATATCACGTGGGGGAGGGTAGTTGGGGACATCAAAAAGGAGATATTGTGCGCTTTCGGGACCCAGGGACCCCCCTTGAAAGCTGGCCACATCGGATATATATTACCCGTGATACCAGCCCTGGCCCTCCTGAGTGTTGCACACACATTGTCATTATATGTTACTTAGGTTAACTCTTTTGTACCAAATGATTTTCCTTTGGACAAAAACAGATATGACACATAGACTGTGGACTCTTGTGGTGGCACAAAGCCAAGTTTCAACTCCTCTGTGTTCCCCAGTAATCTATCAGATAAAACAACCTTGAAACTCTTCGCAGTCAGTTAAATGCTTTGATTGCTCTCTACAGAAATACAGGGATATAGGAAGACAATTCAAGCAGATAGAAGTTAATACTGACACCAAAATTACATATTAATATTTTTGTGCAATTTTTGAATATTTTCATGGCAAACCTCACTCTAATTATCACAGATGTTCAGAACCGCTTAAACTATACTTGAAGTTGCTTTAAGAGCAAACTGCTAGACTTTAACATTTTCTTTACCAGATTCTTATCAAAGTCTCAACCACTGTGAAACATCACATTCTCCTTACAAAGGCATAAAAGTCAAATACTAATATTGTTTATTAACATAATGGACATTAGCAATTACAAATTGAACCATATATGCAGAATTTCAAGCATCATACCAGTGATGTTACACTCAATCACTTATAGCTGACATCTTAGTTACTCATCTCCAATCTGGGTTTTTCTCATCACATCGGGGACAGGTCCATACACCTTCTCCTTTTCCCTCATAAGGAGGGGGCTTCATGGAATGGGCTAGCTTTGCCTTGTCACGCATCGTCTCGGAGCACCCTTTGTGGGCCAGTTCTCTTTCCTGACTCTCTCACTATGATCTACGATACTATGGATGCTTTTTTGCAAATTCTTTGCCCTTAGGTCGCCTGCATGGTCTTATCTAAATTGTTCCCAAAATTCTCCATTCGAAATGCCATCCTTTTTCACCCCAGCCTTTTTGAAAACTTTCTAAGCTAATTCAGCTATTTCTTTCCCTTCCCCTTCCTCTATTAATTTCAGTGGGGTGAACCATATCTTTGTAGGTCCCACCCCCATTTCGGCTGTTAGCTACGCAGCCGCTGTCCAGGCCGTCTACGGAGAGTTATCGGGGTCTCTTAAGACACGAACTCTGGTCCCGGAAGTACGGAGATCACAGAGAGCTACGGAGAGTTATCGGGGTCTGCTAAGACACAAACTCTGGCTCTGGGCTCCTGGAGTTGAGTCACAGAAAGTTATCGGGGTCACTTAGGACACGAACTCTAGCTCCAAACTCCTTTCTTTCTCTTTCTTTCTGAGGGGAGGGGTCTAGGGCAATTTAACTCTTAGGGATCAAGGGGTGACCAAGGCTCCGGGGAACTCTTATAGATTCGAACACAAACATATGCCAAGAATATTGCTAAACCCACCATGCAAGCGCCTATCAGGACCAGTTCGATGCTCTCTACAGACAACATATCCCCTCATAGGGTTCTTCCGTCTATGTACAAAGGTACAGGGCACAAGGTGTTATACAAAACATGCAGCGACTAACCTCCCATCGACACAGGAACAAGATCACGTAGGAGCCCAGATAATATAATGGCAAGACAATGGTTTACCTCAGCGCTGTTTTATCTGGGGTCCTCCGGTTCTCGGTCCAAATCGGTCGGTGGGTGGATGGTCCCTCTATCGGCTGGACATCGAGCCCCTTTGAGGAGAGCCCTGGTCTAAGATGGACCGATAGTGATAGATGGCCACCGCGCCTTGTTTCATATGGCTAGCGAGTAAATGATATAAAGAATCGATCTTACTAGCTCAATTATTTATGGTCACATGGTTATTTATCTCCAACATAGAGGAGTTGGGAGCTATGCGTGACAACTTCAGTGGGGATATCATTTAAATATATCTATAACGGAAGCTGCGGGGTTTGTTGGTTATATACGGCAACTCTGCCACCCACTGCAGTAAATAGCTACATGTAACCCATATGTATCAAACATACAGTCCTATGAAAAAGTTTGGTCACCCCTATTAATCTTAATCATTTTTAGTTCTAAATATTTTGGTGTTTGCAGCAGCCATTTCAGTTTGATATATCTAATAACTGATGGACACAGTAATATTTCAGGATTGAAATGAGGTTTATTGTACTAACAGAAAATGTGCAATATGCATTAAACCAAAATTTGACTGGTGCAAAAGTATGGGCACCCTTATCATTTTATTGATTTGAATACTCCTAACTACTTTTTACTGACTTACTGAAGCACAAAATTGGTTTTGTAACCTCACTGAGCTTTGAATTTCATAGCCAGGTGTATCCAATCATGAGAAAAGGTATTTAAGGTGGCCAATTGCAAGTTGTTCTCCTATTTGAATCTCCTCTGAAGAGTGGCATCATGGGCTACTCAAAACAACTCTCAAATGATCTGAAAACAAAGATTGTCCAACATAGTTGTTCAGGGGAAGGATACAAAAAGTTGTCTCAGAGATTTAACTTGTCAGTTTCCACTGTGAGGAACATAGTAAGGAAATGGAAGACCACAGGGACAGTTCTTGTTAAGTCCAGAAGTGGCAGGCCAAGAAAAATATCAGAAAGGCAGAGAAGAAGAATGGTGAGAACAGTCAAGGACAATCCACAGACCACCTCCAAAGAGCTGCAGCATCATCTTGCTGCAGATGGTGTCACTGTGCATCGGTCAAAAATACAGCGCACTTTGCACAAGGAGAAGCTGTATGGGAGAGTGATGAGAAAGAAGCCATTTCTGCAAGCACACCACAAACAGAGTCGCCTGAGGTATGCAGAAGCACATTTGGACAAGCCAGCTTCATTTTGGAAGAAGTTCCTGTGGACTGATGAAACAAAGATTGAGTTGTTTGGTCATACAAAAAGGCATGATGCATGGCGTCCAAAAAAAACAGCATTACAAGAAAAACACATGCTACCCACTGTAAAATTTGGTGGAGGTTCCATCATGCTTTGGGGCTGTGTGGCCAATGCCGGCACCGGGAATCTTGTTAAAGTTGAGGGTCGCATGGATTCCACTCAGTATCAGCAGATTCTTCAGAATAATGTTCAAGAATCAGTGACGAAGTTGAAGTTACCCCGGGGATGGATATTTCAGCAAGACAATGATCCAAAACACCGCTCCAAATCGACTCAGGAATTCATGCAGAGGAACAATTACAATGTTCTGGAATGGCCATCCCAGTCCCCAGACCTGAATATCATTGAACATCTGTGGGATGATCTGAAGCGGGCTGTCCATGGTCGGCCACCATCAAACTTAACTGAACTTGAATTGTTTTGTAAAGAGGAATGGTCCAAAATACCTTCATCCAGGATCCAGGAACTGATTAAAAGCTACAGGAGGCGACTAGAGGCTGTTATCTTTGCAAAAGGAGGATCTACTAAATATTAATGTCACTTTTCTGTTGAGGTGCCCATACTTTTGCACCAGTCAAATTTTGGTTTAATGCATATTGCACATTTTCTGTTAGTACAATAAACCTCATTTCAATCCTGAAATATTACTGTGTCCATCAGTTATTAGATATATCAAACTGAAATGGCTGTTGCAAATACCAAAATATTTAGAACAAAAAATGATTAAGATTAATAGGGGTGCCCAAATTTTTTCATAGGACTGTATATAAGCATCAATAGTTGGGACCTGAGCTATCAACAGGTGTTATGGGAAATTGACACCAAGGGATTGGATACATTTAAGGGCAAACATAGTATCAATTTATGCCCATATTATCCAACACCCTGTGGTTTGTGTTTTATTTTTTCACAAAGAGCACTTGGGTGATATTTTAAACGAACAATAAAAGTTATATTTTACTCTTTTCAGTGAACTCTGATTGTAATTTGGCTGTTTTAGTACAAACTAGCTGCAGATCTTCAACATGTCAAAAAAATGCTTTTGGTCACATGACACGTCACCATGTAGCAATAACCTATGGCTAAGATTCCCCTTTGCGGAAATGCAGCTTCTTTTTTTTTTTTTTTTTTTTTAGTCATAGTCAAGACTTACAACCAAAGATTGACATGTTAACCTGCAATTTTTTGCTGCACTGTTCTCTCACCGTATTCTTGATCCTTTTGAGTTGTGAAGGGGAAACTTTGGAAGTTGCAATCAAAGTCACAGCAAGTCTTATCATCTGGTGGATTACAGCTCTGTATGTTTGGAGCATAAGTAGGGCACAGACTGCATCATACATAAGAGCCAGTTCAGACATAGCTTTCTACACCACTGTGGAAAATGATGGTGCAGGTTTTAGAGCGTGCAGTAGATATAAAAATCCACTACGTTCCCATTTCATTACAGATTTTCACAGCAGATTTCACCATTTCAATGTTAAGTGCAGTTTCCCAGGGTCCCATTGTCTAGGAACCTCCAAGAGCAGGACTTTTCCTTCCATCAGAAAAGTAAAAAAAAAAAATTACAGAAGAAAGCTTACATCATGTTTTTTACATTAATGCAGGCGGATACCAAAGGGAGGGGCTACATCAGCATCTCTCATGTAACGTAAGTTGCTCTCATCCTGTGATGGATAACTGTAACCAGCGCCGCACCTCCCATGAGGCGACCTGAAGCGAGCGCTTCAGGCGGCGCTATGTTAGGACCTCAGGGAGGGCGGCATTTTTTATTATCTAAGCCAGTCCAGGACAAGCTGTCCTGGACTGGCTTAGCACCGAGCGGTGGATTGGGGAGGCCACTGGAGCAGCGCTGCTCCAGCAGCCTCCCCTCACGCTCAGGCAGAGAGCAGGTCATCTCCGTGCCTGCTCTCTGCCTGCGAACGGCGCTAAGCCACGCCCCTTAGCTCAGCCACGCCCCCTCACTTGGCCACGTCCCTTCGCTCCGCCCCCCTCCTGGGGGGGGCTTTCTGTAGTTCACCTCAGGCGGAAAAAGGGGTAGGTTCACCCCTGACAGTAACGGACATTAAATTTCACAAAAGCCCTTTTTAGGGCTCAATTTCCCTACCACTGGTATACAGTATATACCTGTCCCATTGGTTGAGAAGCAAGCTGTATACTTTCATCCAGTATATACGATAGTAGATAAACACTCAATATATCTACCCTCCATGTGTACTTTAAACAAAACCACTTGTATAGTTTGTATACATCAGTTCCCTGTCGTCCTACAGCGGCACAATATGGGGTATTTCTGCCCCTGTGTGCTGGTAGGACAGGCGGATTTTTAATTAGCCAATTAATTAATCATGGCTTACCCTATAAGAGGGCCCAAGCACCTCCCCCCTGCGTGTTTTTTTCTGTCCTGTGTGACCGGACAGGTGGTGAGGAGGCCTGTGGCCTCCTGTAGGGGTAGGAAAAAGGTGTCTGTTAACCCCTTCTTCTTCCCCTTCTTTTCTCTTTCCCTTTTCTTTCCTCCTGAGAGAAAGATTTAGGTTTTGTCTTACCTGCTCTGCAGGGTGTTCTGATGGCTCAGCTGTGCACAGCTCATTCACTGTCCAGTAAAGTAAGCTGAGTCCTAGCTCCAGCTTTCCTCTGTGTTTAGTGCAAACTAAAAGCACTGATACTTTTTGCTATGGGCACTCTGTTATGTCTATTGCAATGGCCTGTATGTGCCTGTCTGTGTTACATTCACAGGCATGGAAATTGTATGGGAGCTTCCAGCGTTCCCTTTATGCTTAGTGCATAGTCTGTGCACTTATGTCTACTGCAATGACCTGTATGTGCCTGTCTGTGTTATAGTCAGAGGCATGGAAATGGTGTGGGAGCTTCCAGCGTTCCCTTTATGCTTAGTGCATAGTCTGTGCACTTATATCTACTGCAATGACCTGTATGTGCCTGTCTGTGTTATAGTCAGAGGCATGGAAATGGTGTGGGAGCTTCCAGCGTTCCCTTTATGCTTAGTGCATAGTCTGTGCACTTATGTCTATTGTGATGGCCTGTCTGTGTTATAGTCACAGGCATGGAAATGGTGTGGGAGCTTCCAGCGTTCCCTTTATAATTAGTGCATAGTCTGAGCACTTATGTCTATTGTGATGGCCTGTCTGTGTTACAGTCACAGGCATGGAAATGGTGTGGGAGCTTCCAGCATTCCCTTTATAATTAGTGCATAGTCTGAGCACTTATGTCTATTGCGATGGCCTGTATGTACCTGTCTGTGTTACAGTCACAGGCATGGAAATGGTGTGGCAGCTTCCAGCATTCCCTTTACGCTTAGTGCATAGACTGAGCACTTATGTCTAATGTGATGGCCTATATGTGCCTGGCAGGGAGAAGTAATGATTACTCTAGATCTCAAAGACGCGTATCTCCAGGGCCCTATTTTCAGTCCTCACAGGAAGCATTACCAGAATCACCATTTATATGGCCCACCGCACTGCCGGTTGGCATTTTCTCAGCCCCATTCGTATTCATCAAGGTGGTCGCTCCGGTCGCCACCACCCTCAGACTACAAGGCCTATTCATCGTTCCCTACTTGAACGACTGGCTCATAAAGCTCAGTCTGCTGCAATCCTCCAACACCTCCAGATAGCTATCAACCTCCTACAGAAGTTAGGTTGGATAGTCAATTGGGAGAAATCAGAGATCGTGCCAGCTACCCGGAAGAAGTTCCTGGGTTTTATTGTGGATCCAGAGTTGATGCAGATCTTCCTTCCAGCCCAAGGAGGTTGAGTATAGAGGCTGTCGCCCGCTTCCTATTTCGGACCCGGCGAGTTACCATCCGCACCGCCATGAGAGTCCTCGGCCTGATGTCATCCTCGGCCAGGGCGGTCCCTTGGGCTTTATGGCATTTGCGTCCCCTTCAGACTGAAGTGTTGAGAACCTGGAATGGCTCTCCACAGGGATTGCACAAGAAGATCTGCTTTTCTCCCAGTACCCGTCTTTCCCTCAGATGGTGATACACCCAAAAGACGGAAGGTCCTCGGTCCCGACAGTGTGGACCCTGTTGACAATAGATGCAACCCATTTGGCATGGGGAGCCCATCTGAAAGACAAGACTGTGCAAGGTCGTTGGAGGAGACCTGAGTTGGGAACGTCCAAAGAGCCCAGAGCAGTCTATCTGGCTATTCTTCACTTTGCAAAGCTGTGAAGGTTTGTTCAGACAACATGACCACTGTAGTCTATATGAACAAACAAGATGGCACCAGATCTCCAACCCTGCTGAGAGAGGCAAAGCTTATATTTTTCCTGGGCAGGAAAGAATTTGACTTCTGTGAGATAACTCATTTGCATACCGACGAAAACCGGGATTTATATCGAACGGCGGCGCAGAGAAGAGATCTAAAGGTAGGAGAAGAATAGCCTTTCTTAAGGCTATTCCTACGAGTTAGTGAGAAAAAATTGAGTTTTAATGATAGGATCCCTTTAAGACTCGCACTGTAACTTACACCTGTCCTGGCACTAGTCATCAGGTTGGAGAAAAACATAATGCAATGCTGCTACTAATGGTTGTGCCAAAGTGCAATAAATGTGGGACACTAACATATACTGAGATCAGAAGTCTCCGCCATGTTCATGGCTCTCTCCTTTCACTTCTGTGGGTATTACAATACTGAGAAGGTCTATAGTAGCTGGCGGGTACTTCATCAGGTAGAATGGAGGATGCAAGACCCTTGTTCTTGGCAGAGGTGTCCTAGAGAAGTCCCAAAGGTAGGACCCATGCCCATCTTGTAGATACCATAAGATAGGAATTCCCAGTAACGATACAAATATCAAAAAGGACACTTCTATTCAGGTAACAATGATAATTTTTATTTTTATAGTGAACAGAATATTCTGCAGCACATTATATATCAGGGGTACAGACAATATGAGACATTACAGAGTAATACATTAATCATCACCAATTCAGTAGGAGTGAGGGCCCTGCTCACAAGAGCTTACAATCTATGAGGATGAAGGGGAGACACAAGAAGTGAAAGCTCTTAGGTAGCTGAGTGAAGGTACAGGGAGAACAACCTGGGAAGTGGACTGCGGTTAAGGAAGTAAGCCTTCTTCACTCAGGTCTAAGAGTATGAGAGACGTACAGCCCACTATAGGACAGTGTGTCAAGAGAAACGGCATCAGATTATTGGATCCAGGCAATAAGCCAGAGTGAAAAGTAGTCCTTCCTCTGTTGAGCCTCGTCCTAATTTGCTTGCTGTAAATTAAAGGGATTATCTGGTTTCTAGTATTCTAGATCTGCGGGAGCCCGATACCTGGAACCCCTGCAGATCACATGTACAGAGATAGCACAGCTCTTGGTAAAGTTTACATTTCTATAGGACAGTGCTGCGTTACCTACGCTTGCTGGTACAGTTTGTACGGTGAGTGAGCAGCGCATTTTGCTGTAGGTAAATATTGCTGAGAGTAGCACTGTCTCGGTACAGGTGAGATGAGCTGCGTGTGTTTTCAGACTTCTGCAGATCTAATATTGATGGCTTGTGTTAAGTATAGAGCAACAATACTAGAAACCTGATAATCCCTTTAAATAACAGCAAAAACCATACATATATTGTGTCTCCATAAAGGCAATTTGTGAACCATGCGAGATGTTTTCATAACTTTATGAATTTTCCACTATTGTTCTATACAGGACCTATGGAGTGATCCTCATAATGTCACATCCATGTCTTATACTGCATCCCTCTCCTCTGTTCTATCTGGTAGTCCCTACAACAAAACTCTTTGAGAAGATTTATATCACCTAACTAAGAGTTGGTTCATATCTGCGTTGGTATTCAGTTCGGAGGAGTCCGCATGGGGACTCCCCCACCCAAAGGAATATTAAACACAATTGCAAGCGCTGTGCACTAAAAGACCACGGATCCCCATAGACTATAATGGGGTCCATGTACTTGCCACCAGATCTCCGCACAGAATATAGGGACCGGACATGAAAGTAGTTCACAATCTAATTTCCTGTCTGCATGATTTATGCGGGCAGCGCGTGGCAAACACACGGACTCCATTATAGCCTATGGGGTCTGTGTGCTATCATTGCACAGCACTTGTAAATGCATTTGGTATTCCGTTCAGGGGTTCCCCATGCGGACTCTCCGAACGGATTACCAAACGCAGATGTGAACGAAGGGTCACCTCTGTTCACATTTCAGCACTACATTTATTATACATATGCAAACAGGCTAGCCTTACATGTTATATGTATAGAGAATAGAGCACCTGTTCATGGGAGCTCCTTCCCCTTGTCTATTGTAGTAAAAAAATGTGCTAATTTTATGTATTTTATCTTGAAATATTTATCCCCATTAGGTTAAATACTGGATCAGTAGGAGTCTGAACACTGAGACCCCCACATATTCTGAAAATACTTTTTTTTCTCCCAAGCTGTATATTGGTGCTCCCATTCACTTCAGTGAGAGCGTCGGTGGCAGTTGAAGTACAGCATCCTGCTATGTCTGGCACTACCACTGAAGTAAAGAAGGATGCCATCCACCAACACCAACCCTCACCAACCAGGTATTTATCCTATAGATACAGGATAAATACATTTTATGGCATAACCCCTGTAATCCAAAAGTTCTTATAAAAGGCAACCAGTCCCAGTAGCCACAAGGGAGACCCCATATCTTCCCCATTAGTGACATTAAACTCCACCAGCTTTATCAGTAGTCACGGCAGTCCACTTGCTGTCCTAGTAGTCAAGTAGACTGGCTAACCTTCCTTGTAAGCATAGAAGTCCAGAAAACATTGGTAAATAAATCTCATACAGCTACACCCTGCTGCCAGTGAGAGGCAGGGAATGGCAGAGAGGAAGGACTTTCCATGGGATTGGAATTACCTAATTATTTTTGTTCTATAATGGTTATATTGGGGCACATAAGGGGGCATTTTTAAAGCCTTGGGTTACCTAAGGGGGCATTACCAAACTAAGGAGGCACATTAGACAGCATTAAAGACTGGAACTTCATGAGTGAGCATTATTAGAGAATGAAAGAGCATAAGTGGAAATTTTTAATGATTATAAGCACATGTAATATTGATATTATTTGTAAATAAAGGCACATGAGAGGGCACTATTGGTGAGTGTTGGCACAAGAATAGGCATTATTACTGAGCAGGTTTGTAATTGGGGCATTATTACCTAATGGGATGAGCATTATTAGTTAACATGGTGCATCAGAGCAATACTACTGAATGGGGAAAAAATTGGAGCAATGTTACTGAGGGGGGGGGGGATGCAATGGAAAATTATTACTAAGTTGGGCACAAACTAGATATCATTACTGAGTCCAGATGGAATTGGGGCAATGTGGAGACATTGATAGGACACATAAAAGGCGGCATTATTACTGAGTACTGAAATAGATGTAGACATTACTGGGACTTTAAAAACACATTAGTACAGTATTAACAAGAGCTAAGGAGTTCTATTATTGTATGGAGGGAACTAAAAATAGCACTTATTGTGTTGTATCTGTAGAAAACATTATACTGTTTGGGACAGCTAGAAGTTTTAGAAGTGACACGTAATGCACAGGATTTATAAGAGTCACTAAAACTAGGGTACTGTTACTGTATGTTGTTCCAAAGATGGCATTATTACCTTTTGGGGCACTATAGATGGGAGGTTTGTGTAAGAAGTACAATCTATCGTCCTCCCTACCTCACAAAATGTATTATTTCCGTTATGCCTAATACAGCACCATAGCTGGAGCTGTGATAAGCTCGAGAAAATACAATTACCAGTAGGTATAAAAAAGTTTTGAATGTAAAGAAACACAGATATTTTGGTGTTTCTAATTATTGACAGTGCATGAATGGATCTGCTGCCTTTTCCATTCCTGCAGTGCTTGCTAAAAAAAAAAAACAATCCGACCTCCACCTTACCCCTTAATAGTCGGCCATCACACACCTTTTTCCCCATACCTATGACAGTACTGTCATGAGTGTGAGGAAATTCAGCTACTGTTAATGGTAAAATGGGCATAGGCATGTGCTAAGATGTTAGTTTAAAAAAAAAAAATCCGGCCTCCTCCTTACCCCTTAATAGCCGGCCATCACACACCTTGTTATTTCCTCTTTGCCCAAGACAGCACCATGAGCTGGAGCTGTCATGAGCTTGAGGAAATCCTATTACCAGTAGGCATGAAAAAATTGGCACATGCCTATGACTATAGTAAGCGCAGATGTATTTACGCTGATACTTACCGCCAGCACAGGATTTTATCTGCTGGCTTCTCCATCTTTGGTGTTCTTCTTTGCGGATCCCACGGAGTCTCCATGGTCTTCATTCTTCCAGTACTTCCTGGGTATTGATTGAAGAGATGTCCAATCTACTGTTCTTCAAGGTGGTCTTCCAGAGGCTCAGAAGTTCGGCTTACTCAGATGACTGTAGAGCTGGTGTTCTGTCAAGGGATTCCATGTTGATAAAAGAAAATCCCTTGAACACGGCCTGGTCCTTTGATGATAAAGGTGTTCTTCTGGCCTGTCCTTCTTCCAGTTTCATCAGATTCTTCGGTCTTGGATGATGCTGAAGTTTCGGTGGCTATAAAAGAGAAAGATATATAACAGGAATATTAGTATTACAACATTTTATAACAGTCCCCATTTAAAACTCATTGTTCTAGATGAATACTACTAAAATAATAGATGGAAACTTGATAATATTAAAAATTACTGAAATAATGTTTTCTTCTAAGAATGCCATATAATAATAACAGCAGTCCTTTTTTAGATATATACTTACTACAGGAACATATGGTGGAGTCAGTTTCAGGGTTTCCACGGCAATCCAGTCGATATGCTGAAAAAATCGATGATCTCTGATGTTTCCGGTGACGCCCAATCTCTTGGCTGGATCTCTCTGAAGAAGCTAAAATGATAAAGCAAAACCCATAAATATAGTCTATAGAGACGATTAAACACTTATCACTATTTTATTGAAAAGTCCGTCAATCCGCTGTCATAGAGTTCACTATTATACCATTGTACAATACATAGTACTTATACCTTGTAACTACTGACCTGTCTTATGATATCATCAAAGCCCGAATATAAATCCTCGAGTGTCGAATCTTCTGGTTGTTCACTGATGTCCATATCTTCTAGGATGGCACCAAAGGAGTACCAGTCCACTGCGGCAGTGTATTCCTCTTCAGCTAAAATCTATCATGGAGAAGAGAATTCATATTAAGTTCCTAAAATTGTTGCACAACGTTCCTATCACCATAATATTCAGGGTTTCTTAAAGAGGTTGTCCCATCACAAGGATCCTATCTATACTGCTTGTTAATGTGAATGTAAGACTTTTCCTAAATACATTGCTTCAGCAAAACTGCTTTGTTTGTCCACTATATTACTTTGTTCATTTTTTTTTTACACATCCCTTGACTTATCTGGTCATAAGTCAAGTGATGTATCTGCTGCTCTGAGGAGGGAGGGAGGAGGGGCTAAGTGCACGGGAGCGAGCCTGGAGGGGGGGGGGTAGTTTACCCTTTGGGGGGAAGTGGCCGCCAATACAGACCCGGCATCCGCTGTAATAGAGAGGCGGATGCCGGGGAGTGTTAGACGCCGGCACAGATGCCTGCAACATCGCTATGCTCCTGCCCTGCATGAAGCCAGCAGCGGCAAGAGCAATGCTGCTATTTCAGGGGGGGAGGGGGGGTGGAGGAGCGGAATAATAGCATCGCTTCTGCCGCTGCTGGCTTCATGCAGGGCAGGAGCATAGCGATGTTGCAGGCATCTGTGCCGGCGTCTAACACTCCGCCTCTCTATTAAAGCGGATGCTGGGTCTGTATTCACATATGCAAAGCCAGCTGCGAGATGCCGCTGGCCCTGCGTGCACGCTCATAGATGGTGAGACCAGTCTAGACTTCACAATGCGAATACAGAGCCGGCATCCGCTGTAATAGAGATGCGGATGCCGGGTCTGTATTCGCATTGTGAAGGCTAGACTGGTCTATGAGCGTGCACGCAGGGCCAGCGGCATCTCGCCACTGGCTTTGCATATGTAACTCCGCCCACCAATGACGCAACAAAGCAGGAAGACAGAAGATTTTACAGCAACAAAGATTGGTGAGCATGCGACGTGAGAATACCCCTTTAATTTTAAGAGAATGTCGACATTTACACACCCTTTTGACATGTAATGGGTGAGGGTCTCTACCTTGAGACCTGCACAGAAAGGGTCCATAGTGCTCTTATGGGCACTGTGCTGTGTTTTGTGTGTCTTGCGCTTTGGAATGGAATGATTTTTAGAAGGTCCCATTCACTGTAGATGAACTCTAAGGTGCATATGTAGGATTGTGTGTATAGTCCAAGATAACTAATGAGGTTACTACGAGTAAAACCTAGGAAAAATCCATTCTTCTCACCTCCGGAGCCATGTAACCTGGTGTTCCAGCATATCCAGTGGCTGTTCGGTCTTCAAGCTGGTTGTCGATTGAGAGGCCGAAGTCGGTGATCTTGAGGTGCCCGGATGCAGTCATCAAGATGTTCTCGGGCTTGAGGTCCCTGGTAAATAGAGAAAGAAATGATTATTGTTTGGAAAGATAATGTTACCATTAGTTATTACTAATACATGGCTGATTGTAAGGTGAGCACTCCTAAATGTAGTTACCGGTGGATGACGCCCTTTGAGTGGATGAATTGAAGTCCACAGACGAGTTCAGCCGCGTAGAATCTGGCAAAAAAAACAATGAATGTGTGTTATATCTTGAGGAGAGCACAACAAATCCTCACCAGAACCCCTAAGACACATAAAGCTTCAAGGAGGTGACAATATCTTATATCTTACCTTTATAGCTATGATCAGATATGGAAATGACATAAAACTTTACCTTGCACTGTAAATATCAACCTGCCCTATCATCAATAGGAAGGTGTTGAAGTCGCCGCCGCTCACGTACTCCATCCCGAGGAACAGTTGACGCTGTTACACAGAACGTATAGATATATTTATTTACATGGCCATTATTATTATTATATCTATACATTTACTACAGAATAGCTCAGTATAGCTATAGGATAAATGATATATGCCGTATTCTGTGGTCATCTCATAGTATGTATTATACAGTACTGGGCCCTATTAGCTATAGAATATCATTATTCACCCCTCAGATGCCAAAGACCTTCTTTTTAAAAAGAATCTGTGTTTTCTATTAATCAACTAAAACGATGTTCTGCAGCAGCTGGGGTTTAAAAGTCCATATAATAATAATGTAAAATAAAAAGCCTAACTGTCAGTTCTATTACTAGACAGTTTTGATAATTGAGGCCCCTACTATCATTTATTAAATATCATGGTTCTTTAGGTCTTGCAACTCTTAGGCTCGGTTCACATCTGCGTTCGTGGATTCAGTTTCCCTCTCCGAATGAAAAATGATGAAATGTTAGAGATGTTAGAGGATAAAACCCATGGACAGTGGGGTCTATATGGCGGGGTAATACGTGCTGCTATACATATAGGATATTTTATAATTAAGAAGTCAATCTTATACCTTGGTCTGGAACGCAAAAGTGCCATGTACAAGGAAAGGGCTCCCGGACGCTGTCTGTAGAATTCGTCGCTCCACCGTCGGATCTTCTTCATTGTCAGCAAGGAGGGCTCTTTTCTCGATGATCTTCACAGCAAAATGTTTGCGGGTAGATGGATCTTCCGCCAGCAGGACCGTTCCAAAACTTCCCCGGCCGAGCTCATGATGGAATAATAGTCGTCTTTTGATGTCATAGACGGTGCTACTGGCAGCGGGTGGCCTGACATTGCTGTTTCCTAGGAGGGGAGTAAAAATTACAATATATTCAACTTTACTGGGCATTGTTCACACTGACACTGGTTGTTTTCTTTAAGTGAAGCTCTGGTGCGGGATTTCAGCAATTCTATAACATTAGTATTATCATATTCAAGTACAAAGTGAGTTACAACTTCATCTGAAATGTATCAAATTGCTTATCATTTGCATGTAACACCATTAATCTCTATAGTGTTTGCATTCACTTTACCAGCAAAGACTATGAAGTGCAACAACACAACCATGACAGTTCCTAAAAGCAACCGCAAGATAGTAAACTTACAGTAGTGTAGGAAATCCTACAAGGAATCCTACTGTTTTCTAACATAGATCCACAGCAGTTTCCTGCAGCCATCACTAGGGGGAGCTCAATGTAAAGATGTTTTTACAGCTTCTGTTGAGTTTAGTGGAAGCTGCATTACTTCCTATGTACTGAGCTCCCCCTAGTGGTGGCTGCAGGAAGACATTTTTATCATGCACTGTTGAAAAGCAAGTTACAGATTTAGAGTTGTATGGTGGAAATCTATCAGTGTATTGATGCCAATTTTGGTGAGAAATGTTCAGAATGACCCCCATATTAATAAAACACCAAACTAGAAGTAGGTTATTGTAGGCGATGTGATTGTGACTTTTTATTAATTCTGAAAGTTCCTCCACTTAACAAAACAAGGCTCTTTATGTGTTTATGGACAACCGTCTTTTATTATCCTAGATAAATTTAGCTTAATTTTGGGCTATAAAGATAAATAAAGGAAAAGTAAGTTTTTAATGCTGCATAAGGATAAGGAGTCAAGTAATTCTAAAATAAGGCTAAAATAGTGGAAACATTTATATATATCGATAGTATTAAGAAATTCATATTGGGAAGATGACAAATGTGATGTCATTGTGAAGTGAAAGCTGTGACTTTGATAAGCTGATCTGTGGGTATACCCAGGTGTCAGACCCCCCACTTATCAGATATTGGTGGTCTATCTATTTGAAACACCAAGGTGGTATGTGTAGTACATGGTAACACAATAAGTAATAGGTAATGAATAGAGTATCTGCAAAAAGCAATATATAAGCCCACAAGACATGCATTTGTCTTTGTCATTGCCTGATAGACCTTTCACTTGGTGATTATATTTGGCTCTTTGTAGCCATATAATATATACTATGGTCTTGTGGGCTTATATATTGCTTTTTGCAGATACTCTTTTCATTACCTATGACTTATTGTGTTACCATGTACTACACATACCACCTTGGTGTTCACTGGTACTATTATCTCTTTGATTCCCCACAATATTTATATTTGTATTGGATGATATTTGTATCTGTATGTTTTTTATATTTAGATACTAATAAACTAGAATAGTTTTATACTATTACAGTGTGGAAGTTTTTCCTATTTATTGCTATGTGACTTTCTCCACACTTGCTATGCAGTATTGGCCTCTTATGTGTTATTACCGACCTGTTCAAAGCTGCAGTGGAGGTGACTGAGCATCTGATGGTCCTGACCAGTGGCGGATCCAGGCTTTGCGGGGCCCTGGGCAATTGACTTTGGCGAGGCCCTACTTACCGGGGGATCTGGACGGTATGGATTACCCCCCAGGGGAATGGGGGGTCTGGGGGTCCCCCCCGCAGGATTTTTTGAAAAAATTAGCCCTAAAAATGTGTTTTTGAGACGTTTTTTAACTAGTTAGCTGTGTTTGACCAACTGGGGGGAGGGAGATGGGCTAAGTGCACGAGAGCGAGCCTGTGTCTGTAGCTGTTCCTGTGTCTGCATCACACATGTCACCTAGCTTCCTGCTCTCAGATAGAGTAGGGGGAAATGAGTGAGGTATGGTGAAGGCTGGGGGACTGGTCTCACCATCTATTTATAGAGCTGTATGTCCGATGCCTACCTTCAACCATAATTATCCTGCACACCCCCTTTAATGTTCCCCAGGCTATGGACTTCCATCACTGCACTCCTATTGTTTAATGTCCTCCTCCAGTGACCCCCATTATTTAATGTCCCCCTCCAGTTGTCTCCAGTTTAATGTCCCTCTTAAAGAGGACCTTTCATCACTTGGGACACATGCAGTTTTATATACCGCTAGAAAGCCGACTGCCGGCTTTCATGATCTGTGCCCCAGGTAAAGAGCTATCGGTGCCGGTACTGTAGCTCTTCACGATCAGAAGGGTGTTTCTGACAGTCTGTCAGGAACGTCCTTCTTCACAGCAGCGCCTATAGCACTGTACTGTGTGAGCGGGGAGGAAGGCCCCACACTCAGTAATATATGCACCACAGTAGGGCCCTTACACTCAGTATTATATGCACCACAGTAGACCCCCACACAGTATCCCACTCAGTATCATATGCATCACAGTAGTGCCCCCACACCCCGAGAATTATACTTACCTGAAGTTCCACTTGACACATCCCACGAAGAGCAGCCATGCGTCCTCCTCCATGTTCTGGCTGCAAGCGCTGATGACGTCAGTCGCTGGCAGGCACTGCGTCGGGGCAGAGGTCACTCTGCAGTCAGTGCAGGCCGTGGGCCGCACGACCACGGCCTGCACTGACAACTTTCAGCGGTATGTGCATATGTGCAGCGGCCTGTTATAAAACAAAAAAAGTTATAATACTTACCGATCTTGCTGCTGCTGCGGCTGCTCCCGCGATCCTCTTCTCTCGGCAGTCAGACGTCTACGTATCAGTGTAGGCGGCGTAATGACGGCGCCTACGCTGATACGTAGACATCTGAACTAGCGCAAGGAGAGCGGCAGCTCTCCTGCACTGGTTCAAAGAAAAAAAAAACTAAAAAGAGGTGCAGTGCTGCCTGGCGGACACGGAGAACGGGTAGCAGTCTAATAGTGAGGATGTCTGCAATCGACCCATACTTCCTTTGCGATTGACCGGTAGATCACGATCGATGTATTGGGCACCCCTGCCCTAGACCTTAAATTCTAGTAATATCGGCCTCCAAATGGCAATACTCCTGTCCAAGGTGGCAAGTTCCAGAAATACTGTATATATGTCCCCCTATCTCAGCGAAAAGCAGCCACAAGATCTTGCATAGCTCTTCGCAAGTCCATGAGTGTCATAGGGAGCCATTATGGCTCCCTATGACACTCATGGACTTGTGAAGAGCAATAGTCAAAAGCCTTACTACTGTAAGTGACAGGGAAGATAGTTAATATATCCCATAATCGTGAAGGTATAGAAATCACCATATAAAAGTAGCTCAAGTGAAGGGACCAGAGTCAGGAATACCAAGGAATAGGGGTAATACAACCGGCTGGCAGGATAGGGAATAAGTGGTCACATTGCTGGGGGTCTGTCCAGTGGGTCCGCCAGTGATCAGGAGAACAGAGGATTGGAAGCCCCCTGCATTCTTCATGTGAATGAAGCACCATTCACTTCAATGCTGCTTGGGATGCTAGAGATTGCAGTTGGAGGCGCCCCATAGTAGTGAATAGAGCTTCAGTCATGTAAGTGCTCTAGTGCTTCATTCACATGGAACATGCAGGGGGGCTCTCCTGATTGCAGGGGACCCATTAGTTGGACCCCGAGGGATGTGACACCTATGTCCTATCTATAGAAGTGGCTCTAATGGCAGAGCCCCTGTGAATAATGAGATTCTTAAAGAGAACCTGCCAAACAATGTAGTATAAACAATAATAACCATAGATTCATACAATCTGAATAATAAAATAAACTATATATTAGGTATATTATAGAGCAATATCAATAAAACCTGCTCATCATACAATAACAAATAAGCATAAAGGATTGAGAAGACCGATGTATGTACAAGTAACAACGGCAATGCCAAACACACATACGTGTAAAAATCACTCAGAATGCATCAGTAACCCACAAATGTGAATTTAAAATACATCCACATGGTCTCCTTCTGCAGCCAGGCCCTGTTATGTTTATTGTATAGGGTGCTGGTACTACTGTGGTGCACATATAAAGGTGCTGGATAGGGTTGAGCGATCATGTTCAGAGAAAATTTCACGATCGCAATCGGTATTCCGAACACAATCTTTTTATGTGGGATCGAGATCGGTGATTTTTTCCCACAATGCTTTGCTTAGCCTTCACACTGAGTATACGCTGTATACTCAGTGTGAAGGCTCCGCTGCAGTTCCATAGGAATGAATGGAAGCAGCCGGCACACAGCCTTAACCCCCTGCCCGCCGGCTGCCTCCATTCATTCGAATGGGAGGCTAAACTAAACATCTCTAGCAGCTACTTACCTCTAGAGATGGCTGCTCCGGTGCCCTCCTTCTTCTTGCCTCGTTGCCCCGCCTCCCAGGTTAGTGTTTAAAACGCTAGGTTGGCGGGGCTTGTGGCTTAGGAGAGTGTGGGCGGGTACAGGGCGGGGATACGTTACATCTCCCCTCCCAGTACCCACCCACACTCTACTAACCCGCCCACACTCTCCTAACCTGGCAGGGAGGGGGCAGCGAAAGGAGAAGAGCACTGACTGCAGAGTGACCTCTGCCCCGACGCAGTGCCTGCCAGCGACTGACGTCATCAGCGCTTGCAGCCAGAACATGGAGGAGGACGCATGGCTGCTCTTCGTGGAGCAAAGCGTGGAGGCAAAGAATGAAGGCATAGGGCACAGGACCAGCCATCTCTGGAGGTAAGTGGACACCAGGGGGACTAAGTAGCCAGAGGATTAAAAAAAAATTCCTCTGGCTACTTTAGTGATTCACTACACAGCGTGGATTCTAACAATTGTTAGATTCCATGCTGTATAGTGAATAGGATTGCTTTTAAAATCCGATCTCCGATTAATAAAAAATCCCATTGACTTGCATTGGGATCGGAATTGGGATCGAGATCGGGTTCGAATGAAAAATGATCAGAAATCATATTTTAAAATCGATCCTGAAAAGAACAGTGCTGGACTGTCCGCCAAATCTATTAGTATTGGTGTTCTGAATAAACTGGGGTTTTTTTTGTGCTGTGCACCTCATATAATCATGTGACTGGCACCTTATACAAGCTCTGTCTATGTACATTATAAATACTAGCATCCATCCCCTGAGCTGTTGTCGCCATATATTACATGGGCCTGCTTTCAATCTGTATGATGATCATGGTCTCATTGGGCATCAAGTAAATGTGGCCTTTTAAAATTGAGCTATATATGATACATATATCCTTTGGATATATCATAATTATGAAAGCTCAATATGGGGCCAGGAAACCAAGTAATGAAGAAAATAACTATATATATATTAATGAGGAAGGGGCTCTATTAATATTCACTACTTTAGGTGACTATTGAATCGGAGTAGGTTGGAGGGGTCATCTTATTTCAGATTATATCAATAGATGATAGGTGACACCTTAGTAGTATTGTAAAACTTGATATGACACTTACACAATCTTTAAAACTTCCAAATCTGTGACTGATGCCTTCAACAGGTATCAGAATGAGGAGTAGACCTGGTTTATACATTTTATAATTTGATAAACTTTAAAGAGGTTTTCCAGTTTCTAATACTATGGCCTATCCTTAGGAGAGGTCATCAATATTAGATCTGCGGAGGTCTGACACCTGGGACCCCAGCAGATCAGCTGTACCAGCGCGTTTCACTGTAGTTTTTACAGGTCAGGAGCCATGCTGCCTAACATGCTTTATAGAGTATACTGCATTGCTGTACCATAGACTTCAACGGGGTCAGGGTCGGACTGGCCCGCCGGAGCACCGGGGAATCCCCCGGTGGGCCCCGGGCCCCGACTATACTGCTGCTCATTTTAGCATAGGCAGGGGCCCGATCATCAATGGGCTGGATCGGGATGGTTAGGGGCCCGATTGGGGCCCTGACTTTCCAATCGGGCCTCTGCCCAGGTCAGAGCAGGATTAGGGAAGGCGCTTAGGGCGGAAGACCGGGCGATTTTTAATTTTTTTTTCCTAAGAACCAGCGCAAGGAGAGCTACCGCTCTCCTTGTGCTTGTTCAGCCATCTACATATCAGCGTAGGTGGCGTCATCACGCCGCCTACGCTGATACACAGACGTCCTGTGAAAGAAGAGGAAGCAGCAGCAGCAGCGGTCGGTAAGTATAATAACTTTTTTTGGTATATAATAGGCCGCTGCCTGCTGCAGTATCTACCAGCAGGCAGCGGCCTATTTACCAACCCGGACCTGCTCACTGCCGCCCCCGCTTCCCCTTGTACTTTAGGCGGTAGTGAATAGGCCCGGGCCAGGCCGTGATCCCACTGCCGCTGATATTATACTCAGGGGTCTTTTCAGACTCCCGAGTATAATAATCGGAGCCCCAGGGGAGGTAAGAGAAAATAATAAACAATGTTACTTACCTCTCCGGGATCCGGTGTTAATCCAAGCAGGCTTCGGGGCTATATGGTAATGCCCAGACGTCACGTGGTCTGGAATATTACCATATAGGCCCGAAGCCTGTTCTAGCAGTACCATATAGGCCCGAAGCCTGTGGTAGTAGTAATAACGTGTTACTGCTAGCACAGGCTTTGGGCTTGTATGGCAACAGGTTGTTACAGCTACCACAGGCTTTGGGCCTATATGTTACTGCTAGCACAGGCTTTGGGCCTATATGGTAATATCCCAGACCACGTGACATCTGACACATTACCATACAGGCCTGAAGCCTGCTAGGAGTAAGATCAGATCCCGGAGAGGTGAGTAACACTGTTTAATATGTTCCCTCACCTCCCCTGGGGCTCCGATTATTATACTCGGGGGTCTAAAAAGACCCCCGGGTATAATAATAGTTCATGGATGTGCAACTGTGGGGCATAATAGAGCTTGAAGGGTCCACTGTGGCCCCTGTAACCTATATTATGCCCCACAGTGGCCCCCCTGCAATCTCTATTATGCCCCACAGTCTATTGTGCCACTGTGGGGCATAATATAGGCTGCAGGGGCTGCTGTGAGATATATATATATAAATATATATATATATATATATATATATATATATATATATATATATATATTATATACTGTGTATATATCTATAGGGGTTGGATGTGTGGAAAAGTGAGGAGTCAAAGATGTCTGTGTTTTAAACTTTACAGAGTCAAGTCACAGCTGGAAGAAGTGGTCATGGCGGTCCAAAGGGAAGAGATGGGAAATGTGGGAAGACGTCTCCTGTGAGTATTACTGCACAGAATATCACATTGCATTGTATTTATTGTAATGTTGTAATTCATTGTAATGGTACTGCTAGCACCCCCAATTCCCCCACTGTCTGAGGCAAACGATCAAAAGATGAACGACTTCTCCCCCCTTCCCCCCGGATTCAATACGGGGGGGAAGTGTCTTTTGATCGTCCACCTCAGGCAGCAGAGAGGCTAGGTTCACCACTGGGTGAGGGTACATGAAAATGGCCGGCTGGAGAATGTCCTTAGCTATTTGGGCACACCCCCTGTTGTGAACCTAGCATAAGGCTATGGCTACACTATAACTTCTGTCATACAACCAAAGATGTGTCGCCCTGTGTTTCTTTCACTCATGTTAGTGAATGGAGTCACATTGCAACCTGAGGGACCCAATGCGACCCCATTCACTAATGTGAAAGAGTCCCAAAGGGACACTGCGATCTTTGGTTGCATGAAGGAAGTAGTAGTGTAGCCATAGCTGTTTTGCACACTGTATTGTGCGTGAAAGTTCACTTTAAACGTGCATAATGGCAAAAACTGGATGGGCGATATTACATATGGCAGTAGGGTGGGCCCCTGAAAATAATCCCACTGGTGGGCCCTAGGCACCCCAGTCCGACCCTGAATAGGGTTATACTTTGTATGGTGAGTGAGCAGCACAGCTTGTGGCATGTGAATATTACTGGGACCCGCACTGCCTTGGTACGGTGATAGTGATAGTGATCTGTGGGGGTCATCTATATTAGACACTGGATAACTCCTTTATTCCTGAGTGAGTACCGTATATACTTGAGTTAAACTGACCCGAATATAAGTCGAGGTTCCTAATTTTACCACAAAAACTGGGAAAACTTATTGACATGAGTATAAGCCGAGGGGGGAAAATGGGGGTGATATGAATTTTTAATACTTTTTTTAATATATATATTTTTTTCATTTATTTATTTATTTTTATATTTATTAGATCCCCTAGGGGGTCTTTAAACCTAGGGGGTCTGATCATGGGCACTGACGGGATGGGTAGGGTGGCAGGAGTTTTTGGGTGCAGGAGATGCTGGGTGCTGGGGAAGGGGAGGGGGTGTTTTGGTTGTTTGTCTGCCCCTTCCCTGAGCTTGAGGACTGGCTTTTTCCCCCCCACTTGGAATTCAGTCTGGCTGAATATAACGTATCTGTAGTGCTCCTATTAACCCCTCCCTGATGTAATAGGAGCACTGCAGATACCCTATATTCAGCCTGGCTGTAGTCAGGCTGAATTCCAAGTGGGAGGGAAAAAAACCCAGTCTCAGGGAAGGGGCAGTTAGACAACCAAAACGCCACCCCTCCTCCCCCTTCCCAGCACCTACTGCACCCCAAACCCCCATCAACATCAATCTAGTACACTATTATTTACAAACTGCAGACTTACCGGCTATCTGGCCAATATAGGTATCCCAAGCAACCACAAGCTACTCCCACTGTTGGATGGGATCCTATCAGCATGCAAGGAGCGTGGTTCACTATGGGTTCTAGTGTACTAGGTTGCGCCATGTCCGCCATGTTCATTGTGGAGATGGTGGTGAATGGAGGAGGAGCCGTGCTGCGCAAGCTGAAGGTGAGTGTCGGGACAAAGCCTTGCATCAGGTCTGTGATCAGTCTTACCCCTCGTTCACATTAGCTTATGTATTCTGTCCGGGGGAGTCCACATGAGGACCCCCCCAGATGGAATACAATCGCAACTGCAAGCGCTGTTCAGTTAAAGCACACAGACCCCATAGACTATAATGGGGTCCGTGTGCTTGCCGCGCACTGCCCACACGATTATAGTCTATGGGGTCCGTGTGCTTTAACTGGACAGTGCTTGCAGTTGCGATTGTATTCGTCTGGGGGGGGGTCCTCATGTGGACTTCCCTGGATGGAATACATAAGCTAATGTGAACCAGGGGTCAGATTAGTGGGATGGCGCTTGAGTGTGTGATGGAGGCGGCCACTGGAGTCAGGGAGTCAGGGAGAGATGACTTGGGGCGGCCCTGGAGGCAGCGCTGCTTCACCACTCACCAATCGGCAGCAGCGCTGTCTCCAGGGCCGCCCCAAGTCATCTCTCCCTGACTCCCTGACTCGAGTATAAGCCGAGGGGGACTTTTGTGGCACAAAAACTGTGCTGAAAAACTCAGCTTGTACTCGAGTATATACGGTAATTAGTTAAGACTCCCCAACTTCCAAGGTGACATTTCCTATACTATACCCAGGTTATCCAGTACACACAATCATTAAACCAGAGGTACTCAGAATGAAAACACATGCTTAGAAAAAAATGATAAACTTTATTAATCATCACGACCACCCAGTGTGCACGTTCAGGTATCATTTACATATATGTATTTATAGTTTTATTTTAAAACGGCCGGGGGGGGGGGGGGGTTAAAATGAGATTAGTGGTCCCTGAATAGCCTTTTTAAAAGCTATTCACGCATATGTGGGGCTCCTACAGCATAATTTTACTGATAGAGTCCCTTTAAACCAGAGGTACTCAGAATGAAAACACAAGTTTAGAAAAAAAAAAAAGATACATTTTATTAATACTTTTAAGATACCACAAGACAAGATAATACAGTAAAAAGGCTAAAGTGCTGGACAGTTGGAATCCACCAAACGTGGCCTGATAATAATAGTATATCTACAATGGTGTATAATAGTAATGCTATGGGATGCACATAGACAAGCATGAAGGATATAATCTACATCATAATAAGACAATAAATATATTCAGGATACATAGTGTTATTATGTAATGAGAATACAAATCACCTATCACAGGAAAGAGTATACTGAAATATCCCAAAGGAACTCAGTTATATGTTATAGGATTAAATAATGCCCCAACAACATTCACTAAAGTGCTGCTCCTAGTAGTATAGGGCCAGAGATCAGCGTATCATGGACAGGCTTCTAGCTAACAGCTTAGTATAAGTATGTATACCCATGTTAGAGATGTGAGACACAGGCCCAGGTGCACACCCCAACGCACGTTTCGGGAACCTTCTTTTTTTGTGCTTTGTATACCCAAGTTATTAGTTATTAAAAAATATAAGATAAGATAAGATACTCCTTTAATAGTCCCACCATAGCTCTATTAGCAGCTAAAAAACATTACTTGGCTCGATGTGAACCCTCTCTTGAAAAATAGGCAAAGGACACCCTGGAAAACTTGACAAAAATGAAACCTTTTAAAGATGCAGCAAACTATCCAGGCATATAGATTATGGGATTGCAGGGTTACATGGTTACTACAGAAGTTGATTTTTCTTTTTCTTTTTGCCTTTTGCACAATATGTATAATATAAGAAAACTAGAAGAAAAGACAGTGAGTCTACAGTGTGTGCTGGACATTTACTTTATCCATGATCCTAACATAGGACAACAGCAGACAAGCACGTGCTATTACATCATTGGTTTGCCCATTGCATATGATACAGTATAAATGTTGTGGGTAACAGAGAAGCAATAGACATGAAATATTAGGACATTATGTGTAAAGTTTGTAGTGCCAGTCACATATATGTTATTTACCTGAGCCTTGCGGGTCCTCAGGCCGGTCTTCTTTCTTCTGGACCTCTTCTTTCTTCAGATCCATGGCTTTTGGTCCTGATGTCATCCTTCGCCTTTTCTTCTCCAGGCTTGTTGATGCATCTTGGTCCGCAGATGATAAGAAGATGGCTCCTCTCTTCTTTGGACTCTTCCTCTCTTCCACTTCTTCCTTCTCTCCGACCGATGGCTTGGTCCTCTTGACGCAAGGTTCCCGCTCATCATCGTCCGATGAGTCAATGCAGGATCTTCGTCTCTTCACTCTCTCACTCTTCACTATGGCCTCCTCTTCGTTTGGATCCATAGTATCGCAGATCAGTAGAAATCTCCAACGTCGCTCGTCTCTTCTAACTTCGCTTCTGTCTCTTCCAACTGTCACTTCTGTCACTCACCTGGCCGCACGGCATATGGCCATGTGACCAGCAGCTGACCATTCATATTGTAAAGAGAAATATTCTATAGCTGAGATTTACTGCTCAGGTAACTAAACTCCTGCGCAATGTTACAAGGGGGCACTTTTACTAATGGCGGTAGAACTGTGCAAAGTGGCCGCCTCTGTCTGTTACTGCAGAACATCTTATGGGCGTAATTCAACAAGATAAAAGATTTCCATCTACTCTATCACTATTTGTATATCTATTAAACTTGGATGATCTGCTAGGACCCCTCACTCTTATTTACTTCTTAATAATTGGGTTTAATCTCGCTTATCACTTTCAATAATACAACGTATTGAAATATGATTATGTCAACCAGAGCTGGGCAATGACAAATTGGGAAATGTATTACCTACTGATATAAGCAACCAGTCATATATAAACTAATGCAATCCCAAAATACTATAAGGGCCTCCTTGCACTCCCCCCCCCCCCCATTTTATAAACCCCAAAATCATCCCAAATACACTGAGTTATGCCCTAAACAATTGTTCACGTTTGTCAATCTCACATAGACAGTCTTAGGCTCCATTCACACAGAGTAACGCCAGGCGTCATTTGTGTGTAATTTGTGTGTCTTTTACGGCCGTCATAAAACGTTTACAGTCCTATGAAAAAGTTTGGGCACCCCTATTAATCTTAATCATTTTTAGTTCTAAATATTTTGGTGTTTGCAGCAGCCATTTCAGTTTGATATATCTAATAACTGATGGACACAGTAATATTTCAGGATTGAAATGAGGTTTATTGTACTAACAGAAAATGCGCAATATGCATTAAACCAAAATTTGACCGGTGCAAAAATATGGGCACCTCAACAGAAAAGTGACATTAATATTTAGTACATCCTCCTTTTGCAAAGATAACAGCCTCTAGTCGCTTCCTGTAGCTTTTAATCAGTTCCTGGATCCTGGATGAAGGTATTTTGGACCATTTCTTTCTACAAAACAATTCAAGTTCAGTTAAGTTAGATGGTCACCGAACATGGACAGCCCGCTCTCAAATGATCTGAAAACAAAGATTGTTCAACATAGTTGTTCAGGGGAAGGATACAAAACGTTGTCTCAGAGATTTAACCTGTCAGTTTCCACTGTGAGGAACATAGTAAGGAAATGGAAGACCACAGGGACAGTTCTTGTTAAGGCCAGAAGTGGCAGGCCAAGAAAAATATCAGAAAGGCAGAGAAGAAGAATGGTGAGAACAGTCAAGGACAATCCACAGACCACCTCCAAAGAGCTGCAGCATCATCTTGCTGCAGATGGTGTCACTGTGCATCAGTCAGCAATACAGCACACTTTGCACAAGGAGAAGCTGTATGGGAGAGTGATGAGAAAGAAGCCGTTTCTGCACGTACGCCACAAATAGAGTTGCCTGAGGTATGCAAAAGCACATTTGGAGAAGCCAACTTAATTTTGGAAACAAAGATTGAGTTGTTTGGTTATAAAAAAAAAAAGGCGTTATGCATGGCGTCCAAAAAGAAACAGCATTCCAAGAAAAACACATGCTACCCACTGTAAAATTTGGTGGAGGTTCCATCATGCTTTGGGGCTGTGTGGCCAATGCCGGCACCGGGAATCTTGTTAAAGTTGAGGGTCGCATGGATTCCACTCAGTATCAGCAGATTCTTGAGAATAATGTTCAAGAATCAGTGACGAAGTTGAAGTTACGCCGGGGATGGATATTTCAGCAACACAATGATCCAAAACACTGCTCCAAATCCTCAGGCATTCATGCAGAGGAACAATTACAATGTTCTGGAATGGCCATCCCAGTCCCCAGACCTGAATATCATTGAACATCTGTGAGATGATTTGAAGCGGGCTGTCCATGCTCGGCGACCATCTAACTTAACTGAACTTGAATTGTTTGTCCAAAATACCTTTATCCAGGATCCAGGAACTGATTAAAAGCTACAGGAAGCGACTAGAGGCTGTTATCTTTGCAAAAGGAGGATCTACTAAATATTAATGTCACTTTTCTGTTGAGGTGCCCATACTTTTGCACCGGTCAAATTTTGGTTTAATGCATATTGCACATTTTCTGTTAGTACAATAAACCTCATTTCAATCCTGAAATATTACTGTGTCCATCAGTTATTAGATATATCAAACTGAAATGGCTGCTGCAAACACCAAAATATTTAGAACTAAAAATGATTAAGATTAATAGGGGTGCCCAAACTTTTTCATAGGACTGTACATAGAGTTCTATAGGAAAAGACATCCGTAATTTACGGCCGTCATTTACGGCCATCATTACAATGACGGCCGTAAATGACGGCCGTAAATTACGGACGTCTTTTCCTATAGAACCAGTGCCGCACCTCCCATGAGGCGACCTGAAGCGAGCGCTTCAGGCAGCGCTATGCCAGGGCCTCAGGGAGGGCGGCATTTTTGCTAACCTAAGCCAGTCCAGGACAAGCTGTCCTGGACTGGCTTGGCACGGAGCGGTGGTTTGGGGAGGCCACTGGAGCAGCGCTGCTCCAGCAGCCTCCCCTCACGCTCAGGCAGAGAGCAGGCAGTCTCCGGGCCTGCTCTCTGCCGGCGAATGGTGCTAAGCCCCGCCCCCTTCGAATCACCACGCCCCCCTCCGCTAAGTCACGCCCCCGCTCCGCCCCCTCCTCCCGGCGGGGGGGCAGCTTTCTGTACTTCGCCTCGGGCGGCGAAAGGAGCAGATTCACCCCTGTATAGAACTCTATGTAAACGTTTTATGGCCGTAAAAGACACACAAATTACACACAAATGACGCCTGGCGTTACTCTGTGTGAATGGAGCCTTATAGCTTACGCAGGCCAACTTTCTCCTTAAACATTTTATGAAATTCGCTGTCTTTGTACCTTTAATTAAAGACTAGAGATGAGCGAACGCCGTTCGATCGAATAGGTATTCAATCGAATATCATGGCGTTCGATGTATTCGTTCACAATCGAATACAAGGCCGCATACGCAGTAAAAATTCGTATCCCCTCCCACCTTCCCTGGCGCGTTTTTTGCACCAATAACTGTGCAGGGCAGGTGGGACAGGAACTACGACAACGGAGGCAGTGAAAAAAATTCAAAAAACCCATTGGCTGCCGAAAACATGTGACCTCCCATTCATAAGAATAGTGTCGGCCATCTTCGTCTCATTCTCGTTTTGGAGTGATAGAGAGAGTGTGGTGTCAGACTGTCAGTGCGATACAGTGCTTTGGTTAGGCAGGAATTGGAAAAAATAACAGCTCTTTTCAGAGGTCAATAGCCAATACAATCTGCAAATCATGCAGCAGGGTACGTGGGCGAGGACGTGGATACCCAGCTGGGTATTCACTCCAGAGTCCATGTCCATGTCCAAGTCCATGTTCTGGAGACGGGCTGCCAGCAGTTCCCCTCGCCGGTAGCAGCAGGGGACGTGGGAGAGGATGTGGAAGTGGATACCCAGCTGGGAATCAACTCCAGAGTCCATTTACTGGAGACGGGCTGCCAGCAGTTCCCCTCGCCGGTAGCAGCAAGGGACGTGGGAGAGGATGTGGAAGTGGATACCCAGCTGGGAATCAACTCCAGAGTCCATTTACTGGAGAGAGGCTGCCAGCAGTGCCCCTCGCCGGTAGCAGCAGGGGAAGTGGGCGAGGATGTGGATATCAAGCTGGGTATCCACTTCAGAGTCCATGTACTGGAGAGAGGCTGTCAGCAGTGTCCCTCGCCAGCACCAGGGTACGTGGGCGAGGACGTGGAAGTGGATGCCCAGCTGTATATCCACTCCAGAGTCCAGGTACTGGAGAGAGGCTGCCAGCAGTGCCCCTCGCCAGTAGCAGCAGGGTACGTGGGCGAGGACGTGGATATTAAGCTGGGTATCCACTCCAGAGCCAAGTTACTGGAGAGATTCTGCCAGCAACCAATTTACTCTTCCTCATCCTTCTCATCCTCCTCCTCCTCCTCCTCCTCCTCCAACCCCAGCCCCTACTACTGAATGTAGTAATAATTTTTTTTTTTTTTTTAATTAAAATTTTTTTTTCATGCATACCACCCACAGGGGCGTGCAAAACAATTTTTTTTAGGGCTCCAGCCCAAGGGCCTGCAAATTATTGTTTTGGGGCTCACCCCCAAGGGCCTGAAATCTAATTTTTTAGGGCTCCCCCCAAGGGCCTGAAAATTAATGTTTTAGGGCTCACCCCCAAGGGCCTGAAATCTAATTTTTTAGGGATCACCCCAAAGGGCCTGAAATCTAATATTTTAGAGGTCACCCCAAGGGACAAAAAATAATACACTGCTGCTACAAGGCTCTGGTCACCCCAAGGGCCAAAAAATAATACACTGCTGCTACAAGGCTCTGGTCACCCCAAGGGCCAAAAAATAATACACTGCTGCTACAAGGCTCTGGTCACCCCAAGGGCCAAAAAATAATACACTGCTGCTGCATGGCTCTTGTCACCCCAAGGGCCAAAAAATGAAAAACTTCTGCTGCATGGCTCTACTCACTCCAAGGGCCAAAAGCACTGTGTTTTAAAGGCTCTACTCACTCCAAGGGCCCAAAACACTGCTGGTGCAAGGCTCTACTGCTCTACTCATGCCAAGGGCCAAAAGCACTGTATTTTAAAGGCTCTACTCACTCCAAGGGCCAAAAGCACTGTATTTTAAAGGCTCTACTCACGCCAAGGGCCAAAAGAAATGTATTTTAATGGCTCTACTCACTCCAGGGGCTAAAAGCACTGTATTTTAAAGGCTCTACTCACACCAAGGGCCAAAAGCACTGTATTTTAAAGGCTTTACTCACTCCAAGGGCCAAAAGCACTGTATTTTAAAGGCTCTACTGACGCCAAGGGCCAAAAGCACTGTATTTTAAAGGTTCTACTCACTCCAAGGGCCAAAAGCACTGCTGGTGCAAGGCTCTATTCATGCCAAGGGCCAAATACTCTGCTTTTTAAAGACTGTACTCACTCCAAGGGCCAAAAACACTGTTTTTTAAATGCTCTACTCACTCCAAGGGTCAAAACCACTGCTTTTTAAAGGCTCTACTGACGCCAAGGGCCAAAAGCACTGTATTTTAAAGGCTCTACTCACTCCAAGGGCCAAAAACACTGCTGGTGCAAGGCTCTACTTACTCAAAGGGACAAAAACTAAATCTCTGTTGTTTAAAGGCTCAAAGAACCAACAAATATCTGCTGGTGCAAGACTGAACTAAGTTAAAGGGCCTAAAACTCTGCAGGTAAAAGGCTGAAGTCACCTAAAGGGCCTCAATCTCTGCTGGTAGCTCAACTTAAGGGCCTGTAACTTAATTTTGAAGGGGTCATGTTAAGGGCTAGAAAAGTGAATTTTGGAAGGTCTTACCACATCACACACACACACACACACACACAATGACAGTTCAGGGTGGGTACTGATGGATTTCCCATTGCCTATTCCATCTGTGGTTGTCATGTGGAATGTGATTTAAAGGGGTGCTTGTTAATGTTTCTTGAGCTTAAATTTGGGTTTGTGTCCATCCATTTGGGGAGTAAAGAAGGTTTCCAGGGATTTTTCCCACTTTGATAGAGGTTTTTTTGAGTGTGGAAAGTGTGTAGTTGATAGGCTGTGATAATAGAGGGACTTTGGCGCGTTAGATGCCCCCAGACATGCTTCCCCTGCTGTCCCAGTGTCATTCCAGGGTGTTGGCATCATTTGCTGAGGTGTGATAGTGGACTTGGTGACCCTCCTGAGTCGAATGGTGGGATCCCCTGAAACAAAGCATTTTCTCCCATAGACTATAATGGGGTTGGATATTCGTTTTAATAGTCGAATATTGAGAGGCTATTCGAAACGAATAACGAACATCGAATATTTTACTGTTCGCTCATCTCTATTAAAGACAGTTGTTTTCTAATCTATAGCATTGACTGATGTTACAGGAGACAAATATGTTTGTAGTCTATCATGTTCTTCCTGGCTTCTAGTAGCTCCATCTGCTAACTAAATGGTTTCCTTGAGCATCCTCCATAGGTCATGGATCCTCTATCCTCACCGGCCACACACCACCTCAGGAGGCTACACCGTGCCCTGTTTGGCGTTGTCTTTGTGGTCTATGTCAATTTGAAGAAAAATGGTTTTATTGCTTTTCTGTCTTGTTGGTCCATTAGACCTTAGATTGTATCTGCCTCCAGTTTCAGCCCATTACACATCTGTATTGTCCTCTGCTCTACATGTCAAACCATCCATCAGCTTCTATGATTACTTGGGGTGTCGAAGTTGGACTTGTGGCAGGACGGTTGTGTTCCCACGTTTTTAGGTATAATGAACACCTGTGATGGGACTAGACCATCAATTCTTCGCATCTACTGATTTGTTTGACCCCCCCCCCCATCCTTTCCGCTGATGTGGGGAGGACAGTCTGAAGATATTTAAGGGGATTGGTAATTTAGCTGCAAAAACGTAAAGACTGTGTTTGTGTATTCTCTACTCAGTCTACCAAGGACCCCCTTATCTAGAGCGAGCTAAAATGTAACTTTGATAATACATTGGAAAACAGATTCACTGTACTGCCAGAAGGGCAATAACAGAACCACCGCTGTGGCAGCTATATTGGCTGTTATGGGGTCCATGACATTCGGTGGCCTCTGATTTTTTTTTTTTTTTAAAGCCATCACCTACTAGATTCCTATAGTAGGTTAACAGCGTATATTCACTTACTCACCCCTGCTCCTGCCAACAGCTGCCTCCGCTTTGGCTTCCAGGGGGCGCTGCACTTTATATCCCAACTTTGAACAACAAACAGATGTCACATCCTGAGGTTGTTCAGCAGCAGGATGTAATATGTAGCAACAGGCTGGAGATGAAGTGGTGACAGCCGTGGTCAGGAATGAGGACAGGTAAGTGCATATGTGACTCTGTGGGGGCCAGTAAAGGGAGCAGTATATTGTATAACCTGAGCTGGCTCCTCCACCACTGCACTATATGAAGGAGTCTCTATGGTATTACTCAGCCCTGCTGGTCTGCGATTCATGACTTTAATGTGACATATCCAGCTCTCATCCTTTTTCTTTTTTGCTCCTATTATGCAACAGAATAGCAAAACCCACCCAAGCCTAAGTTGTGCCAGAGGCGTTAAGTAGCCCCTTACACTTCTAACCCTTTAGATATTAATTGAGATTTTTAACCATGCAAGAATTACATAATCATGGAGTTAGGGCGGGGTGAAATCTAAATCCAAAATCTTCTATTTCTCCGGCCAGCTGTAGGGTTATCTACTCCCATTATTGCATTTGGAAAGACAGAATGTGTGCCCAAATTTGTGTCTGCTTCATTGTGGCATGGCCGGTAGAGTTCATGGTCAGATGTCAGAAGAGAGTCATCTCTAGATGACAGAAACATTTCTCCTCATTTAGGGTCCATATGCAAATCTGTGAAAATTAGTGGGATTTGTTATATTTTTCACAATGGTACATAATCCAGAGAAGGGAAATTTTGTGATGACCTCAGTACAGACATCTCAACCTATCACAAATATACCTGTTTGTACGTATACCTGTAGCTATTCAGTTCTCCATACTATAACACCACTTTACCTGCAAACAATACCGTGTGGTCTTATCCTAAGACAAAAAAAAAAGGCAAGAATATAGGACTATACAGTATTTTGCTGCATTCAGTCTTCAATGTTTCTGTGTCACTTAAAGGGATTCTACCATTAAAACTCTTTTTTTTCTAGGTAACACGTTGGAATAGCCTTTAGAAAGGCTATTCGTCTCCTACCTTTGGAAGTGATCTCCGCCGCGCCATTCGTTCGAAATACCGGTTTGTACCGGTATGCTAATTAGCTCTCTCGCAGCGATGGGGGCGGGATCCAGCGCAGGAGATGCGATGGGGGTGTCCCCATTGCTGCTTAAAAAACGACTCCAGTGCCGCCTCTGTCTTCTTCTGCATCCGCCCCTTCCTTCTGCGGCTTGACATCGGACGCCTGCGCAGTACGCTTTGTTCGGCGAACTTCCCTGAACGTACTGCGCATGCACGAAATTGCGGTTTCGGCACTATGGCCGCGGGCATACGCAGTACATTCGGCGAACTTCACTTTGCTAATCCATTCAATTTTCGAGGGCGCGGAGGGGTCTAGCCACCTACAAGGAATCAGTGAGTTAGCTGCTGAAATTAAATAAGAGATAAGTTTTTTTCTGGAGGGTTTGTAGTCTGCAGATGGCAAAGACAGGATCACTATTTCTGGAGTGAGAGTAAAATTGGGGGAGGTACATCCTCTGATTATTGTTTGGACGTCGTTCCAATACTTCGTAATGGCTGGGCATTGCCACCATATATGTAGGAGGGAACCCACAGACATCTGACATCTCCAGCACTTCTCTGTATGTGCGAGTTTCATCCTAAACAGCCATTGGGGCGTGTGGTACCACCTTGTAAGTAATTTATAGTGCCCTTCTTGTAGGCGCACACATGACGAGAAACCGTGTGAATGTGCGAGTATCTGTGTTTTTTGTTCATCTGATAATTTGATTTGCAGATCAATTTCCCAGGAAGTCAAAAATGAGGGTGTTGATGGAGTAGGTGGATTTACAAATTTAGCTAAGACAAATGAGGTTTTGCGGAGAAGTTTGACTGCAGCGGCAGTTGATCTCTCGAAGGAGATAAAGTTCGTCCTAACCGAATAAAGACTAAACCATTTCTGAGTCACTTTCTGGAGGCGGTGGAGGAAAGAGAGGGGGTCTGGTCCGAGAAGTGTGTCTAATTTTTGTGGATCAAAGGTCCCAGAGTCTGCCAGCACATCTGAGACACTGTAACGGCACAATTTTTTCCATAGGTTCGTGGGTTCGCCACCTTTCTGATCGTGCCAATAGGGTAAGATTCCAAGAGGTGTTAAAGGGGAGATGTCTGGTGCCAAAGAGTCTCTAAGTGAGCTCCAGGTTTCTGATGCTCCTAGGAGCAGCTGATCGACGTTTTTGAACTTATGACCGGGGGTCATATGAAGCCACAGGTGCGCCAGTGACTGGGGGCCAAAGGTATGTAAAGATAGTGCATGGATGGTTGGGTTCATCGCAGGTGTCGCCAGTTCTGTCCAACGTTTTAATTGGACTGCTTTATAGTATTCCATTATGTTGGGTAGGCCCATACCGCCTGAAGAGTGTTTCTTCATGAGAAATTTAATGGGTAAACGCGGTCTTTTGGACTTCCAAAGGAAACTTCTAAATATGGTGTTCATGGAACGGAAAAAAGAGATGGGGAGCATGTGTAAGCGATATAATATCGTGGGTAGCGCATAAGTCCGGATCAGGCTGCGTCGACCAAACCAAGAAAATGGGAGGGAGGAGTAATTATCTAGTGTGGTTCTAATAGATGTTAGGAGGGGGGAGAAGTTTTCCTGATATAATTTAGAGGGATCTGCTGTGAGTTTTATACCAAGGTATTTGATTGCGTTCCCGGTCCACCTGAGGGGAGAGAGTGGCTTCAAATTTTCTAATCGATGGCGCGAGATGTTGATACTTAAAACTTCGGATTTGTCTAGGTTGGTTTTATAGCCAGATATTTGGCCGTATTGGGAGAGTAAGTTCAGTATTTTGGGGAGCCCTATCTCTGGGTTAGTGAGTGTGAAGAGTACATCGTCTGCGAATGCGGCGGAGTGCATAGAAACATTTCCTATTTTAAGGCCTTCTATGTCCGGGTGCAGTCTAACTGCCTGTAGTAGAGGCTCTAAGGTGAGGATGAAAAGGGATGGGGAGAGTGGACAACCCTGTCTAGTGCCGTTTTGAATGTTAAAGCTTGGAGTAAGGGTGCTATTGACTTTCAAGCGAGCATGTGGCTGGTCATACAGCGTGAAAATCGCAGAGATGAATTGGGGAGGAGAATTAAATTTCTGGAGGACCTTTTTCATAAATGCCCAATTCACCCTATCAAAAGCTTTTTCCGCGTCTAGCCCTAACAAGGCTAGCGCGGTATTGGTTTTTCTGGCATATGTGATGGCATGGAGGAGACGGTGTGCATTGTCCTTACCCTCTCTTCCCATGACAAATCCCGACTGTTCAGGGTCGATGAGAGTGGGGATGAGATGTTTTAGTCGTGAAGCTAAGATTTTTGCCCATATTTTAAGGTCGAGATTGAAAAGGGAGATCGGGCGATAGCTACCACATTCTGTTAAATCTTTGCCTTCTTTCAGAAGGAGGGTGATATGGGCCTCCTGCATCTGCCTTGGGAGAGAGGACCCTGTTAGGAGAGCATTGCACATAAGGGATAGGTGGGGTGTCAATTCCGACAGGAATGTTTTATAGTATTGTAATGGTAAGCCGTCCGGACCCGGGCTTTTACCTTTGGGGAAGGAGGAGATAGCATCTTTTATTTCTTGGTGGGAGATGGGATCTGTGAGGGAGAGAGCATCTGAGGGGGTTAGGGTTGGGAGAGGGATTGAGTCAAGAAAGGTGGTTATTAGGGTCTCTCTAGTGACCTCTGGAGTTAAGGGGCTTTGATCGGTAAGATTGTATAGTTTCGAATAGTATGTTATAAAGGCTGAAGCTATGTCCGACGTGGAGGAGCAAGAACGGCCAGCACTGTTTTTAATATTAGAGATGAAGCATTTTGATTTACGCTTATGGATCATAGAGGTCATTAGTTTACCAGCCTTGTCCCCATGAGCATAGAGCTTGTGTTGATAGTGTAAATAATGCTTCGCCGCGCGCGTGTTGAGCATATTCTTGAGGGATTCTCTAAGTCTCCTCAATTCATCTTGAAATGGGAGCTGTCGGCTGAGTTTCCTAACTCTCTCGATCACCGCTATCTCGTTTAGCAGTTTGTCAAGCGTTGCCTGCGAGTCCTTTTTAAGTTTGGATGCAAGCGAGATAAATATGCCTCTGACTACCGATTTATGAGCTTCCCATATCACAGATGGGCACATGCCTGGAGTAGAATTTAGAGCGAAGTATTCTTTTAACTGTGAGCTGACTTGAGCGATCAAGTCTGGTTTGTCTATGAGCAGTTCATTAAGCCTCCAGCAGTAATCTTGTTTGGGTAGTTGCTTAAGGGGGCGTTCACACTACCGTCGGTGTCCGACATGCAGTGTCCGCTCCTAGTGTCCGCTCAAAATCTGTCACGGACACTAGGAGCGGACACTGCATGTGTCCGTGACACCTGTCATTCACTTGAATGGGCATCGGGTGCGTTCTTTTGCACTCCGTGCCCGTCCTTCCCTGTCCGCAAGAGAAGATGTCCGACTTCTCAAGCGGACAGAAAAACCCTGCATGCAGGGTTCCTCTGCTTGCAGGGTCTGCTTGCAGGGTAATGCATGAGGGAGATGTGCCCCACGTGGGCTAGGGGAGTAACATGAAAGAGGTGTGTTTTCAGCATGATGGAGATTGGATCACAACAGCCTGGAGGGCGGAGTAGGAGGTTTAAAAGATCTGTGTGGAACAGGGCAACTCACCGCTGAATTTTTGAGCGGCGGTCCTGCCAGCGGTCAGCACACCACACCGCTATCATGTGTTACAGTGTTAAGCTGTTTATTTTGTGAAGTGAGAAAAAGACCCCTGATGACTCTTTTTAATAGAAGAAACGCTGCGTAGGGTCATAAATTCCCAGTTAGTCAGTGGACTTATCATCCAGTTCAGCATTTGTACGGTGACCTGACTGTCAGTGCCTCTCTCCTCTCTGTTGGCGTGGCAATAGGCCAGTAACCTCAGAGGGGGGGAGTGATTTGCTGGCAGTTCACGCTTTGGGTCCTGTTCACAAGTTGCTGTTTGGAAAAAAGCCACTGTGGTTTATTAGGGAGTGAGGGTGTCAATATCCTATAGGGCAGTGATGGCGAACCTTTTTGAGACCGAGTGCCCAAACTGTAACCCAAAACCCAATAAATTATCGCGGAGTGCCAACACGGCAATTTAACCTTAAAACTCTTTGGATCCACAATTGCGGACCCACAAATTACAGTCGTGTGAATGGAGCTTTACAGAGCTTGTACTGAAAGGTCTGTACACAGTACAATCTGCCCCCAGTGGCCCCACACACACAGTACAATCTGCCCTGCAGTGGCCCCCCCACACACAGTACAATCTGCCCTGCAGTGGCCCCCCCACACACAGTACAATCTGCCCTGCAGTGGCCCCCACAGACAGTACAATCTGTCCCGCAGTGGCCCCCACACACAGTACAATCTGCCCTGCAGTGGCCCCCACAGACAGTACAATCTGCCAGGGGGCCACACGGTGGCTCAGTGGTTAGCACTGCAGCTTTGCAGCGCTGGAATCCTGGTGTTCGAATCCCAAGGGCATAAAACCATCTGCAAGGAGTTTGTATGTTCTCCCGGTGTTTGCATGGATTTCCATCCCATATTCCAAAGACATACTGATAGGGAAAAATGTACATTGTGAGCTCTATGTGGGGCTCACAATCTACATAAAAAAAAAAGAAAAAAAAAAGACAGTACAATCTGCCCTGCAGTGGCCCCCACAGACACAGGACAATCTGCCCCGCAGTGGCCCCCACACACACTACAATCTGCCCTGCAGTGGCCCCCACAGACAGTACAATCTGCCCCGCGATGGCCCCCCCATGGGATTATACCTCCACAGTATACTCCACAGTAGCCCCCTCCCCACACAGCATGAAATGGTCCACAGTAGCCCCCTCCCCACACAGCATGAAGTGGTCCACAGTAGCCCCCTCCCCACACAGCATGAAATGGTCCACAGTAGCCCCCTCCCCACACAGCATGAAATATTCCACAGTAGCCCCCTCCCCACACAGCATGAGATGGTCCTCAGTAGCCCCCTGCCCAGACAGCATGAAATATTCCACAGTAGCCCCCTCCCCACACAGCATGAGATGGTTCACAGTAGCCCCTTCCCCACACAGCATAAAATATTCCACAGTAGTTCCCCCTCCCTAACAGCACAAAATGGTCCAGAGCAGCCCCCTCCCCAGACAATACACATATACACTAACCTGAAGGGCCGCCGGGCGTCCTCTCTTTCTCCTATACACTACGGGCGCTGATGACTTACGTCATCATGTCCGCGCCGGTGCAGAGGTCACACTCTGTATAGTCAATGTAGGCCGTGCGTACCGCGCGGCCTACACTGAAAGCTTTCAGCTGGATGTGCATTTGCACATCCAGCTGAAAGCAGCGATCGCTCGCTAACGGGGAATCCTGTACCGGATTCCCCGTTACTGAGCGATCCGGGCGACCGCAACCGTGCCAGCATAGAGGGCTCTGCGTGCCCTCTCTGGCACGCGTGCCATAGGTTCGCCATCACTGCTATAGGGCATATATAGGTGTATATACAATTGCCCCTCCCTAGTTATTTCTTCACTTTTGTATGGACTGAACAGGTGGAACACAATCATTTTGTTTTACTTTTTGGATTGGTTTTAAAGGATATCAATAAAAGTGAAATTTTATGTGTTTATTTTTTTGGGCAGATAGTGTCATTTGTCCCTCTGTGATTAAGTACACAGTCTCATCTAATGCAGTAGAGTTTAAACAGGAGTAGTGAACAAGTATTGTTCCACACAGTAGTCATTATACGATAGGCGAGCCTGAACAACAGTAGAACAGAATGAGGGGCGAGTCAGGTAGGGGACTAAGGAGGAGGCTGCGCACTAGTGGGTGCGATTGAGTCAAAAATGTGTGTGCCCTGACGGCACACTGGAAAAACAATAGGCTTGTTTACATGGTATGGACATGTGAGGATGGGCAGCGCCTTACAACTATATTCTATGAGCGCAACACTTTGTCTATAGATGGGAGGGGGTGATAGAGATAGGAAAGTACAGATGGGAGTAAGAGGGAGTTTGCGTCTACGAGTCTAATTCGCATCCAGGTGACTATGGACTTCCTTGTTTGGTTATTATCAAGATAAATTCAACAGGTGCGAGATTACTGTTGTATCATGTTTAACCACTAGATGGAGATATTCTGTTATTAATGGATATACAGAGATCATAAAGTGTAGTCTGAGAGGAGATGAATGGGGAATTCCTAAGAGAAATCCCTCATAGGGACAGTAATAAGAGAATAAGGGAGAGATAGAAGGAAACAAGAACTAGAGGAGACACTAAGGAAAGAGAAGGGAGTGAAAGGCAAATGTAGGAGTTATGAGGGACGGGAACTCAAGGACAGAGGTGCTATTCGTTGGCTGGTATATATGAGAGAGAAGTTCCGGGGTGGCAATAGAAGGTATGTAGAGAAGTAGGGAAGAGCGGAGGCAAAGAGAAATGAAAACTGTGTATACAGCAACCAATATCAACATCACATAAAAATTAGGCATTTGAAATCCCCGTAGGGTCCAGTCCCCAGCCGCCACCCGGAGCCACGGGACCCAGGGCCTACGCCCAGGACCCCGAGGCCCCGGACGGGGGCAAGGGCCCGAGAATACATATTATAGAGTCAACATATTGAAACATATGTGAGCCATGTCACCTTCAGTTCGTTAAGATCAACCGGAGGCGGCCCTGGTGACCCAAAATCTTCGTAATAGCACCCGCTGGCACAAATATGCAGTAAGGGTAGTGACACTCCGATATTCGGTTGTAGCATTTGAATTAGAGTCCTAGATGCGGAGTGTGGTATTCTATGGTTAAACAGGGGAGAGGTGGGAAGGAAGGTCTCCCGGACCAGGGAGAGACAATGTGGGCGATACTGGTAAAGCGTACGGTTGCGGCTAGAATGGGGGATGATATAGATGGGTATCACTGGTTAAGTGGCGCTATTAAAGTGGGTGGAAGGGGGATATGCAAACTCACATGTCCAATGTCCCTGCGAGCACCGGGATTTCCAGATCAAGAGTTGGCGCATCAGTCATGGTCTCGCGGACGTTGCTTGTCCAGCAACCACTTGGCTTTCGGTGACTTGTCAGGCGGTCTTTTGATTAAGGCTGAGTCGGGTATCTCGGGAGAGAAGTGATGTCTTCTGGAATAGGCAGCCACGATGGTATGGGGATTGGAGTAACATCTAGAACGTTCCATACCGCTTCAAGATCATCCGGTGTGCGTACCACAAGCCTTCTTCCTTGTTTAAGTATGGCCAGGCCAAAGGGAAATAACCACGCATACGGGATGCCTTTTTCTTTCAAAATTTCAAGTAAGGGTCTCAGGACCCTCCTTTTGGCTAGTGTTGTTGGAGCAATGTCCTGAAACATTTGTATTTCGTGTTGTTCGTGCAGGATTGGGCGCTTTTCTCTGGCGGATGTCAGTATTGCAGTAGTGTCAACGGTTGATAGTAGGCCGCATATGACATCTCTTGGGGGCTCATTCCCCCTTGGTTTTGGACGCACCGCCCGATGGATCCTTTCGATTTGTACAGCGGCTGCTCTATCTGGACCAAGTATGGAGGAGAAGACCGACATGGCGACATCTCTTAAGGATTCAGGTAGGTAGGATTCTGGTAGTCCTTTAATTCTCAGGTTGCGCCTGCGGTTCCTGTTTTCAAGATCCTCGATGAGGTCGTATGTCCTGTTCAGGTGGCTATGGTGGAGAGATAGAAACTGAGAGGAGGAGGTAGCATGGTCTGCTAGGGATATAGAGGTATCTTCCAGTCTCTCTACTCTCCTATCCATTCGATTCATGTCCGCCCTCATTTCACTTATTTCGGCCAAGACTGGTGCTATAGCCTGGGCTAATGAGAGGACCCCTTGAATGTATATGATGAGGGGGCACATGGTGTCACTGTCCCCAGGAGTTTATATTAATTATTTATTTCGATAAATTTAATCTAATTTGGTTTGGTCTTCTTTTATTATCCCCCTATTTCTTGAGGTAATTCTACAAGATGGTGCTTACCAGTTGGGGTTAAGCAAGGTCAGCTGTGCCCTTGGCATGAGTAGGTTCTGGAAGTTTCTTTCTTGATAATCTGCCCAGTAACGGCCTAGCAGCGGATTGCCAGATGTTTCTGCCCAGCAACGAGCTTATCAGCTGATTGGACAGCTGTTTGTGAAAGGCGGGAAATTTGCAGATAAAAGACTGCTCAGCTGGTAGCTCTGTGAGAGTTCCTGAGGAGACCAGCTGGAGGAAGTCAACGCCCACCTATCTACTATGGAGGAACTATTGAAGAAGCTAATGGAGAGAGCTGAATCTGCTGGCGGAGAAGAATGGCTCCAGAGTTGCCTCTCACAGCCGGAGACAAGTGGGACATTGCGCAGCCAAGCCGAAGTACTCACCTTGTCGGATGTCGGGAGCGGAGGAGAAAGACAGCCTGCTGTCTCTGCCGGCGAAACTTCAATGCCGGCGAAGAGAAGCTGACGGAGCCGCGCGGCCTATACCCCGCCCACTGACGTCAGGCGGGGTTCAGCGAGTGCAGGCAGCCGGACCAGGGGAGAGCAGCGTGTGGAGCCCGGATGGAGGGAGAGACCGCAGCTGCAGCAGGAGAGCGGCGGTTGCCGCGAAGACGCCGCCCTGGAGCCCAGCAGACCCCAAGGCAGTAGAGGTCAGAGGAGCATGGCGGGGGGGAGCGCGGGGGGGTCGCGGGACACGCAACGGCGGCATGATAGCCCATGTCCCCCCAGGCACCCTTATCAGGGTATCTCGGGTGAGAGACAGGGAAGGAGCTATAGCCTGGGATCACAACATCATTCTGAGTTGTGGCAGCTGCCGGTTGTAGATGTACCTGCCCCTCTTGCGTCCCCTGCTGTGGTGCAGAAGACAAGTTTACAGCACAGAGATGGATCCGGTGCCACTGATGACAGCTTTCAAAATCCACATCAATCCTCTGGTATAGGCCAGGAGGCCGCAACGGCTGGTGAGAACATCCATGTCAAGTCTGTGTTGAGATTTAATGCAGTTAATTAACAATTTTGCTAGTGCTTCTAAAGCATCTTCTATATCAGAGGCTTGGATTAAGCCTTCTAGTGTGATTAGCAATGTTTGTAGTGATGCGAATGTTAACCCGGTTATTGAAAAAGGGTCAGGAGTATCTGAAACTTGTGTGAAGGAAGCAATGGCTTGTGAAATTTCCCCGTTTGGCTTTCATTTGAATATTTCTGTGAAAGAGCGGATCTGGAAATTAGAATTTGTTGAATTACTGTCATTGCTTCCTTCCGCAAAGGAAACATTAGTTAAGGTTGATAATAAATAAATAAATAAATAAATAAATAAAATGATGAAAGAAAGCGAGTTGCACCGCGTTCTTTCCACAATTGGTTGCAGGCCTTCTGCATATACGCTGCGGTACTAAAAAAAAAAAAAAAAAACATCCAAATTTATGTTCAGGGCTGTTCCAACATATAGTTATAATTCTAGAAGCTTACAGAAATTTTGGAGGGATGGCCTGGTTTACATATGTTGAATTATTTCATCAAAAAATAGCAGTGTACCCCTCCCTAAAATGGGGTGTAAAAGATGTTGGATTATGGTTGAATCTCATGTTACCGCAGCGGAATGCTCCAGTAAGGCAATCTACTCCTACTCAACCTACCATGAGGAAAGGAGTATGTTTTGCTTTTAATGAATCTTCATGTAGATGGTTTAATAATTGTAGGTACCGTCATGAATGTTCCTTTTGTGGCGGTGCCCACCTCATGTCAAAATGCTTTAGAAAGAATGCACTGTCAACAGCAGCCTAGTACAAAGGAGTTCTGATAATTTTAAGTCTGTTAATTTACATAAGCAAGTAGTGGCTAAGAAAATTGAAAAAGAATTAGAGTCAGGTAGGATAGCAGGCCCATTTTTGGACCCACCTTTCCTTAACTTTAGAATTTCCCCTTTGGGTATCGTTCCTAAGAAAGAACCTGGGTAATTTAGATTAATACACCACTTGTCCTACCCCAGGCATCATTCTCTGAATGATGAATTATTAAAAGAAGAATGTACAGTTGAATATGCTTCTTTTGATGATGCATTGGTATTGTTAAGGAGATGCAGGCATGGGGCCTGGCTTGCAAAGGCGGATATTAAGTCTGCTTTTCGCTTGCTGCCAGTACACCTGAAAGGTTTTAATTCGTTAGGTTTTCAGTTCGATGGTAGGTATTATTTCGACAAGTGTCTTCCTATGGGATTTAGTAGGTCATGTAGTTATTTTGAAGCTTTTTCTTCATTTTTGCATTGGGTATTGGAGAAAGAAGCGGGTAATGTTAATATTGTTCATTATCTTGATGATTTCTTGTTTGTAAGTAGTTCGGATTCTGATGGTTGTAGTTTGTTATTGTCTAAGTTTTTAGAGATTTGTAATTGTTTTGGAATCCCGATTGCAGATGAAAAGACTGTGTTACCTTGTTTGTCATTAGAATTTTTAGGAATAGTTATTGACTCAGAAAAAATGGAATTTCATTTACCCATAGAGAAAATTGTTAAGATGAAAGCATTGCTAGTTGATTTTTTTAGCTAGAGCTAAAGTCACACTAAAACAGTTGCAATCGCTCCTAGGTTTGTTAAATTTTGCTGGGCGAGTAATTCCGATCGGTAGAGTTTTTTGTAAACGTTTATACAGAGCTACGTGTGGTTTACAGTCACCACAGTCACACATCAGATTGACTAGAAGTCTAAAAGAGGATTTAAATCTATGGCTAGAGTTTCTTTCACATTATAACGGTTCTAGTTGTTGGCAGTCAGAGTTCATTGAGTCAGATGCATTTCAGTTATTTACTGATGCAGCTGGTGGAATTGGGTATGGAGCTTTTTGTCAGGGCCTGTGGTCAGCGGAGCATTGGCCTAAGGTTTGGTTTGAGAATGATATTGTGAAGAACATTGTTTTACTGGAATTATTCCCTGTAGTAGTAGCAGTAGTTATATGGGGTTTAGTTTTCCAAAATAAATTTTTTTTATTGTATTCAGATAATCAAGGAGTGGTATTTGCTATCAACACACTCTCTTCTAAGTCAGAAATGGTGGTTAAATTGTTACTGCTTTTAGTTTTGTGTTGCTTGAAGTTTAACGTGTGGATTAAAGCGAGATATGTAGCAGGGAGAAATAATGTTATAGCCGATTCCTTATCTTGTTTGCAGCTAGATCAATTTTTTACCCTGGTACCGAATGCAGAGAGATTTGGGATTCCGTGTCCAGTACATCTTTGGGACCTTATTTGGGATTGATTGGTGAGAATTTAAGAGCATCCATTGCGCCGAGAACATGGACTGATTACTCGGCTGCATGGAAAGACTGGATTTAATTTTGTAATTCAATAGGAGTTAATTGCCTAGCAACTAATGTAGCCTTAGTATTGATTTTTATCTGTGATCTTATGCAAAAAGTTTTATCAAGTGCATCAATTCAGAAGCAATTAGCTGGAATATCATTCTTTCTGAAGTTGTCAGGTAATCCAACTTTAGCTCCCCAATTTTGGTGAAACAAATGTTGAAGGGGCATCACAGAATGGTACCTCCTCAACCAAGAAGAATGCCAATATCAATTGCATTATTAGAGAAATTATGGGAGGTGTTAGAAGTGATCTGTTTTAATCAATTTGAGTTATCTTTATTTAGAACTGCTTTTACAGTTGCCTTTTTTGCAGCGTTGCGGATTTCAGAGTTGGTGGCAGAAAACAGCTGTTCTAAATCAGGTTTGGATATAAAAGATGTTCAATTGGATGATAACATATTGACAATTTTCTTGCGAAGGTCCAAAACTGATCAATTGGCAAAGGGTTGTTTTATTCAATTATATGCATTGCAGCAGAGGAATATTTGTCCCATTGCTATTGTAGCAAAGTGGTTAGTAACAAGACCCAATACGGTTGGTAACTTTTTGCTACATGCAAATCTTAAGCCGTTAACAAAGTTTCAATTCAACCCTGTCCTTAGAAAATGTTTATGTCAGTTGGGTTTGCAACATTTTAAAATCTCAGCTCATTCTTTCAGGATTGGAGCTGCTACTGAAGCAGCAAGAATGGGTCTAGATGATGCTATAATAAAAAAGATTGGCAGATGGGAATCACATCGTTTTAAGCTGTACATAAGACCTGAATTATTGTTGTTGTAACTGGTTTTGCTTTATTCTAGGTGATCCATTAATAATTTGGCTAATTGGTCATTCTTTTATTTATTGTGCCCTGAAGAGAGCGCAAGTGAGAAATTACAAGGAGAATTTATCATTTGATTTAAATACTGTGAGAATTTTCTGGAAGGGCATCCGCGGTATGATGTGGAAGTCCTTGATTAGCGAAGTTAGAAAGTTAAGTTTTTATGGCCAAATCCTCATGTAATTATTATTCATTTAGGTGGGAATGATATTGGCAAAGTTAATATATTGGATCTTATGTCAGAAATGAAAAGAGATTTGGCATTCTTAAAATGCTTATATCCTGATGTTATTTTGGTTTTCTCTGAAGTTAGTTCCCAGGTTAGTTTGGCACAATAGTGCAACTAATTTTTTGGATAGAATTAGAAAGCGGTTAAACAGATCCATGTCTAAATACTTACCTTGTTTAGGTGGTTTTTCCTATCGCCACATTGATTTAGAAAGTTTTATTTCAGGGCTTTATAGGAAAGATGGTGTTCATTTAATGATGTTGGTAACAATATTTTTAATGTAGGGTTATAAAATATGATTGAAAATGGGCTGTTGGTGTTTGGGGGGGGGGCCTTGACTAGTTAGTCAAGGCCATGTGGGGGTTTTAGTCGCCCAGCTATCGCTGGGAGGACTGTAAGTTTACTGTATTGTTATTTGGTTTTATGGTATTTTGGTTCTAATTATTTATTTAATATTTATAAAGTTTGAAGTTTTAATGATGATTTAATTATTTATTTATTGTTGGATTGGTAACCCCATAAATAAAACACCACGGCCATTTATCTTCCATTAAAAAGTTGTGTTTTTATTTCATTGATTTGAAGTTTAAAGTTAATTTAATGAAGGTTGTTTTTTCCTGTGGGTCATGTGACACCATGAGAGGCCCCCTTGAATGTATATGATGAGGGGGCACATGGTGTCACTGTCCCCAGGAGTTTATATTAATTATTTATTTCGATAAATTTAATCTAATTTGGTTTGGTCTTCTTTTATTATCCCCCTATTTCTTGAGGTAATTCTACAAGATGGTGCTTACCAGTTGGGGTTAAGCAAGGTCAGCTGTGCCCTTGGCATGAGTAGGTTCTGGAAGTTTCTTTCTTGATAATCTGCCCAGTAACGGCCTAGCAGCGGATTGCCAGATGTTTCTGCCCAGCAACGAGCTTATCAGCTGATTGGACAGCTGTTTGTGAAAGGCGGGAAATTTGAAGATAAAAGACTGCTCAGCTGGTAGCTCTGTGAGAGTTCCTGAGGAGACCAGCTGGAGGAAGTCAAAGCCCACCCACCCGCCCAATATGTCAATTATGGACTGTAGTGGAGTTTTATTAGTGGGGGTTTTAGTCGCCCAGCTATCCCTGGGAGGACTGTAAGTTTACTGTATTGTTATTTGGTTTTATGGTATTTTGGTTCTAATTATTTATTTAATATTTATAAAGTTTGAAGTTTTAATGATGATTTAATTATTTATTTATTGTTGGATTGGTAACCCCATAAATAAAACACCACGGCCATTTATCTTCCATTTACCCCTTCCCGCCGATGGCATTTTTTGATTTTCGTTTTTCGTTTTTGACTCCCCTCCTTCTAAACCCCATAACTTTTTTATTTCTCCGCTCCCAGAGTCATATGAGGTCTTAATTTTTGCGGGACAATTTTTTCTTCATGATGCCACCATTAATTATTCTATATAATGTACTGGGAAGCAGGAAAAAAATTCAGAATGGGGTGGATTTGAAGAAAAAATGCATTTCTGCGACATTCTTACGGGCTTTGGTTTTACGGCGTTCACTGTGCAGCCAAAATGACATGTCCCCTGTATTCTGTGTTTCGGTACGGTTCCAGGGATACCAAATTTATATGGTTTTATTTACATTTTGACCCCTAAAAAAAATTCCAAAACGGTGTTAAAAATTTTTTTTTCTAAAAGTCGCCATATTCCGACGGCCGTAACTTTTTTATACATAGGTGTACGGGGATGCATAGGGCGTCTTTTTTTGCGGGGTCGGGTGTACTTTGTAGTTCTACCATTTTCGGGAAATGTTATTGCTTTGATCACTTTTTATTCAAATTTTTATCAGAATTAAAACAGTGAAAAAACGGCGGTTTGGCACTTTTGACTATTTTTCCTGCTACGGCGTTTACCGAACAGGAAAAATATTTTTATAGATTTGTAGAGCGGGCGATTTCGGACGCGGGGATACCTAACATGTATGTGTTTCACAGTTTTTAACTACTTTTATATTTGTTCTAGGGAAAGGGGGGTGATTTGAACTTTTAATACTTTTTATATTTTTTTATATTTTTTTTACTTTTTTTTTATTTTTTTTTTGCATTTATTAGACCCCCTAGGGGTGTTGAACCCCAGGGGGTCTGATCACTAATGCAATGCATTACAATGCTAATGCATTGCAATGCATTGCAAAAAATCATCATCTCTTTTGCAGGCTGTATACACCAGCCTGCAAAAGAGAGAATTTGCAGACTGGCTGGGAGCCCTTAACAAGGCTCCCGGCTGTCATGGCAACGGCGGGTCGGCCCTGGAGCATGCTCCAGGAGCCGGCGATCCCAGCCAAAATGGCGACGCCCATGCGCCGCCGGGAAGATGGCGCCTCCGGCGCCTTTGACAGCAGCGCCGGAGGGGTTAATGCCTCCGATCGGTCCGGGGACCGATCGGAGGCATTAGAGCCGGTTGTCTACTGCTTAAATCAGTAGACACCCTGCGGCTATGACGGCCGCCCGGCTCCCGGGCGGTCGCCATAGTTACAGACCCGACACGCGCCGTACTATTACGGCGCATGTCGGGAAGGGGTTAAAAAGTTGTTGTGTTTTTATTTCATTGATTTGAAGTTTAAAGTTAATTTAATGAAGGTTGTTTTTTCCTGTGGGTCATGTGACACCATGCTTTCTTGAGATAAGCCCTGGAAATTGGCAGGGTAGTATTATCACCTCTGTCCTGGCTCGCCATGCTCTCCGCATCGGAGTCGTCCAACGTATCTCCCGCTCTCATGTCGGCCGGCGCCATCTTGCGCGCCGCTGCCGGAGACTGCTGTGACTTCTTTCGGAAGAATTTATGTACTTCTGAGGGTGGTTGCTTGCTGATAGGGGTTCCTGGTGGGTCCCCCGATCTGTCTCTTCCGTTTTTCCCCATTTTCTGAGGGTAAGCTTCGGTAGAACCCAGGTTTTGGCTCTGTTGTAGACGGAGCTACAGGCTCAGTAGTCCATCCACCATGACGATCAGGCTCCGCCCCCTCGTCTCGTGTATCTTATGACATTCTAGTAGAATACCCGTCGGCTTCACTCGCGCAAAATATGTTTAATTATTGATTATATTATAGTAAAATTTTCCATGTCACACTACAGTAAATCTATTTTTCTACTTTAATTTTTTTATTATTTTGCCATTTTATTAATTTGTCATAACATTGATGCTAACAACTTTTTTTATTTCAACATTTTTATTGTTTTTACATATTCAATACATATTATGTAATAGAAACTATTATAACTATTTTTTGAACTATTTTTACTCAAAGATTAAAATTTCTGCCCCTTACACAAACATATAAAACAATTACACCCAATTAACAATATAGTGCAGCCCTTCCCCCCTCCCTCCAATGTAATTTATAAGTAGTTCACAGACAAAAGAGTAAAATTGGATTCCAGTTACACAACTATCTATTGTCGGGCTTCAGTGATGAAAGCTCCCTGTATAGTAAGAAATAATGACAATCTTACTATCAGGCTGTTTTCACCTGACCAATATTGCTGCTCAGTAAGGCTGCTTGCACACTACAGTAACATTACAGTCTCCGAGCCGTAGATTCTACATCTCCATAGACTTCTATGGAGCCTGCAAAATTCACAGCTTTGTGCACAAAGAAGTCTATGGAACCGCCAAATCCATGGCCTGGAGGCCCGTGAAAAATACTGCAGTGTGAAAACAGCCACTAAGGATACCAGACTTGTTATGCCAGTGCATGCGTGCATGCACGTGTGTGGTCTGTGTATATGTATGCGTGTATGTGCGCATATGATCCATGTGTTTGTGCGTGCGCAGTGCAAGTGTCCATGTGTGTGTGGTAGTTGTGTGTGAGTACGCATGTGCTCTGTTCGTCCATGTGTGTAGTGTGCATCCATCTGAGTGTGTTTGTGTGCGTGTGTGGTACTTGCGTGCATGCGCGTGTGTGGTATTTATTGGGTGGTGTTGGTGTTGTGTGTGTCTAGAGTGGTCTAGTGTTTGTGTGGTGTTGTGCTTGTGGGTTGGTGTATGTGTGCTGTCTGTGTGATGTTGATATGGTGTCTGAGCTATTTGTGTGTTGTGTGTGGTGGTGCGGCCCTTTTAGCAGCGACTCTTTGGCGCTGTTGTTATAATCCGTCCCTGTGCTAGCAAGATTTAGCTTGCACAGAATTCTGCTACTGTGGGTGGAGAGGGGGCGTTCAAAATTTCACCCAAATTGGGCGAGAATTGTGGATTTGTATAGAGCAGACTACTACAGATTTTAAGTTTTATATATATATATATATATATATATATATATATATATATATATATATATGTATATATATAGATCCAATAAAGGTTACGTTTATTGGCACAACCTTATATCTCACCGTACCCATCTTTCCTTTCCCATAGTCTACAGTCCATACATAACCAGCTCTATTTTGACCTTGTTCACATATCTGTGTCGTCTTCAAAATGTGTCCATGTGTTCCCTGGTCTGGGCCTATGATATTGTAGCCCTTTGTAATGGCCTAAGCCTCTAGAATATGGATGTTGGATTTCATTGTAGCTTTATAATTCGGTACCATAGATGTCTTTATGGCCTACACAGAAGACTGAACATTACTCTATAGGAATATACAGCGTATAGAGGTTTATTATATGGTCATATCCAGGTCTATGGGCATTTGTTTTCACTATAAAGCTCAGTCAGGAATCTGAAACCTGCCGAAACATGACAGATGCCCCAATCTAGAAAAGGATGGGTGGACGCAGAACACCCTCACTAGTTTTATGTCAGTGAAGTCTTAATGAAGTGAACTGACCACATTCTGCAACCAACGCTATATTTAGGATGAGGGTGCAGTGGAAGAGGCGCTGGCTTTTGATTTTCTAATCAACAAACGTTCCTCCTGAGCAGATGTCTTGTGGGGTCTGCCGGGGGGAGAGATGTGGGGTGCACGATGTACTGTGTTGGGGAGAGATGTAGATCTCATAAAGGTTACGTTTATTAGCACAACCTCATATCTCACAGTACCCATCTTTCCTTTCCCATAGTCTACAGTCCATACATAACCAGCTTTATTTTGACCTTGTTCACATATCTGTGTCGTTTTCAAAATGTGGGGTGCAGGGTGTACTGTGTGGGGGAGAGATGTGGGGTGCACAGTGTACTGTGTGGGAGAGATGTGGGGTGCAGGGTGTACTGTGTGTGGGGGAGAGATGTGGGGTGTACTGTGTGGGAGAGATGTGGGGTGCAGGGTGTACTGTGTGGGAGGGAGTTGTGGAGTGCAGAGTGTATTGTGTGGGAGGGAGTTGTGGGGTGCAGGGTGTACTGTGTGGGAGGGAGTTGTGGGGTGCAGGAAGGGGTTAAAATATGAAATGCAGCAGTGCTGTTTAGTGGCGGGGGCTGCAGTCAATGTACACACTTATTTTGGCTTATGATTAGACCTATTGTTATCCCTCTATTCAGCTACCTTTATTATCCTGACTTAGAAACATTTCTTACATTTCACCAGGTCTAGTCTGGTTCCTTCTAGAGGTGGGACCACTACTTATTGGCTGCCCTATATAGGCTGAGATTGACAGACATTGATCTACAGAGATCCTACAATGTAATAGTATACAGGTAGAGACCTGGCAGGTCTATATATTTGACAATTGTAGACTCGCATCACGTTATAACATTCATAGAAATGGCCAAATCTTGGATTTTTCTCTCCACAAGAATCATTTCTAATCCACCTCTCAGGCCTGGTCCACATCTCACATCTCACGTTCTGTGAAGACATTACTGCAGCTCAGCTCATACAATGTCCACAGAACTGCAGAAATTTCTTCACATTAAACATTTTACAAATTGAAACACAGAAACATATTTTTAACAACTTTTATTTAAAATCAGTTGGAGAATGAGGTATTGGTTATAGTTTTGCCAAAATGTAAAAAAGTTCTATTAAATTGTTCTTTAAAAAAAATAAATAAATAAATAAGATGCGAAAAAATATTTTGGCAAAAATATGTAAGCTCGCAACCCATGTCAAGGGTCCTCATTTTCTTGCGAGTCCCTACTCTAACTAAGGGTAAGTTCACATGACAATTTTGGTCCGGAACCTGAGGCGGAGGCCGCCTCAGGTTCCGGACCAAAAGCCAAGTGGCCGCGACTGAAAGCCGGTGCACTGCACCATCATCCAGCCGCGCACTCCACTCCGGATTAGGCCTAATGAATGGGCCTAGTCCGGAGGAGGGAGTGTCTTCAGGCCGAATTGTAAGGCGACTCGGCCTGAAGAATGAGCACCTCGCTTCTTTTTTCCATGAGTCAAAAGAAACGGCTCCCGAAAAAAACTCCTGAGTGGCTCCCATTGATTTCAATGGGAGACATCTTTTTGGTCAGGATTTTGAGCCGGATACGGCCTCAAAATCCTGACCAAAAAACTCCATGTGAACTTACCATAACAAAGCAAACCTGTCTAACTAAATGGCAGTAAGGGGGCATTCACACAGACTTTTGTGGTGCTGTTTTGGCAACAAAACTCGTGTGAAGAATCAGCGCTGTAAAAACAGAATCCCATTGAGTTCAATGGGTTCCGTCTTACGCGTGTTAGACATTGAACTGAATGGGATTCTGTTTTTACAGCGCTGATTCTTCACACTAGTTTTGTGGCAAAATCAGCGCCACAAAACTCCGTATGAATGTAACCTAAAGGTAAACTTCTGACGTCTTCTATTTTTTCAGTGAATGATTGACGAGACGCGGAGGACATGGGAAAAACTAATTTTATACCTTTTATTAGCAATAAGCAGAGGAGCCATTATTAATAATAAGGGCTTGTATTATATCCTACTAAATGATGGGGGTTGTGGTTCTTATCTCAGGTCCATGGAGTCTGAGCTCCTGTGATAGTCCATCTGACCATCCATAAATAAGGTCCTGAGATAAGAACCACAACCCTATGATCCAGAAGAAGGCAAAGAAAAACCCCGGAGATCTACATCTCAGGGGAAAAAATAATTCCTTCCTGACCCCAAATATGGCGATCGGTGATATAACCCTGGATCATGTCTATCCATCTGCCTACTGCTGACCAGAAACCTGACGCCCGCTCCGAAGAGCTTACAGTATAGAAATACTGCCCGAAGGCTCACAATGTATATAGATAAATATATATATATAGTAACATACTGTATATATCAGGGGTAGGTATGACGCTGAGTGGTGAGGAACGCCCCAGTACTAGTCTATGGACGGGTACTGTCAGGAGGGGGGGGGCGTTCCTCACAGCTCAGTGTCATGGTTGGGCGGTAATGAATGACTCCTCACAGTACAGTGCTACGGACAGACTATCAGGAGGGGCGTTCCCGGCTAGTCTGTCAGGTACACCCTTCTGACAGTGGAGAGCTCCCGGTAAATGCACCAATAGCTCTTCACCGGGGGCACATAAAGGGAAAACAGACAGTGCGCTGAATGCAGTTAACCCAATCATGGCCCTCACATTAACCTCTGTGTGCTTTACATAAAGGTTACTGATATATGAGACATATGGAGTTAATAATTAAGTATCTTCATCATTAAGGTCCTTTATTATTATCTCCAACCCTTATATGAGGAACATGATGGGGTTAATTGCTATTAACGTGAGGCACATGGACTTACTACAACTATATTAATAACCAAATGCCTGACATTGCCCACCCCCATACCCACCAGTCCCCTACCCTCAACCCAGCGTGAGGCACATGGACTTACTACAACTATATTAATAACCAAATGCCTGACATTGCCCACCCCCATACCCACCAGTCCCCTCACCCCAACCCCGCGTGAGGCACATGGACTTACTACAACTATATTAATAACCAAATGCCTGACATTGCCCACCCCCATACCCACCAGTCCCCTACCCCCAACCCAGCGTGAGGCACATGGACTTACTACAACTATATTAATAACCAAATGCCTGACATTGCCCACCCCCATACCCACCAGTCCCCTCACCCCAACCCCGCGTGAGGCACATGGACTTACTACAACTATATTAATAACCAAATGCCTGACATTGCCCACCCCCATACCCACCAGTCTCCCTACCCCAACCCCGCGTGAGGCACATGGACTTACTACAACTATATTAATAACCAAATGCCTGACATTGCCCACCCCCATACCCACCAGTCTCCCTACCCCCAACCCAGCGTGAGGCACATGGACTTACTACAACTATATTAATAACCAAATTCCTGACAATGCCCACCCCCATACCCACCAGTCCACCCCACACCCCGCATGAGGCAGATGGAGTTCTTCTCCTCTCCTCTTCTTCTTTTCAAGAGTCCGAAGTCTCACAATGTATATAGATATATATGTAGTAATATGTATATAATATAAAACAATCCCCAACCCAGCGTGAGGCACATGGACTTACTACAACTATATTAATAACCAAATGCCTGACATTGCCCACCCCCATACCCATCAGTCCCCTCACCCCAACCCCGCGTGAGGCACATGGACTTACTACAACTATATTAATAACCAAATGCCTGACATTGCCCACCCCCATACCCACCAGTCCCCTACCCCCAACCCAGCGTGAGGCACATGGACTTACTACAACTATATTAATAACCAAATGCCTGACATTGCCCACCCCCATACCCACCAGTCCCCTCACCCCAACCCCGCGTGAGGCACATGGACTTACTACAACTATATTAATAACCAAATGCCTGACATTGCCCACCCCCATACCCACCAGTCTCCCTACCCCAACCCCGCGTGAGGCACATGGACTTACTACAACTATATTAATAACCAAATGCCTGACATTGCCCACCCCCATACCCACCAGTCTCCCTACCCCCAACCCAGCGTGAGGCACATGGACTTACTACAACTATATTAATAACCAAATTCCTGACAATGCCCACCCCCATACCCACCAGTCCACCCCACACCCCGCATGAGGCAGATGGAGTTCTTCTCCTCTCCTCTTCTTCTTTTCAAGAGTCCGAAGTCTCACAATGTATATAGATATATATGTAGTAATATGTATATAATATAAAACAATCCCCTCTAATGATGGTAGTTATCCTGCTCCGGAGAGCTTACAGACTAGTAAGAAATCCTCTCTATGATGATACATAATAAATGATGACCATGATGGCTGCTTATCTGCGGGGCAGGGGCGGCTACACGGCAACGTCAGCCACAACACACATCACACAGTCAAAGACTACTGTGTAGTGGTCAAATTCCGGCATCACCGCCAGTAACGTGAATGTGGTTCTGTCTCGATGACTCACAAGGGCTCAATGATGGTCTGACCACCAGTTGAAGCCGTTGCCAGAATATAGCAGATTACGTGCTTGTTATAACGCAACCACATTCACTTCCATTAAATGGAAAAGCCCTAACACTGTAATCTCCAACCACATGACATATGCTGCAGCCAAAGCTGCCATGTAGCCCCAACCTCAGAGATAGGAGCCATCCTGGTCATCATTAGCCCTAGACTAAAAGAGAGGATTCCTGCCAATAAAGTCAGTTTTAAAGAGGACCTTTCATGGGTTTAAGCACAGGAAGAATTATATTCTGCTGGAAATTTGACAATGCTCTGAATTCAGCGCACTGTTGACTTTCCCGATCTGTGCCTTCTTCACAGCAGCGCCTATCGCGCTGTACAGTGTGAGCGGGGAGGAACGCCCCCTCCCTCTTCTCACAGTGCTCGTCCATAGACGAGTATTATCAGGAGGGGAGGGGGCGTTCCTCCCCGCTCACACTGTACAGCGCGATAGGCGCTACTGTGGAGAAGGACGTCGTTCCTGACAGACTGTCAGGAACGCCTTTCTGACGGTGAAGAGCTATGGTACCGGCACCGATAGCTTTTCACCTGGGGCACAGATGGGGGAAGTCGACAGTGCGCTGAATTCAGAGCCCTGTTGGCTTTCCTGCGGTATATAATACTGCCTGTGCCCAAACCCATGAAAGGTCCTCTTTAAGATGCCTATTTACTTTAATCTATTCCTAAACTTAATCTATTCCGGAGAGTTCCTTCCAACCTTCCATGATAAGACCAGCCCTGCTCTTCTGAGCTTACAAACTAAAGGAAACCATCATTAATGTCTGCCCTGCTCCAAGGAGCTTACAAGCTAAAGGAAGGAACCCTCCATTCCCTTGTCTAATACCTGTATTGTTGATGTGTTGAGAAGATCTTGCGTAAAGAACTTCTGCAAATAAAAAACAAAAACAAAGGGAAAATCAAAATGATTTCTCTCCACTGCATCCTGACTGTGATGTCACATGGCCTTGTGATGTCATACGAGCTAGTGATGTTCCATGGGAGAATTAATCTAAGGTTATTTGGAGTTACTAAAATGAAAAATTTTGGCTCTGCCGACATTTGCACAAACATCAATTTCTAGTGAGTGTGGCTTATCAGATTGGGTGGAGCCTCCAAGATTCTGACATATCCACTGGGGCCTCCCCGATCCTGACATATCCACTGGGGCCTCCCCGATCCTGACATATCCACTGGGGCCTCCTTGATCCTGAAATATCTACTTGGGCCTCCCCGATCCTGACATATCCACTGGGGCCTCCCCGATCCTGACATATCCACTGGGGCCTCCCTGATTCTGACATATCCACTGGGGTTTCCCCGATCCGGACATATCCACTGGGGTCTCCCCAATCCTGCTACTGTACTGTACTGGGCTACTGTACATACCTGCTGTAGTCCTCCCCCGCCCCAGCATGCATGCCCCCTATAGTACTGGGCTAAATCTTCCCTATAGTACTTACCTGTTGTAGTCCTCGCCTCAGCATGGACCATCTTCATCTGTCAGCATCCTCTGAGCAGCTCCGGTAGTGTCAGGTCAATTTATACCTTTGCCATCATTGTGATGTCATCATGTTCTAGTGATGTCATAATGGTCTTGGAATTCCAATGCAAAAGGTCAACCTCATTTAAATACGCAGTAAAGGTCAACCTCATTTGCATATGACATCATTGTGATGTCATCATGTTCTAGTGATATCATAATGGTCTTGGAATTCCAATGCAAAAGGTCAACCTCATTTAAATACGCAGTAAAGGTCAACCTCATTTGCATATGACATCATTGTGATCTCATCATGTTCTAGTGATGTCATAATGGTCTTGGAATTCCAATGCAAAAGGTCAACCTCATTTAAATACGTTTAATACTTGGATGTGGTCTCGTGTATCTTATGACATTCTAGTAGAATACCCGGCGGCTTCGCTCGCGCAAAATATGTTTAATTATTGATTATGTTATAGTAAAATTTTCCATGTCACACTACAGTAAATCTACTTTTCTACTTTAATTTTTTTATTATTTTGACATTTTATTAATTTGTCATAACATTGATGTGAACAACTTTTTTTTATTTCAACATTTTTATTGTTTTTACATATTCAATACATATTATGTAGTAGAAACTATTACAACTATTTTTTGAACTATTTTTACTCAAAGATTAAAATTTCTGCCCCTTACACAAACATATAAAACAATTACACCCAATTAACAATATAGTGCAGCCCTTCCCCCCTCCCTCCAGTGTAATTTATAAGTAGTTCACAGACAAAAGAGTAAAATTGGATTCCAGTTACACAACTATCTATTGTCGGGCTTCAGTGATGAAAGCTCCCTGTATAGTAAGAAATAATGACAATCTTACTATCAGGCTGTTTTCACCTGACCAATATTGCTGCTCAGTAAGGCTGCTTGCACACTACAGTAACATTACAGTCTCCGGGCCGTAGATTCTACATCTCCATAGACTTCTATGGAGCCTGCAAAATTCACAGCTTTGTGCACAAAGAAGTCTATGGAACCGCCAAATCCATGGCCTGGAGGCCCGTGAAAAATACTGCAGTGTGAAAACAGCCACTAAGGATACCAGACTTGTTATGCCAGTGCATGCGTGCATGCACGTGTGTGGTCTGTGTATATGTATGCGTGTATGTGCGCATATGATCCATGTGTTTGTGCGTGCGCAGTGCAAGTGTCCATGTGTGTGGTAGTTGTGTGTGAGTACGCATGTGCTCTGTTCGTCCATGTGTGTAGTGTGCATCCATCTGAGTGTGTTTGTGTGCGTGTGTGGTACTTGCGTGCATGCGCGTGTGTGGTATTTATTGGGTGGTGTTGGTGTTGTGTGTGTCTAGAGTGGTCTAGTGTTTGTGTGGTGTTGTGCTTGTGGGTTGGTGTATGTGTGCTGTCTGTGTGATGTTGATATGGTGTCTGAGCTATTTGTGTGTTGTGTGTGGTGGTGCGGCCCTTTTAGCAGCGACTCTTTGGCGCTGTTGTTATAATCCGTCCCTGTGCTAGCAAGATTTAGCTTGCACAGAATTCTGCTACTGTGGGTGGAGAGGGGGCGTTCAAAATTTCACCCAAATTGGGCGAGAATTGTGGATTTGTATAGAGCAGACTACTACAGATTTTAAGTTTTATATATATATATATATATATATATATATATATATGTATATATATAGATCCAATAAAGGTTACGTTTATTGGCACAACCTTATATCTCACCGTACCCATCTTTCCTTTCCCATAGTCTACAGTCCATACATAACCAGCTCTATTTTGACCTTGTTCACATATCTGTGTCGTCTTCAAAATGTGTCCATGTGTTCCCTGGTCTGGGCCTATGATATTGTAGCCCTTTGTAATGGCCTAAGCCTCTAGAATATGGATGTTGGATTTCATTGTAGCTTTATAATTCGGTACCATAGATGTCTTTATGGCCTACACAGAAGACTGAACATTACTCTATAGGAATATACAGCGTATAGAGGTTTATTATATGGTCATATCCAGGTCTATGGGCATTTGTTTTCACTATAAAGCTCAGTCAGGAATCTGAAACCTGCCGAAACATGACAGATGCCCCAATCTAGAAAAGGATGGGTGGACGCAGAACACCCTCACTAGTTTTATGTCAGTGAAGTCTTAATGAAGTGAACTGACCACATTCTGCAACCAACGCTATATTTAGGATGAGGGTGCAGTGGAAGAGGCGCTGGCTTTTGATTTTCTAATCAACAAACGTTCCTCCTGAGCAGATGTCTTGTGGGGTCTGCCGGGGGGAGAGATGTGGGGTGCACGATGTACTGTGTTGGGGAGAGATGTAGATCTCATAAAGGTTACGTTTATTAGCACAACCTCATATCTCACAGTACCCATCTTTCCTTTCCCATAGTCTACAGTCCATACATAACCAGCTTTATTTTGACCTTGTTCACATATCTGTGTCGTTTTCAAAATGTGGGGTGCAGGGTGTACTGTGTGGGGGAGAGATGTGGGGTGCACAGTGTACTGTGTGGGAGAGATGTGGGGTGCAGGGTGTACTGTGTGTGGGGGAGAGATGTGGGGTGTACTGTGTGGGAGAGATGTGGGGTGCAGGGTGTACTGTGTGGGAGGGAGTTGTGGAGTGCAGAGTGTATTGTGTGGGAGGGAGTTGTGGGGTGCAGGGTGTACTGTGTGGGAGGGAGCTGTGGGGTGCAGGAAGGGGTTAAAATATGAAATGCAGCAGTGCTGTTTAGTGGCGGGGGCTGCAGTCAATGTACACACTTATTTTGGCTTATGATTAGACCTATTGTTATCCCTCTATTCAGCTACCTTTATTATCCTGACTTAGAAACATTTCTTACATTTCACCAGGTCTAGTCTGGTTCCTTCTAGAGGTGGGACCACTACTTATTGGCTGCCCTATATAGGCTGAGATTGACAGACATTGATCTACAGAGATCCTACAATGTAATAGTATACAGGTAGAGACCTGGCAGGTCTATATATTTGACAATTGTAGACTCGCATCACGTTATAACATTCATAGAAATGGCCAAATCTTGGATTTTTCTCTCCACAAGAATCATTTCTAATCCACCTCTCAGGCCTGGTCCACATCTCACATCTCACGTTCTGTGAAGACATTACTGCAGCTCAGCTCATACAATGTCCACAGAACTGCAGAAATTTCTTCACATTAAACATTTTACAAATTGAAACACAGAAACATATTTTTAACAACTTTTATTTAAAATCAGTTGGAGAATGAGGTATTGGTTATAGTTTTGCCAAAATGTAAAAAAGTTCTATTAAATTGTTCTTTAAAAAAAATAAATAAGATGCGAAAAAATATTTTGGCAAAAATATGTAAGCTCGCAACCCACGTCAAGGGTCCTCATTTTCTTGCGAGTCCCTACTCTAACTAAGGGTAAGTTCACATGACAATTTTTGGTCCGGAACCTGAGGCGGAGGCCGCCTCAGGTTCCGGACCAAAAGCCAAGTGGCCGCGACTGAAAGCCGGTGCACTGCACCATCATCCAGCCGCGCACTCCACTCCGGATTAGGCCTAATGAATGGGCCTAGTCCGGAGGAGGGAGTGTCTTCAGGCCGAATTGTAAGGCGACTCGGCCTGAAGAATGAGCACCTCGCTTCTTTTTTCCGTGAGTCGAAAGAAACGGCTCCCGAAAAAAACTCCTGAGTGGCTCCCATTGATTTCAATGGGAGACATCTTTTTGGTCAGGATTTTGAGCCGGATACGGCCTCAAAATCCTGACCAAAAAACTCCATGTGAACTTACCATAACAAAGCAAACCTGTCTAACTAAATGGCAGTAAGGGGGCATTCACACAGACTTTTGTGGTGCTGTTTTGGCAACAAAACTCGTGTGAAGAATCAGCGCTGTAAAAACAGAATCCCATTGAGTTCAATGGGTTCCGTCTTACGCGTGTTAGACATTGAACTGAATGGGATTCTGTTTTTACAGCGCTGATTCTTCACACTAGTTTTGTGGCAAAATCAGCGCCACAAAACTCCGTATGAATGTAACCTAAAGGTAAACTTCTGACGTCTTCTATTTTTTCAGTGAATGATTGACGAGACGCGGAGGACATGGGAAAAACTAATTTTATACCTTTTATTAGCAATAAGCAGAGGAGCCATTATTAATAATAAGGGCTTGTATTATATCCTACTAAATGATGGGGGTTGTGGTTCTTATCTCAGGTCCATGGAGTCTGAGCTCCTGTGATAGTCCATCTGACCATCCATAAATAAGGTCCTGAGATAAGAACCACAACCCTATGATCCAGAAGAAGGCAAAGAAAAACCCCGGAGATCTACATCTCAGGGGAAAAAATAATTCCTTCCTGACCCCAAATATGGCGATCGGTGATATAACCCTGGATCATGTCTATCCATCTGCCTACTGCTGACCAGAAACCTGACGCCCGCTCCGAAGAGCTTACAGTCTAGAAATACTGCCCGAAGGCTCACAATGTATATAGATATATATATATATATATAGTAACATACTGTATATATCAGGGGTAGGTATGACGCTGAGTGGTGAGGAACGCCCCAGTACTAGTCTATGGACGGGTACTGTCAGGTGGGGGGGGGGCGTTCCTCACAGCTCAGTGTCATGGTTGGGCGGTAATGAATGACTCCTCACAGTACAGTGCTACGGACAGACTATCAGGAGGGGCGTTCCCGGCTAGTCTGTCAGGTACACCCTTCTGACAGTGGAGAGCTCCCGGTAAATGCACCAATAGCTCTTCACCGGGGGCACATAAAGGGAAAACAGACAGTGCGCTGAATGCAGTTAACCCAATCATGGCCCTCACATTAACCTCTGTGTGCTTTACATAAAGGTTACTGATATATGAGACATATGGAGTTAATAATTAAGTATCTTCATCATTAAGGTCCTTTATTATTATCTCCAACCCTTATATGAGGAACATGATGGGGTTAATTGCTATTAACGTGAGGCACATGGACTTACTACAACTATATTAATAACCAAATGCCTGACATTGCCCACCCCCATACCCACCAGTCCCCTACCCTCAACCCAGCGTGAGGCACATGGACTTACTACAACTATATTAATAACCAAATGCCTGACATTGCCCACCCCCATACCCACCAGTCCCCTCACCCCAACCCCGCGTGAGGCACATGGACTTACTACAACTATATTAATAACCAAATGCCTGACATTGCCCACCCCCATACCCACCAGTCCCCTACCCCCAACCCAGCGTGAGGCACATGGACTTACTACAACTATATTAATAACCAAATGCCTGACATTGCCCACCCCCATACCCACCAGTCCCCTCACCCCAACCCCGCGTGAGGCACATGGACTTACTACAACTATATTAATAACCAAATGCCTGACATTGCCCACCCCCATACCCACCAGTCTCCCTACCCCAACCCCGCGTGAGGCACATGGACTTACTACAACTATATTAATAACCAAATGCCTGACATTGTCCACCCCCATACCCACCAGTCTCCCTACCCCCAACCCAGCGTGAGGCACATGGACTTACTACAACTATATTAATAACCAAATTCCTGACAATGCCCACCCCCATACCCACCAGTCCACCCCACACCCCGCATGAGGCAGATGGAGTTCTTCTCCTCTCCTCTTCTTCTTTTCAAGAGTCCGAAGTCTCACAATGTATATAGATATATGTGTAGTAATATGTATATAATATAAAACAATCCCCTCTAATGATGGTAGTTATCCTGCTCCGGAGAGCTTACAGACTAGTAAGAAATCCTCTCTATGATGATACATAATAAATGATGACCATGATGGCTGCTTATCTGCGGGGCAGGGGCGGCTACACGGCAACGTCAGCCACAACACACATCACACAGTCAAAGACTACTGTGTAGTGGTCAAATTCCGGCATCACCGCCAGTAACGTGAATGTGGTTCTGTCTCGATGACTCACAAGGGCTCAATGATGGTCTGACCACCAGTTGAAGCCGTTGCCAGAATATAGCAGATTACTTGCTTGTTATAACGCAACCACATTCACTTCCATTAAATGGAAAAGCCCTAACACTGTAATCTCCAACCACATGACATATGCTGCAGCCAAAGCTGCCATGTAGCCCCAACCTCAGAGATAGGAGCCATCCTGGTCATCATTAGCCCTAGACTAAAAGAGAGGATTCCTGCCAATAAAGTCAGTTTTAAAGAGGACCTTTCATGGGTTTAAGCACAGGAAGAATTATATTCTGCTGGAAATTTGACAATGCTCTGAATTCAGCGCACTGTTGACTTTCCCGATCTGTGCCTTCTTCACAGCAGCGCCTATCGCGCTGTACAGTGTGAGCGGGGAGGAACGCCCCCTCCCTCTTCTCACAGTGCTCGTCCATAGACGAGTATTATCAGGAGGGGAGGGGGCGTTCCTCCCCGCTCACACTGTACAGCGCGATAGGCGCTACTGTGGAGAAGGACGTCGTTCCTGACAGACTGTCAGGAACGCCTTTCTGACGGTGAAGAGCTATGGTACCGGCACCGATAGCTTTTCACCTGGGGCACAGATGGGGGAAGTCGACAGTGCGCTGAATTCAGAGCCCTGTTGGCTTTCCTGCGGTATATAATACTGCCTGTGCCCAAACCCATGAAAGGTCCTCTTTAAGATGCCTATTTACTTTAATCTATTCCTAAACTTAATCTATTCCGGAGAGTTCCTTCCAACCTTCCATGATAAGACCAGCCCTGCTCTTCTGAGCTTACAAACTAAAGGAAACCATCATTAATGTCTGCCCTGCTCCAAGGAGCTTACAAGCTAAAGGAAGGAACCCTCCATTCCCTTGTCTAATACCTGTATTGTTGATGTGTTGAGAAGATCTTGCGTAAAGAACTTCTGCAAATAAAAAACAAAAACAAAGGGAAAATCAAAATGATTTCTCTCCACTGCATCCTGACTGTGATGTCACATGGCCTTGTGATGTCATACGAGCTAGTGATGTTCCATGGGAGAATTAATCTAAGGTTATTTGGAGTTACTAAAATGAAAAATTTTGGCTCTGCCGACATTTGCACAAACATCAATTTCTAGTGAGTGTGGCTTATCAGATTGGGTGGAGCCTCCAAGATTCTGACATATCCACTGGGGCCTCCCCGATCCTGACATATCCACTGGGGCCTCCCCGATCCTGACATATCCACTGGGGCCTCCTTGATCCTGAAATATCTACTTGGGCCTCCCCGATCCTGACATATCCACTGGGGCCTCCCCGATCCTGACATATCCACTGGGGCCTCCCTGATTCTGACATATCCACTGGGGTTTCCCCGATCCGGACATATCCACTGGGGTCTCCCCAATCCTGCTACTGTACTGTACTGGGCTACTGTACATACCTGCTGTAGTCCTCCCCCGCCCCAGCATGCATGCCCCCTATAGTACTGGGCTAAATCTTCCCTATAGTACTTACCTGTTGTAGTCCTCGCCTCAGCATGGACCATCTTCATCTGTCAGCATCCTCTGAGCAGCTCCGGTAGTGTCAGGTCAATTTATACCTTTGCCATAATTGTGATGTCATCATGTTCTAGTGATGTCATAATGGTCTTGGAATTCCAATGCAAAAGGTCAACCTCATTTAAATACGCAGTAAAGGTCAACCTCATTTGCATATGACATCATTGTGATGTCATCATGTTCTAGTGATATCATAATGGTCTTGGAATTCCAATGCAAAAGGTCAACCTCATTTAAATACGCAGTAAAGGTCAACCTCATTTGCATATGACATCATTGTGATCTCATCATGTTCTAGTGATGTCATAATGGTCTTGGAATTCCAATGCAAAAGGTCAACCTCATTTAAATACGTTTAATACTTGGATGTGGTCTCGTGTATCTTATGACATTCTAGTAGAATACCCGGCGGCTTCGCTCGCGCAAAATATGTTTAATTATTGATTATGTTATAGTAAAATTTTCCATGTCACACTACAGTAAATCTACTTTTCTACTTTAATTTTTTTATTATTTTGACATTTTATTAATTTGTCATAACATTGATGTGAACAACTTTTTTTTATTTCAACATTTTTATTGTTTTTACATATTCAATACATATTATGTAGTAGAAACTATTACAACTATTTTTTGAACTATTTTTACTCAAAGATTAAAATTTCTGCCCCTTACACAAACATATAAAACAATTACACCCAATTAACAATATAGTGCAGCCCTTCCCCCCTCCCTCCAGTGTAATTTATAAGTAGTTCACAGACAAAAGAGTAAAATTGGATTCCAGTTACACAACTATCTATTGTCGGGCTTCAGTGATGAAAGCTCCCTGTATAGTAAGAAATAATGACAATCTTACTATCAGGCTGTTTTCACCTGACCAATATTGCTGCTCAGTAAGGCTGCTTGCACACTACAGTAACATTACAGTCTCCGGGCCGTAGATTCTACATCTCCATAGACTTCTATGGAGCCTGCAAAATTCACAGCTTTGTGCACAAAGAAGTCTATGGAACCGCCAAATCCATGGCCTGGAGGCCCGTGAAAAATACTGCAGTGTGAAAACAGCCACTAAGGATACCAGACTTGTTATGCCAGTGCATGCGTGCATGCACGTGTGTGGTCTGTGTATATGTATGCGTGTATGTGCGCATATGATCCATGTGTTTGTGCGTGCGCAGTGCAAGTGTCCATGTGTGTGGTAGTTGTGTGTGAGTACGCATGTGCTCTGTTCGTCCATGTGTGTAGTGTGCATCCATCTGAGTGTGTTTGTGTGCGTGTGTGGTACTTGCGTGCATGCGCGTGTGTGGTATTTATTGGGTGGTGTTGGTGTTGTGTGTGTCTAGAGTGGTCTAGTGTTTGTGTGGTGTTGTGCTTGTGGGTTGGTGTATGTGTGCTGTCTGTGTGATGTTGATATGGTGTCTGAGCTATTTGTGTGTTGTGTGTGGTGGTGCGGCCCTTTTAGCAGCGACTCTTTGGCGCTGTTGTTATAATCCGTCCCTGTGCTAGCAAGATTTAGCTTGCACAGAATTCTGCTACTGTGGGTGGAGAGGGGGCGTTCAAAATTTCACCCAAATTGGGCGAGAATTGTGGATTTGTATAGAGCAGACTACTACAGATTTTAAGTTTTATATATATATATATATATATATATATATATATATATGTATATATATAGATCCAATAAAGGTTACGTTTATTGGCACAACCTTATATCTCACCGTACCCATCTTTCCTTTCCCATAGTCTACAGTCCATACATAACCAGCTCTATTTTGACCTTGTTCACATATCTGTGTCGTCTTCAAAATGTGTCCATGTGTTCCCTGGTCTGGGCCTATGATATTGTAGCCCTTTGTAATGGCCTAAGCCTCTAGAATATGGATGTTGGATTTCATTGTAGCTTTATAATTCGGTACCATAGATGTCTTTATGGCCTACACAGAAGACTGAACATTACTCTATAGGAATATACAGCGTATAGAGGTTTATTATATGGTCATATCCAGGTCTATGGGCATTTGTTTTCACTATAAAGCTCAGTCAGGAATCTGAAACCTGCCGAAACATGACAGATGCCCCAATCTAGAAAAGGATGGGTGGACGCAGAACACCCTCACTAGTTTTATGTCAGTGAAGTCTTAATGAAGTGAACTGACCACATTCTGCAACCAACGCTATATTTAGGATGAGGGTGCAGTGGAAGAGGCGCTGGCTTTTGATTTTCTAATCAACAAACGTTCCTCCTGAGCAGATGTCTTGTGGGGTCTGCCGGGGGGAGAGATGTGGGGTGCACGATGTACTGTGTTGGGGAGAGATGTAGATCTCATAAAGGTTACGTTTATTAGCACAACCTCATATCTCACAGTACCCATCTTTCCTTTCCCATAGTCTACAGTCCATACATAACCAGCTTTATTTTGACCTTGTTCACATATCTGTGTCGTTTTCAAAATGTGGGGTGCAGGGTGTACTGTGTGGGGGAGAGATGTGGGGTGCACAGTGTACTGTGTGGGAGAGATGTGGGGTGCAGGGTGTACTGTGTGTGGGGGAGAGATGTGGGGTGTACTGTGTGGGAGAGATGTGGGGTGCAGGGTGTACTGTGTGGGAGGGAGTTGTGGAGTGCAGAGTGTATTGTGTGGGAGGGAGTTGTGGGGTGCAGGGTGTACTGTGTGGGAGGGAGCTGTGGGGTGCAGGAAGGGGTTAAAATATGAAATGCAGCAGTGCTGTTTAGTGGCGGGGGCTGCAGTCAATGTACACACTTATTTTGGCTTATGATTAGACCTATTGTTATCCCTCTATTCAGCTACCTTTATTATCCTGACTTAGAAACATTTCTTACATTTCACCAGGTCTAGTCTGGTTCCTTCTAGAGGTGGGACCACTACTTATTGGCTGCCCTATATAGGCTGAGATTGACAGACATTGATCTACAGAGATCCTACAATGTAATAGTATACAGGTAGAGACCTGGCAGGTCTATATATTTGACAATTGTAGACTCGCATCACGTTATAACATTCATAGAAATGGCCAAATCTTGGATTTTTCTCTCCACAAGAATCATTTCTAATCCACCTCTCAGGCCTGGTCCACATCTCACATCTCACGTTCTGTGAAGACATTACTGCAGCTCAGCTCATACAATGTCCACAGAACTGCAGAAATTTCTTCACATTAAACATTTTACAAATTGAAACACAGAAACATATTTTTAACAACTTTTATTTAAAATCAGTTGGAGAATGAGGTATTGGTTATAGTTTTGCCAAAATGTAAAAAAGTTCTATTAAATTGTTCTTTAAAAAAAATAAATAAGATGCGAAAAAATATTTTGGCAAAAATATGTAAGCTCGCAACCCACGTCAAGGGTCCTCATTTTCTTGCGAGTCCCTACTCTAACTAAGGGTAAGTTCACATGACAATTTTTGGTCCGGAACCTGAGGCGGAGGCCGCCTCAGGTTCCGGACCAAAAGCCAAGTGGCCGCGACTGAAAGCCGGTGCACTGCACCATCATCCAGCCGCGCACTCCACTCCGGATTAGGCCTAATGAATGGGCCTAGTCCGGAGGAGGGAGTGTCTTCAGGCCGAATTGTAAGGCGACTCGGCCTGAAGAATGAGCACCTCGCTTCTTTTTTCCGTGAGTCGAAAGAAACGGCTCCCGAAAAAAACTCCTGAGTGGCTCCCATTGATTTCAATGGGAGACATCTTTTTGGTCAGGATTTTGAGCCGGATACGGCCTCAAAATCCTGACCAAAAAACTCCATGTGAACTTACCATAACAAAGCAAACCTGTCTAACTAAATGGCAGTAAGGGGGCATTCACACAGACTTTTGTGGTGCTGTTTTGGCAACAAAACTCGTGTGAAGAATCAGCGCTGTAAAAACAGAATCCCATTGAGTTCAATGGGTTCCGTCTTACGCGTGTTAGACATTGAACTGAATGGGATTCTGTTTTTACAGCGCTGATTCTTCACACTAGTTTTGTGGCAAAATCAGCGCCACAAAACTCCGTATGAATGTAACCTAAAGGTAAACTTCTGACGTCTTCTATTTTTTCAGTGAATGATTGACGAGACGCGGAGGACATGGGAAAAACTAATTTTATACCTTTTATTAGCAATAAGCAGAGGAGCCATTATTAATAATAAGGGCTTGTATTATATCCTACTAAATGATGGGGGTTGTGGTTCTTATCTCAGGTCCATGGAGTCTGAGCTCCTGTGATAGTCCATCTGACCATCCATAAATAAGGTCCTGAGATAAGAACCACAACCCTATGATCCAGAAGAAGGCAAAGAAAAACCCCGGAGATCTACATCTCAGGGGAAAAAATAATTCCTTCCTGACCCCAAATATGGCGATCGGTGATATAACCCTGGATCATGTCTATCCATCTGCCTACTGCTGACCAGAAACCTGACGCCCGCTCCGAAGAGCTTACAGTCTAGAAATACTGCCCGAAGGCTCACAATGTATATAGATATATATATATATATATAGTAACATACTGTATATATCAGGGGTAGGTATGACGCTGAGTGGTGAGGAACGCCCCAGTACTAGTCTATGGACGGGTACTGTCAGGTGGGGGGGGGGCGTTCCTCACAGCTCAGTGTCATGGTTGGGCGGTAATGAATGACTCCTCACAGTACAGTGCTACGGACAGACTATCAGGAGGGGCGTTCCCGGCTAGTCTGTCAGGTACACCCTTCTGACAGTGGAGAGCTCCCGGTAAATGCACCAATAGCTCTTCACCGGGGGCACATAAAGGGAAAACAGACAGTGCGCTGAATGCAGTTAACCCAATCATGGCCCTCACATTAACCTCTGTGTGCTTTACATAAAGGTTACTGATATATGAGACATATGGAGTTAATAATTAAGTATCTTCATCATTAAGGTCCTTTATTATTATCTCCAACCCTTATATGAGGAACATGATGGGGTTAATTGCTATTAACGTGAGGCACATGGACTTACTACAACTATATTAATAACCAAATGCCTGACATTGCCCACCCCCATACCCACCAGTCCCCTACCCTCAACCCAGCGTGAGGCACATGGACTTACTACAACTATATTAATAACCAAATGCCTGACATTGCCCACCCCCATACCCACCAGTCCCCTCACCCCAACCCCGCGTGAGGCACATGGACTTACTACAACTATATTAATAACCAAATGCCTGACATTGCCCACCCCCATACCCACCAGTCCCCTACCCCCAACCCAGCGTGAGGCACATGGACTTACTACAACTATATTAATAACCAAATGCCTGACATTGCCCACCCCCATACCCACCAGTCCCCTCACCCCAACCCCGCGTGAGGCACATGGACTTACTACAACTATATTAATAACCAAATGCCTGACATTGCCCACCCCCATACCCACCAGTCTCCCTACCCCAACCCCGCGTGAGGCACATGGACTTACTACAACTATATTAATAACCAAATGCCTGACATTGTCCACCCCCATACCCACCAGTCTCCCTACCCCCAACCCAGCGTGAGGCACATGGACTTACTACAACTATATTAATAACCAAATTCCTGACAATGCCCACCCCCATACCCACCAGTCCACCCCACACCCCGCATGAGGCAGATGGAGTTCTTCTCCTCTCCTCTTCTTCTTTTCAAGAGTCCGAAGTCTCACAATGTATATAGATATATGTGTAGTAATATGTATATAATATAAAACAATCCCCTCTAATGATGGTAGTTATCCTGCTCCGGAGAGCTTACAGACTAGTAAGAAATCCTCTCTATGATGATACATAATAAATGATGACCATGATGGCTGCTTATCTGCGGGGCAGGGGCGGCTACACGGCAACGTCAGCCACAACACACATCACACAGTCAAAGACTACTGTGTAGTGGTCAAATTCCGGCATCACCGCCAGTAACGTGAATGTGGTTCTGTCTCGATGACTCACAAGGGCTCAATGATGGTCTGACCACCAGTTGAAGCCGTTGCCAGAATATAGCAGATTACTTGCTTGTTATAACGCAACCACATTCACTTCCATTAAATGGAAAAGCCCTAACACTGTAATCTCCAACCACATGACATATGCTGCAGCCAAAGCTGCCATGTAGCCCCAACCTCAGAGATAGGAGCCATCCTGGTCATCATTAGCCCTAGACTAAAAGAGAGGATTCCTGCCAATAAAGTCAGTTTTAAAGAGGACCTTTCATGGGTTTAAGCACAGGAAGAATTATATTCTGCTGGAAATTTGACAATGCTCTGAATTCAGCGCACTGTTGACTTTCCCGATCTGTGCCTTCTTCACAGCAGCGCCTATCGCGCTGTACAGTGTGAGCGGGGAGGAACGCCCCCTCCCTCTTCTCACAGTGCTCGTCCATAGACGAGTATTATCAGGAGGGGAGGGGGCGTTCCTCCCCGCTCACACTGTACAGCGCGATAGGCGCTACTGTGGAGAAGGACGTCGTTCCTGACAGACTGTCAGGAACGCCTTTCTGACGGTGAAGAGCTATGGTACCGGCACCGATAGCTTTTCACCTGGGGCACAGATGGGGGAAGTCGACAGTGCGCTGAATTCAGAGCCCTGTTGGCTTTCCTGCGGTATATAATACTGCCTGTGCCCAAACCCATGAAAGGTCCTCTTTAAGATGCCTATTTACTTTAATCTATTCCTAAACTTAATCTATTCCGGAGAGTTCCTTCCAACCTTCCATGATAAGACCAGCCCTGCTCTTCTGAGCTTACAAACTAAAGGAAACCATCATTAATGTCTGCCCTGCTCCAAGGAGCTTACAAGCTAAAGGAAGGAACCCTCCATTCCCTTGTCTAATACCTGTATTGTTGATGTGTTGAGAAGATCTTGCGTAAAGAACTTCTGCAAATAAAAAACAAAAACAAAGGGAAAATCAAAATGATTTCTCTCCACTGCATCCTGACTGTGATGTCACATGGCCTTGTGATGTCATACGAGCTAGTGATGTTCCATGGGAGAATTAATCTAAGGTTATTTGGAGTTACTAAAATGAAAAATTTTGGCTCTGCCGACATTTGCACAAACATCAATTTCTAGTGAGTGTGGCTTATCAGATTGGGTGGAGCCTCCAAGATTCTGACATATCCACTGGGGCCTCCCCGATCCTGACATATCCACTGGGGCCTCCCCGATCCTGACATATCCACTGGGGCCTCCTTGATCCTGAAATATCTACTTGGGCCTCCCCGATCCTGACATATCCACTGGGGCCTCCCCGATCCTGACATATCCACTGGGGCCTCCCTGATTCTGACATATCCACTGGGGTTTCCCCGATCCGGACATATCCACTGGGGTCTCCCCAATCCTGCTACTGTACTGTACTGGGCTACTGTACATACCTGCTGTAGTCCTCCCCCGCCCCAGCATGCATGCCCCCTATAGTACTGGGCTAAATCTTCCCTATAGTACTTACCTGTTGTAGTCCTCGCCTCAGCATGGACCATCTTCATCTGTCAGCATCCTCTGAGCAGCTCCGGTAGTGTCAGGTCAATTTATACCTTTGCCATCATTGTGATGTCATCATGTTCTAGTGATGTCATAATGGTCTTGGAATTCCAATGCAAAAGGTCAACCTCATTTAAATACGCAGTAAAGGTCAACCTCATTTGCATATGACATCATTGTGATGTCATCATGTTCTAGTGATATCATAATGGTCTTGGAATTCCAATGCAAAAGGTCAACCTCATTTAAATACGCAGTAAAGGTCAACCTCATTTGCATATGACATCATTGTGATCTCATCATGTTCTAGTGATGTCATAATGGTCTTGGAATTCCAATGCAAAAGGTCAACCTCATTTAAATACGTTTAATACTTGGATGTGGTCTCGTGTATCTTATGACATTCTAGTAGAATACCCGGCGGCTTCGCTCGCGCAAAATATGTTTAATTATTGATTATGTTATAGTAAAATTTTCCATGTCACACTACAGTAAATCTACTTTTCTACTTTAATTTTTTTATTATTTTGACATTTTATTAATTTGTCATAACATTGATGTGAACAACTTTTTTTTATTTCAACATTTTTATTGTTTTTACATATTCAATACATATTATGTAGTAGAAACTATTACAACTATTTTTTGAACTATTTTTACTCAAAGATTAAAATTTCTGCCCCTTACACAAACATATAAAACAATTACACCCAATTAACAATATAGTGCAGCCCTTCCCCCCTCCCTCCAGTGTAATTTATAAGTAGTTCACAGACAAAAGAGTAAAATTGGATTCCAGTTACACAACTATCTATTGTCGGGCTTCAGTGATGAAAGCTCCCTGTATAGTAAGAAATAATGACAATCTTACTATCAGGCTGTTTTCACCTGACCAATATTGCTGCTCAGTAAGGCTGCTTGCACACTACAGTAACATTACAGTCTCCGGGCCGTAGATTCTACATCTCCATAGACTTCTATGGAGCCTGCAAAATTCACAGCTTTGTGCACAAAGAAGTCTATGGAACCGCCAAATCCATGGCCTGGAGGCCCGTGAAAAATACTGCAGTGTGAAAACAGCCACTAAGGATACCAGACTTGTTATGCCAGTGCATGCGTGCATGCACGTGTGTGGTCTGTGTATATGTATGCGTGTATGTGCGCATATGATCCATGTGTTTGTGCGTGCGCAGTGCAAGTGTCCATGTGTGTGGTAGTTGTGTGTGAGTACGCATGTGCTCTGTTCGTCCATGTGTGTAGTGTGCATCCATCTGAGTGTGTTTGTGTGCGTGTGTGGTACTTGCGTGCATGCGCGTGTGTGGTATTTATTGGGTGGTGTTGGTGTTGTGTGTGTCTAGAGTGGTCTAGTGTTTGTGTGGTGTTGTGCTTGTGGGTTGGTGTATGTGTGCTGTCTGTGTGATGTTGATATGGTGTCTGAGCTATTTGTGTGTTGTGTGTGGTGGTGCGGCCCTTTTAGCAGCGACTCTTTGGCGCTGTTGTTATTATCCGTCCCTGTGCTAGCAAGATTTAGCTTGCACAGAATTCTGCTACTGTGGGTGGAGAGGGGGCGTTCAAAATTTCACCCAAATTGGGCGAGAATTGTGGATTTGTATAGAGCAGACTACTACAGATTTTAAGTTTTATATATATATATATATATATATATATATATATATATATATATATATATATATATATATAGATCCAATAAAGGTTACGTTTATTGGCACAACCTTATATCTCACAGTACCCATCTTTCCTTTCCCATAGTCTACAGTCCATACATAACCAGCTCTATTTTGACCTTGTTCACATATCTGTGTCGTCTTCAAAATGTGTCCATGTGTTCCCTGGTCTGGGCCTATGATATTGTAGCCCTTTGTAATGGCCTAAGCCTCTAGAATATGGATGTTGGATTTCATTGTAGCTTTATAATTCGGTACCATAGATGTCTTTATGGCCTACACAGAAGACTGAACATTACTCTATAGGAATATACAGCGTATAGAGGTTTATTATATGGTCATATCCAGGTCTATGGGCATTTGTTTTCACTATAAAGCTCAGTCAGGAATCTGAAACCTGCCGAAACATGACAGATGCCCCAATCTAGAAAAGGATGGGTGGACGCAGAACACCCTCACTAGTTTTATGTCAGTGAAGTCTTAATGAAGTGAACTGACCACATTCTGCAACCAACGCTATATTTAGGATGAGGGTGCAGTGGAAGAGGCGCTGGCTTTTGATTTTCTAATCAACAAACGTTCCTCCTGAGCAGATGTCTTGTGGGGTCTGCCGGGGGGAGAGATGTGGGGTGCACGATGTACTGTGTTGGGGAGAGATGTAGATCTCATAAAGGTTACGTTTATTAGCACAACCTCATATCTCACAGTACCCATCTTTCCTTTCCCATAGTCTACAGTCCATACATAACCAGCTTTATTTTGACCTTGTTCACATATCTGTGTCGTTTTCAAAATGTGGGGTGCAGGGTGTACTGTGTGGGGGAGAGATGTGGGGTGCACAGTGTACTGTGTGGGAGAGATGTGGGGTGCAGGGTGTACTGTGTGTGGGGGAGAGATGTGGGGTGTACTGTGTGGGAGAGATGTGGGGTGCAGGGTGTACTGTTTAGGAGGGAGTTGTGGAGTGCAGAGTGTATTGTGTGGGAGGGAGTTGTGGGGTGCAGGGTGTACTGTGTGGGAGGGAGCTGTGGGGTGCAGGAAGGGGTTAAAATATGAAATGCAGCAGTGCTGTTTAGTGGCGGGGGCTGCAGTCAATGTACACACTTATTTTGGCTTATGATTAGACCTATTGTTATCCCTCTATTCAGCTACCTTTATTATCCTGACTTAGAAACATTTCTTACATTTCACCAGGTCTAGTCTGGTTCCTTCTAGAGGTGGGACCACTACTTATTGGCTGCCCTATATAGGCTGAGATTGACAGACATTGATCTACAGAGATCCTACAATGTAATAGTATACAGGTAGAGACCTGGCAGGTCTATATATTTGACAATTGTAGACTCGCATCACGTTATAACATTCATAGAAATGGCCAAATCTTGGATTTTTCTCTCCACAAGAATCATTTCTAATCCACCTCTCAGGCCTGGTCCACATCTCACATCTCACGTTCTGTGAAGACATTACTGCAGCTCAGCTCATACAATGTCCACAGAACTGCAGAAATTTCTTCACATTAAACATTTTACAAATTGAAACACAGAAACATATTTTTAACAACTTTTATTTAAAATCAGTTGGAGAATGAGGTATTGGTTATAGTTTTGCCAAAATGTAAAAAAGTTCTATTAAATTGTTCTTTAAAAAAAAAAATAAATAAATAAGATGCGAAAAAATATTTTGGCAAAAATATGTAAGCTCGCAACCCACGTCAAGGGTCCTCATTTTCTTGCGAGTCCCTACTCTAACTAAGGGTAAGTTCACATGACAATTTTTGGTCCGGAACCTGAGGCGGAGGCCGCCTCAGGTTCCGGACCAAAAGCCAAGTGGCCGCGACTGAAAGCCGGTGCACTGCACCATCATCCAGCCGCGCACTCCACTCCGGACTAGGCCTAATGAATGGGCCTAGTCCGGAGGAGGGAGTGTCTTCAGGCCGAATTGTAAGGCGACTCGGCCTGAAGAATGAGCACCTCGCTTCTTTTTTCCGTGAGTCGAAAGAAACGGCTCCCGAAAAAAACTCCTGAGTGGCTCCCATTGATTTCAATGGGAGACATCTTTTTGGTCAGGATTTTGAGCCGGATACGGCCTCAAAATCCTGACCAAAAAACTCCATGTGAACTTACCATAACAAAGCAAACCTGTCTAACTAAATGGCAGTAAGGGGGCATTCACACAGACTTTTGTGGTGCTGTTTTGGCAACAAAACTCGTGTGAAGAATCAGCGCTGTAAAAACAGAATCCCATTGAGTTCAATGGGTTCCGTCTTACGCGTGTTAGACATTGAACTGAATGGGATTCTGTTTTTACAGCGCTGATTCTTCACACTAGTTTTGTGGCAAAATCAGCGCCACAAAACTCCGTATGAATGTAACCTAAAGGTAAACTTCTGACGTCTTCTATTTTTTCAGTGAATGATTGACGAGACGCGGAGGACATGGGAAAAACTAATTTTATACCTTTTATTAGCAATAAGCAGAGGAGCCATTATTAATAATAAGGGCTTGTATTATATCCTACTAAATGATGGGGGTTGTGGTTCTTATCTCAGGTCCATGGAGTCTGAGCTCCTGTGATAGTCCATCTGACCATCCATAAATAAGGTCCTGAGATAAGAACCACAACCCTATGATCCAGAAGAAGGCAAAGAAAAACCCCGGAGATCTACATCTCAGGGGAAAAAATAATTCCTTCCTGACCCCAAATATGGCGATCGGTGATATAACCCTGGATCATGTCTATCCATCTGCCTACTGCTGACCAGAAACCTGACGCCCGCTCCGAAGAGCTTACAGTATAGAAATACTGCCCGAAGGCTCACAATGTATATAGATAAATATATATATATAGTAACATACTGTATATATCAGGGGTAGGTATGACGCTGAGTGGTGAGGAACGCCCCAGTACTAGTCTATGGACGGGTACTGTCAGGAGGGGGGGGGGCGTTCCTCACAGCTCAGTGTCATGGTTGGGCGGTAATGAATGACTCCTCACAGTACAGTGCTACGGACAGACTATCAGGAGGGGCGTTCCCGGCTAGTCTGTCAGGTACACCCTTCTGACAGTGGAGAGCTCCCGGTAAATGCACCAATAGCTCTTCACCGGGGGCACATAAAGGGAAAACAGACAGTGCGCTGAATGCAGTTAACCCAATCATGGCCCTCACATTAACCTCTGTGTGCTTTACATAAAGGTTACTGATATATGAGACATATGGAGTTAATAATTAAGTATCTTCATCATTAAGGTCCTTTATTATTATCTCCAACCCTTATATGAGGAACATGATGGGGTTAATTGCTATTAACGTGAGGCACATGGACTTACTACAACTATATTAATAACCAAATGCCTGACATTGCCCACCCCCATACCCACCAGTCCCCTACCCTCAACCCAGCGTGAGGCACATGGACTTACTACAACTATATTAATAACCAAATGCCTGACATTGCCCACCCCCATACCCACCAGTCCCCTCACCCCAACCCCGCGTGAGGCACATGGACTTACTACAACTATATTAATAACCAAATGCCTGACATTGCCCACCCCCATACCCACCAGTCCCCTACCCCCAACCCAGCGTGAGGCACATGGACTTACTACAACTATATTAATAACCAAATGCCTGACATTGCCCACCCCCATACCCACCAGTCCCCTCACCCCAACCCCGCGTGAGGCACATGGACTTACTACAACTATATTAATAACCAAATGCCTGACATTGCCCACCCCCATACCCACCAGTCTCCCTACCCCAACCCCGCGTGAGGCACATGGACTTACTACAACTATATTAATAACCAAATGCCTGACATTGTCCACCCCCATACCCACCAGTCTCCCTACCCCCAACCCAGCGTGAGGCACATGGACTTACTACAACTATATTAATAACCAAATTCCTGACAATGCCCACCCCCATACCCACCAGTCCACCCCACACCCCGCATGAGGCAGATGGAGTTCTTCTCCTCTCCTCTTCTTCTTTTCAAGAGTCCGAAGTCTCACAATGTATATAGATATATATGTAGTAATATGTATATAATATAAAACAATCCCCTCTAATGATGGTAGTTATCCTGCTCCGGAGAGCTTACAGACTAGTAAGAAATCCTCTCTATGATGATACATAATAAATGATGACCATGATGGCTGCTTATCTGCGGGGCAGGGGCGGCTACACGGCAACGTCAGCCACAACACACATCACACAGTCAAAGACTACTGTGTAGTGGTCAAATTCCGGCATCACCGCCAGTAACGTGAATGTGGTTCTGTCTCGATGACTCACAAGGGCTCAATGATGGTCTGACCACCAGTTGAAGCCGTTGCCAGAATATAGCAGATTACGTGCTTGTCATAACGCAACCACATTCACTTCCATTAAATGGAAAAGCCCTAACACTGTAATCTCCAACCACATGACATATGCTGCAGCCAAAGCTGCCATGTAGCCCCAACCTCAGAGATAGGAGCCATCCTGGTCATCATTAGCCCTAGACTAAAAGAGAGGATTCCTGCCAATAAAGTCAGTTTTAAAGAGGACCTTTCATGGGTTTAAGCACAGGAAGAATTATATTCTGCTGGAAATTTGACAATGCTCTGAATTCAGCGCACTGTTGACTTTCCCGATCTGTGCCTTCTTCACAGCAGCGCCTATCGCGCTGTACAGTGTGAGCGGGGAGGAACGCCCCCTCCCTCTTCTCACAGTGCTCGTCCATAGACGAGTATTATCAGGAGGGGAGGGGGCGTTCCTCCCCGCTCACACTGTACAGCGCGATAGGCGCTACTGTGGAGAAGGACGTCGTTCCTGACAGACTGTCAGGAACGCCTTTCTGACGGTGAAGAGCTATGGTACCGGCACCGATAGCTTTTCACCTGGGGCACAGATGGGGGAAGTCGACAGTGCGCTGAATTCAGAGCCCTGTTGGCTTTCCTGCGGTATATAATACTGCCTGTGCCCAAACCCATGAAAGGTCCTCTTTAAGATGCCTATTTACTTTAATCTATTCCTAAACTTAATCTATTCCGGAGAGTTCCTTCCAACCTTCCATGATAAGACCAGCCCTGCTCTTCTGAGCTTACAAACTAAAGGAAACCATCATTAATGTCTGCCCTGCTCCAAGGAGCTTACAAGCTAAAGGAAGGAACCCTCCATTCCCTTGTCTAATACCTGTATTGTTGATGTGTTGAGAAGATCTTGCGTAAAGAACTTCTGCAAATAAAAAACAAAAACAAAGGGAAAATCAAAATGATTTCTCTCCACTGCATCCTGACTGTGATGTCACATGGCCTTGTGATGTCATACGAGCTAGTGATGTTCCATGGGAGAATTAATCTAAGGTTATTTGGAGTTACTAAAATGAAAAATTTTGGCTCTGCCGACATTTGCACAAACATCAATTTCTAGTGAGTGTGGCTTATCAGATTGGGTGGAGCCTCCAAGATTCTGACATATCCACTGGGGCCTCCCCGATCCTGACATATCCACTGGGGCCTCCCCGATCCTGACATATCCACTGGGGCCTCCTTGATCCTGAAATATCTACTTGGGCCTCCCCGATCCTGACATATCCACTGGGGCCTCCCCGATCCTGACATATCCACTGGGGCCTCCCTGATTCTGACATATCCACTGGGGTTTCCCCGATCCGGACATATCCACTGGGGTCTCCCCAATCCTGCTACTGTACTGTACTGGGCTACTGTACATACCTGCTGTAGTCCTCCCCCGCCCCAGCATGCATGCCTCCTATAGTACTGGGCTAAATCTTCCCTATAGTACTTACCTGTTGTAGTCCTCGCCTCAGCATGGACCATCTTCATCTGTCAGCATCCTCTGAGCAGCTCCGGTAGTGTCAGGTCAATTTATACCTTTGCCATCATTGTGATGTCATCATGTTCTAGTGATGTCATAATGGTCTTGGAATTCCAATGCAAAAGGTCAACCTCATTTAAATACGCAGTAAAGGTCAACCTCATTTGCATATGACATCATTGTGATGTCATCATGTTCTAGTGATATCATAATGGTCTTGGAATTCCAATGCAAAAGGTCAACCTCATTTAAATACGCAGTAAAGGTCAACCTCATTTGCATATGACATCATTGTGATCTCATCATGTTCTAGTGATGTCATAATGGTCTTGGAATTCCAATGCAAAAGGTCAACCTCATTTAAATACGTTTAATACTTGGATGTGGTCTCGTGTATCTTATGACATTCTAGTAGAATACCCGGCGGCTTCGCTCGCGCAAAATATGTTTAATTATTGATTATGTTATAGTAAAATTTTCCATGTCACACTACAGTAAATCTACTTTTCTACTTTAATTTTTTTATTATTTTGACATTTTATTAATTTGTCATAACATTGATGTGAACAACTTTTTTTTATTTCAACATTTTTATTGTTTTTACATATTCAATACATATTATGTAGTAGAAACTATTACAACTATTTTTTGAACTATTTTTACTCAAAGATTAAAATTTCTGCCCCTTACACAAACATATAAAACAATTACACCCAATTAACAATATAGTGCAGCCCTTCCCCCCTCCCTCCAGTGTAATTTATAAGTAGTTCACAGACAAAAGAGTAAAATTGGTTTCCAGTTACACAACTATCTATTGTCGGGCTTCAGTGATGAAAGCTCCCTGTATAGTAAGAAATAATGACAATCTTACTATCAGGCTGTTTTCACCTGACCAATATTGCTGCTCAGTAAGGCTGCTTGCACACTACAGTAACATTACAGTCTCCGGGCCGTAGATTCTACATCTCCATAGACTTCTATGGAGCCTGCAAAATTCACAGCTTTGTGCACAAAGAAGTCTATGGAACCGCCAAATCCATGGCCTGGAGGCCCGTGAAAAATACTGCAGTGTGAAAACAGCCACTAAGGATACCAGACTTGTTATGCCAGTGCATGCGTGCATGCACGTGTGTGGTCTGTGTATATGTATGCGTGTATGTGCGCATATGATCCATGTGTTTGTGCGTGCGCAGTGCAAGTGTCCATGTGTGTGGTAGTTGTGTGTGAGTACGCATGTGCTCTGTTCGTCCATGTGTGTAGTGTGCATCCATCTGAGTGTGTTTGTGTGCGTGTGTGGTACTTGCGTGCATGCGCGTGTGTGGTATTTATTGGGTGGTGTTGGTGTTGTGTGTGTCTAGAGTGGTCTAGTGTTTGTGTGGTGTTGTGCTTGTGGGTTGGTGTATGTGTGCTGTCTGTGTGATGTTGATATGGTGTCTGAGCTATTTGTGTGTTGTGTGTGGTGGTGCGGCCCTTTTAGCAGCGACTCTTTGGCGCTGTTGTTATAATCCGTCCCTGTGCTAGCAAGATTTAGCTTGCACAGAATTCTGCTGCTGTGGGTGGAGAGGGGGCATTCAAAATTTCACCCAAATTGGGCGAGAATTGTGGATTTGTATAGAGCAGACTACTACAGATTTTAAGTTTTATATATATATATATATATATATATATATATATATATATATATATGTATATATATAGATCCAATAAAGGTTACGTTTATTGGCACAACCTTATATCTCACCGTACCCATCTTTCCTTTCCCATAGTCTACAGTCCATACATAACCAGCTCTATTTTGACCTTGTTCACATATCTGTGTCGTCTTCAAAATGTGTCCATGTGTTCCCTGGTCTGGGCCTATGATATTGTAGCCCTTTGTAATGGCCTAAGCCTCTAGAATATGGATGTTGGATTTCATTGTAGCTTTATAATTCGGTACCATAGATGTCTTTATGGCCTACACAGATGACTGAACATTACTCTATAGGAATATACAGCGTATAGAGGTTTATTATATGGTCATATCCAGGTCTATGGGCATTTGTTTTCACTATAAAGCTCAGTCAGGAATCTGAAACCTGCCGAAACATGACAGATGCCCCAATCTAGAAAAGGATGGGTGGACGCAGAACACCCTCACTAATTTTATGTCAGTGAAGTCTTAATGAAGTGAACTGACCACATTCTGCAACCAACGCTATATTTAGGATGAGGGTGCAGTGGAAGAGGCGCTGGCTTTTGATTTTCTAATCAACAAACGTTCCTCCTGAGCAGATGTCTTGTGGGGTCTGCCGGGGGGAGAGATGTGGGGTGCACGATGTACTGTGTTGG